>NW_024412396.1:45240171-45292995 GCF_014898765.1 Herpailurus yagouaroundi | reverse complement strand
TATTTTATTTTATTTTATTTTATTTTATTTTATTTTATTTTATTTTATTTTATTTTATTTTATTTTATTATTTTAGAGAGAGAGAGAGAGAGCATGAGCAGGGGAGAGGGGCAAGGGAAGAGAGAGAGAGCATCTCAACCAGGCTCCACACTCAGCATGGAGCACACATGGGGCTCGATCCCATAATGCTGGGATCATGACTCCAGCAGAAACCAAGAGTCGGATACTCAACTGATTAAGCCACCCAGGCCCCCCCTCCCATGTTTATTTTAAAATTTTATCTATTAAAGTTTAATTAGCTCTCATCTTTCTAGCTCTGTGACATTATATCTTACATAAAATATTTTCAATCTCCTTTTTAAAAAAAATATTTATCTATTTTTGAGAGAAAGAGAGCGAGAGCATGGAGGAGGGACAGAGAGAAGAAGAGAGAGAGAATCTCAAGCAGGCTCTACACTGTCAGCGCAGAGCTCGATGTGGGACTCGAACTCACAAACTGTGAGACCATGACCTGAACCGGAATCAGGAGTCAGAGGCTTAAGCAACTGAGCCACCCAGGCACCCCAACTATCCTTTTCTAATATATACCTTGAAATACAGAAATTTCTTTTTTTTTTTTTATTTTATTTTAAAAAAAAATTTTTTTTCAACGTTTATTTATTTTTGGGACAGAGACAGAGCATGAATGGGGGAGGGGCAGAAAGAGAGGGAGACACAGAATCGGAAACAGGCTCCAGGCTTTGAGCCATCAGCCCAGAGCCTGACGCGGGGCTCGAACTCACAGACCGCGAGATCGTGACCTGGCTGAAGTCGGACGCTTAACCGACTGCGCCACCCAGGCGCCCCGAAATACAGAAATTTCCATATAAGCATTGCTTTAACTGTATTCTACAAATTTAATATGTTGTATTTTCATTCAGTCCAAAATATTTTTAATTACATATTTTGATCATACTTGGACCATGGCTTATTTAGAAGGCTTTTCTTTAATTTTGAAAGAAATGGCTATTTTCTAGCTCTTTTTCCTATCCAGTTTTTAAAAATTCTGTAGTTAAGGAACATATATTATGCAATTTTTATTTTTACCATTTGTTGAGACTTCCTTTATGACCATGGATATCATCTATTCTGCTAAGTATCTCATGTGCAATTGAACCTAATACCTGTTCTGCAGTTGTTGGCTGTAGTGTTTTACATGTGTCAGGTTAATTTGATTAGCCTTGCTTAAATCTTCTATTTCCTTATCCTTTTTTTGTGGGTGATTTTTCTCTCAGTTGCTGAGAGAAATATGTTAATATTTACAAGTAGATTTTGTATTTTTCTATTTCTTTGTGATTTCTCAATGTTTTCTTTATATATTTTGAAGGTATTTATTAAATAGATACAAATTCGTGTTGAATTTTATCATACTAAATATATCTTTATCTAACTACTTTAGCTTTTCTGTTATTAATATAATGCCCCCCTTTTTGCCAATATAAATTAGTAAAATATTATCATTATTTTGGTGTAGAAGTTCCTTCCTCTCAATTCAGATGTTGAATTTGTTCCTCTGGAATGTGTTGAATTAGATTCTGATTTGCATCTAGAGCCAATAAAGGATGGTAAGAGTATGCCTTCAGGAGACTAGGTATCTCCTTGCAGAGTAACTTCCACAGAAGGGACAGGGTCTCAAGCTATAGGTGTCTAGGCTCTTCAGACTGGCTTCTCTCCCAGTAACTGAGACTCAGGGACACTTGGGAGGATCAAGATACTCAGAATCAGTTAAGTCCATCTGGAGTTCTTCTTTGCAAGAGTCAAGGTTTTTTGCCTTCTCAGTGTTCTAACTTTCCCATCAGAGTCTTGGCAAATCTACACATTCAACTTATGTTGTGGCTCTGTAACTTCACAATTAAAGTTTGATTTTTTGTTGTTGTTGGTAAAACTGACTCTATGGCCAAAACCAATGAGAGTTTCTTTTAGGTCTATCATTATCAGCTCTTTGAGCTGAGAGTTTAGAGCCTTGAGCCTCACTGTGCAAATTCTCCAGAACAGTCTTTGAGGTACTTCCAGCCATCATCACACTTGGTCCCCACACATTTGCTTCAGCCATCATCACACTTGGTGCCTACACATTTGCTTCAGTAGTACACTTCATCACAGTAAACATTGGCTGGTAATTCATTTCATTGTGATGTCATTGCATGCTCGTTCCCCATTGGACAGGAGTTCAGCAGCATGTAAAGCCATGGACATGCCCATACCAATCCCAGAGTCCCATGGTGTCTGTCTCTCTTGGCAGCACTCTTGGTACCAAGTCCTGTAGCTGTCAAGATCTAGTCCGGGAAAGAAAAGCCTACCAAGAGTAATTAATCTAAAGGAATTCTTGAAAAGTTTCTAAAGGACTGGAAAGATGAAAAGGAAGTGCTGAGGTACACAGAGGTATTAGTTGCTAGAAAAAGCTCTATGCCTAAGATTGGGGGGGGTAGGGAAGGGCAGAGGATGGGGTTATCATAAATGGATAGTTTCATAATGGGCCTCATAGATCTGGACTGTAGAAGATAGGGCTTTGCTCTGGTCATGTTGGTAACTTAGGAAATCAGAAAAGGGGTTCTGTAGAGCTAATAGCTGTTCTTCCCATCAGGTGATGCTGGGGGACTTGGTGAGCTGATACTTAGCAACTTGGAAGAAGGTCTTCCAGAATTGTGACTCAGATCTCAGAGAGAGAAGTGCTATACACATGGGGCTTATATCAGGGTGCTTTGTGGTATGCCTGGAACATCTGAGGAAGGGACACTGGCTAGCTAGTGTGGGTCACCCGGGGTACTGGAGGATGGCTCTGTACATCTGGTGCTCAGACTTCTGAGAAGGGCACACTGTTCATCTAGTACTCATACCTTTGTTAGGGCTTAATGGAGCTGGTTCTGGGAATGTGGTAACCAACTGTCCCCACCAGAGCAAGGCATCATGGCTGGGAATTTATAGAACATAACAGCAGGCAGGCAGATAGGTAATGACAAGTTCCTTGTCCTCTTTTCTTGCGTTTTATTCTCTCTCTCGAATCCGTGTTGATAAAACTTCAAAGGGGCGCCTGGGTGGCGTAGTCGGTTAAGCGTCCGACTTCAGCCAGGTCACGATCTCGCGGTCCGTGAGTTCGAGCCCCACGTCGGGCTCTGGGCTGATGGCTCAGAGCCTGGAGCCTGTTTCCGATTCTATGTCTCCCTCTCTCTCTGCCCCTCCCCCGTTCATGCTCTGTCTCTCTCTGTCCCAAAAATAAATAAACGTTGAAAAAAAAAATTTAAAAAAAAAAAAAAACTTCAGGAAGCCAAATAACAACGGAGAAATATAATGTGCAGATCCCATCTCCAGCTATAAATTTTAGTTTTGGAGTTCAGGAAATAATTGATAATTATATAACAAGTGTCAATAGAATGCTGCTATAGCTTCTGTGGTGGTAGGTAACAGCAGGGGGTGCTGATCTGTGTGAGGCTCTCTGATATTTAGTATTGTGTCAGTTGGTTGTGGCTCACTAAATTGACTTCATGACCCTGTATGGCTTGTGACCTAAGCTTGAGAAACACTGAAATGAGTCTGTGACTGGGCATGAGAGGAGACATGGGAAGATAAAGGTTTGGGGCAATTTGAAATAGCTGCTGGAAATAGAAGAGCTAAGTATTGATTAAGAGGAAAACCTGAACACTGCTTGAAGTGCTGGTAACCGTAGAAAGGAGGGCTTTGGAGTGACATCGGTTCACATGGTTTGTGGTAACACAGTGTTCCTTCAAGGCTCATCTTTGGAGCAATGCAATGTTGACAGTCTGATGTGTCTCAAAGATTCTCAGCAATGAACTTTTCTATTATTACTGCATCATATTTCTGACAAAGCTTAATATAGGTTATTCTCCTTTTTATAATGCTTTATCTTTTCTTTTTTTTTTTTTTGAGAGAGAGCACACGTATGTGTTTGAGCGTGCACTCATGTGCGCATGTGCACAAGCAGGGGAGGGGCAGAGATGTGGGACTGGATCCACAAACTGTGAGATCATGACCTGAGCGGGAATCAAGAGTCAGATGCTTAACCGACTGAGCTACCCAGGCGTCCATCTAATGCTTTATCTTTAATATCCCTCTTCCAACTCACACATTCTCATCCTTTTTTAAATATAATTTATTCTTTTTAAGTTTTAGTTGTTAACATACAATACAATATTGGCTTCAGGAGTGGAATTCAGTGATTCATCACTTACATACAACACCCAGTGCTCATCCCAACAAGGGCCCTCCTTAGTACCCATCACCCATCTAGCCCATCCCCCACCCACCTCCCTCCAGCAACCCTCAGTTTGTTCTCTATCATTAAGAGTCTCTTGTGGTTTGTTTCCCTCTCTTCTATTCCTCCACCCCTTCCTGTTACGTTCATCTGTTTGGTATCTTAAATTCTACATAGGGTATTTGTCTCTCTCTGATTGACATTCTCATCTTAATATTCCCAGATCTGTAGCATATACCAAGTATATTATGAAGAGAGAAATGGAGAGGAAATCTAGTAATTAGGATTTCACCTCTACCAGAGATCCTTTCTCTGAAAGGATTCATTTAGTATTCTTGGCTTCCAGTAGCCATCCATTAGTTCTGAAAAAGCATCTAAATGTGGACAGGAGTTCTTGACATTATAATGCTAAGGATATTTTTCATACTCTATACTGCTGACCCCATTTGTGAACTTATTTAGAATATTCGTGTCACCAGTATATATGTTCCAGTGTGTTTCCAAATTTAATTTTTGCTTTCAAATATTCAATAAATTATTGATACTTTTAATAAAAGTTAGTGAATGAACAAATTTAACTTTTGCCTGAACCAAAATTTATGTTTTCAACAGGAATGACATAAGTCCACTTGAACTGTGTGTGGCCTTTTGAACGTTTTAATGAACTGACTCTAGGTTTAAGCTTCTCAATCCATCTTTCTCTAGAGAATTCAGCTAAATCACTGGCCATGAAAAAATATAGAATAGAATCTATATTTATACATCTAAGATGAGTCTCTTATGATTGAAAGCATGATGCAGCTGAGCTGGGTAGAGAGAAGGCTGCTGCCTGCATGCTGTGATTGGAGGCAGTTGGGCTGTTTGCCTTGTCTCAAAATAGCAACGCATTCCCTGCTTCCCTATCAGTGTGGCTGCCTTTCTTTGGATGTCCAGAGTTTTTCTACAGATAAGAATGCATCTTAAAATAAAAATCTCCTGTCTTGATTGGAAGGGGTCTCCCAAAATTAATGAGTCCCTTAAGTGACACTTACTTTGACTGCTAACCTCGGATACAATGGGAGATCAGATGTCATGCACAAGTAAAGGGGAGATAGAATAAACTGTGTGGAAAAAAGAGACAAAAAAGTTGGTGGGTTTTGGATGGGTTGTCCACATGCTTCCTGAAGATAGTAGGGTACTGGTAGATTTTTGGTTGGAGGAGCAATCGGGAAGTCAGATGTCTGTCTTTTCATAGGGAAAATTTCATTGCCGGTTTACATGTTTAGAAAACAGTATGTAATCAATTTTTATCTATCCACCATCCAGTTTCAACCATTATTTATGACTAACCTCCTTCATTTCTTCCTCTAGAAACCTGTCCTCTACCACCTCCTGCCTGCCTACACACACACACACACACACACACACACACACACACACACACGTATATGTGTGCATATGTATATACTCATATATGTGCATATGTATATGACAGTCTCGGGCATTTTATTAATTCTAACCTCATTCCAATTGAAGAATCACTTTTACCTCACTTTCTTCTCTCTCTATCCCACCCTTCCTACCCCACCAACCCCATCCTAGCTCTTCTTTTTTATTTCCACTTTCAGCACTGCAACTCTGATGGTCCACCTCTTCTAGGACACAGATCCATAAAGGTCAACCCTGCACCCTAAACAGCTCAGAGGGAGGAGCCAGACCAGCAGTACCTCATACCCTGCCCTCTTCTGCCCTGGACAGGTGGCTTCATAATGACAACTCCATAATGGCAGTGGGTGAGGCCTTGGTGCACATCAGGATCACTCTTCTGCTACTCTGGGTTGGGATGTCTCTGTTCATTTCTGGCCACTCTCAAGACAGGCCCTCCCAGCACTTCTCCTCCCCAGAATTGGTGGTCCCCTTGAAGGTGACTGGCAGGGACAGAGGTATAAAGGCTCCAGGCTGGCTCTCCTACAGCTTGCATTTTGGGGGCCAGAGACACATTGTCCACATGAAGGTCAAGAAGCTCTTGATTTCTAAACACTTCCTGGTGTTCACCTACACAGACCAGCAAGCTCTCCACCAGGATCAGCCTTTTGTTCCTGACGACTGCTACTATCATGGTTATGTGGAAGGAGTCCCCGAATCCCTGGTTGCCCTCAGTACCTGTTCTGGAGGTTTTCGAGGAATGCTGCAGATAAATGACCTTGCTTATGAAATTGAGCCAGTTAGGTTTTCTGCCACATTTGAACACCTGGTATATAAGATAGTTAGTGATGATACCCAACTCCCACCTATGAGATGTGGGCTAACAGAAGAGGAAATAGCACGACATTTGCAGTTGAGAGCCTCATATAATTCTACTCTGATACAAAGTTCTTATGCCGGCTGGTGGACCCACTTGCGGTTTCTTGAGCTGGGTGTAGTCATGGACCATAATCGATTCCTGTACTACGAAAGTAATGTGTCCGTAGTACAGCGTGAAGTATTTGATGTTATCAATATACTAGATATCTTATATTACTCTTTGGAGGTTGATGTAGTTTTGACTGGGATTGAAATCTGGAGTGAAAGAAACCTAGTTGTCGCTGATCAGATAGATCAGCTTGTGGAGGATTTTGCCCTTTGGAAGTCTGTCAATCTTGATGCCCGACTGCACCATGATACTGCCCATCTTTTCATAAAAAAACGTTTTGGCACAAAGCTTGGAGTTGCCTACGTTGGAGGGATATGCCAACGCCCTTTTAATAGTGGAGTTGATGTTTTTGAAGGAGACAGTCTGTTTTATTTTGCACTTACTGTGTCCCATGAACTTGGTCATAATTTGGGTATGTTTCATGATACTGAGCAATGTGTGTGTGGGCTTCAGTGGTGCCTAATGTATCCTTCCCGGAAGGTGACAACTAAGTTCAGCAATTGCAGTTATGCCCGGTACTGGGACAATACTCTCTCTAGAGGGTCATGTATCAAGTCATCTCCACATTCTGCGAATATCTCTATGGGACAGTTTTGTGGGAACTTAGTGATTGAAGAAGGAGAGGAGTGTGACTGTGGCACCATACACCAGTGTTTAAATGACCCCTGTTGTCTGTTGAACTGTACTCTGAAGCCTGGAGCTGCTTGTACTTTTGGAATTTGTTGCAAAGACTGCAAGTTCATGCCATCAGGGACTGTGTGCAGACAGCAGATGAGTGAATGTGACCTCCCCGAATGGTGTAATGGGACATCTCATCTGTGCCCAGAAGATGTATATGTGCAGGACGGGGTTCCCTGTGGTGATGATGCCTACTGCTATGAAGGGAGATGTCCCAACCATGACAAGCAGTGCAGGGAGATTTTTGGCAAAGACGCAAGGAGTGCATCTCAGAGATGCTACAGAGAAATCAACACCCAAGGAAATCGATTTGGTCACTGTGATATCGCAGACCTAGTATACATAAAATGTGAGGCCCCTGATATTCTCTGTGGGAGAGTACAGTGTGAGAATGTGGAAGTAATTCCTAGTCTGATACAGCATTCTACACTGCATCAACTTCACCTCAAAAACATCACTTGCTGGGGCACTGATTATCATGTAGGGATGTCCATACCTGATATTGGCCAAGTGAAAGATGGCACAGTGTGTGGTCAAAAAAAGATATGCATCCACAAGAAGTGTGTCAACATGACCTATCCACCGCGAAGCTGTCAGGCTGATGAGACCTGCCACATGAATGGAGTCTGCAATAATAGACAGCATTGCCACTGCAACTATGGATGGGCACCTCCCAAGTGCCAGCATGTGGGCCATGGAGGCAGTATTGACAGCGGGCCACCTCCTCAGAACCAGGTGGCATCAGAAGGAGAGAAATGGTTGGACTACCTGATATTATTGTGGTTCATTCCTTTAACTCTTTTCGTTTTACTTTTCCTAATTATACTTGGTAAGAAAATTTTGAATGAAGAGGAGGAGCGGGAGGAGGAAGAGGAAGGCTAAAAACTCCTGTCGCATTAAACAAATATCTAGCACTTCTTTTAACAGTACAGAAACATTAGAGCATGTCTGACTATTTAAGAAAAAATTAAGGATCCCTCATATCAGGATCATAAGCATTAATATCACACCAGAGGATTTCTAGCATGTACTTTCTTACTCTTCATGTTTTAAGCAATATTAAAACTTCATTTTTTTTTCCCTCGGAAGTCGTCTGTTTTTATTTCCTGGGCAAAGGCACAGCAAGGAGATATTTTTAAGCTGGTGTCTATCAGCTCTAATCCTCCTCCCACCTTTGTGCTCTAGATGTAATGTCAGGGATATGCCTCTACAGATCCCACTTCTGTTCCACCTGTTTTCTTGTGGGTAACTGTACCAACAGAGGGCAGTAGAAGTAGCCTAGAGTGCTGGATGAGGGGGGAAAGGAGTTACGTTTCTGTGTGCCGAAAGTAACTCTATCATTTTGGCTGGGGCCATTCATTCTAGTAGCCAAGTTTGGTTTTGGACTCCAGTTTTGTTGGCTCTTGAGAACCACCTTCATTCTTGGTCACTGACACCCTCAGAGGTCTGACGTGCAGCTCTGAGCTTAGCAGGGTGGTCCTCCTCTGATTTCTGACCAGCAGCTGGTCCCTTGCCCTGCTCTTCAAGGGACCTCCTTGAATCACTGGCATATTGACAAACCACTTTCCTTTGTTCTTTCCTTTGTTCCCCTCACCCTAGGGCTATCAAGTGCTTTCAGTAGTTATTTCACTGTGATAGTCTGAATTCTCCAGAAGCAAAGTTAGAGCTTAGATTGTGAGATTTTGATAGGGACCAACGACTGTGAAAAGGGGAGGAAGTCAGTTGTGCAGAGAGAAATGGTACTGCACTGAAGCCATGGCCAGCCCAGCAGCGAGCTCTGGAATAAATACTGCGTGACAGATTTGGCCCAAAATGGCCAGGTCTTCATACCGTCTCTTGCTCATTCACTGGATGTGGGGTGACCTGGGAAGGCAACTGAGGCTATCCTAAATAGCTGACATCTGGAGACTCTCTGCTGATTATGATCTCCGCAGCTGTTCAGCAAGACTTTCCTTGAAGGAGAATCAAAGTGGCTTATTTGGGGCTCCTGGGTGGCTCAGTCAGTTAAGCATCCAACTTTGGCTCAGGTTATAATCTCACGGTTGGTGGGTTCGAGCCCCACATCAGGCTCTGTGCTGACAGCTCAGAGCCTGCAGCCTGCTTCAGATTCTGTGTCTCCCTCTTTCTCTGCCCCTCCCCCAATCATGCTCTGTCTCTCTCAAAAATAGACATTTTTTTTAAAAAGTGGCTTATTTGGATATTTCACAGTCCAGTTTTTGCATTGCCCTGAATCACTTTTCCATATATGTTCTGGGAACAGCTCATCCAGGATGCTAATAGGCATCTCTGCCTGTGGGAAACGTTATAAGAGGGAAATTAGTGAGATGAAGCACAGTCCCTACTACCGTGTTTGGTATTGGGGCTGAAATTGACACTTATTGTCTCTCTCCTCCACTATCCATTCTAGTTTCCCTCACCTTTAGATAATATTCTGCTGGCTTTGGGTGATAACCCAGTGTCTATACCCAGGTTCTTGTATCCAAAACACCAGAGTGTCTAGTCACCATTCTCACGCTGGGATTGCTGAGGTCTCTCCATTTAAAGTCACAGTGGGGCTAGAGAATACCAAGGAGCACCAAAGGAGATCACCTGGGTTCCATACATATTCCCTGCATCTCCATGATTTAACAACAGTCCTACCTCTTCTCACTGATTGAGCTCAATTACACCTTCCAAGACTGTGACACCTCTTCTTGCTATTAGAGAAGGGACACAAGGAGCCCCAAAATCCCAGGTGGCAACGTTAGCTTATAATTCCAATGTGACTCTAGCTTTGTCCCTTCGTGAAAATGGGACCCCTTTGGAGATCAGAACCTCTAACATTACAGAATTGAATGGGACAGGAAGCACAGACCACCCCAGTGAGTCATAGGAAATGGTGATATGTGGTGCCACTCTGGCTTCCAGTTCTTGGTTCCCAGACCCAAGAAAAGATCTCTGATTCAGTGATACAATCCATCCTGGAGTGGAATCTGTATTAGAGTTCTGTTCAGAGAAACAGAACCAGTAGGATATGGGATTTACATATTTACCCCATCCCCAGAAGAGTATATAAAGCCCTTGAGTGATTTTTACTCTTCTTGATATCCTGTAAGTTAAATACTATGATGTGAAATTAACAATACCTAGATACTGTGAAATAAGTTCAATATTTCATGCCATGTGATAAGGGAATAGGAAAGAGGAAAATGGAAAGAAGAAAACAGGAAATATGAATACAACTGTACTCATAGCAAAAGAAATAGTCATGGCTCTTGCAGTCCTGTTTCTATAATTGTTCACCTGATTGCAGCTGGTATTTGTAACCATCTTCTTCCACCTCCCATTCTATTGCCTTTGCCTTCAGCAAGTACTTCATCTGATCATAGTTATTTATCTGGTGGTGTGACCCAAAACCCTCATTCCTAAATGGTCTGAACCATTAATAGTTCTGCCTGGATTGGGTGGTACTTTTCCACTGACCTTAGTCACAGGGCATTGTAGTACTGAAAGACATGTTAGGGGATCTCCTGTATTCCAGACACTCTTACTTGCCATTTTACTCTGACTGATTTACTGTGAAGTAGTAGTCCAATTTCCCTTTGGTTAACAGGATTAATCACCCCAGCCATCACCATAACTCCCTTCATTGCCTGTGGATTCAGAGGCATGAGGAGCCCAAAGTGGCCAGGTGGCAGTCTTGGCTTACAGTCAATGGAATCGTTTGTCTCCTGGGAGAAGTACTGTTCCCTCTGGGACTAAGCCCTCTGAGCCAGCAAAACATGAAGTTGTGGGAACAGGAAGCAAAACTTTTGCTGGTAGGTCATTAAGGTTAATAGTGACTTCTGCCACTCCCATTTCCACCTCTTGATTCCTGGACCCATGAATCTGGGCTATGAGAGAAATAACATCATATGCTGGACACTAATTCAGGACATATACAGCCTTCTGGAGAGCCTGGCCTCAGCCCTGCAAGGTATTGCCATCTAGCTGGTGCTGTGACTTAGTCTTGAAAAGGTTATTCCACCATTCTATTAAGACAGCTTCTTCAAGGGACACCTGGGTGGCTCAGTTGGTTAAGTGTCCGACTTCGGCTCAGATCATGATCTTGTGGTTCGTGAGTTCAAGCTCTGGTTGGGTTCTGTGCTGACAGCTCAGAGCCTGGATCCTGGTTTGGTTTCTGTGTCTCTTTCGCTCTCTGCCCCTCACCGCCCCCCCACCCCCGCTCTCTCTCTCAAAAATAAACAAGCAAACAGACAGCTTCTTCAAGATGGTGGGGAACATGGTAATACCAGTGAATTCCATGACCATGGGCCCATTGCTGCACTTCTTTTGCTGTGAAGTGAGTTCCTTGATCAGAAGCAATGCTGTGTAGAATACAGTGATGATGAATAAAGCTTTCTGTAAGTCCATGGAAGCATTGTGTTCAGGGAAGGAAAATCTGTATGCATAGTGTCCACTCCAGTAAGGATAAAATGTTGCCCCTTCCCTGATGGAAACAGTTCAATGTGATGGACCACCTTCTGACATGCAGGTAGCTGGCTGATTACCTCAGAGAAAGGTGCCATACTCAGGGCTCGATGTTGGTCTTACCACTGCAGATTGGGCAATTAATTGTTGCTGTAGCCTGGTCATGCATAGTGAGTGGAAGTCTTTGTTGCTGAGCCCAAGTGTAACTGCCACACTGCAACCATAACTACTTGAATGAAGTTCATGAAACCATTGGGTCATGATGGGTGACTGGGGAAAGAGGCTGACTGGTATCCACAGAATGGGTCATTCTATTTATTAAAATCATCTGCTGAGGTAACCCTTTGGTGAGCATTCACATGGGACACAAATATGTTTGTGTTTTTTGGCCATTCAGAGAGTCCAATCCACATGCCTCTTTCCTAAATTTCTTTGTCGCTTATTTTCAAATCATGTTCCTTCTAAGTCCCCGACCATGTGGCCAAAGCCCACACATTGTTATGTAATCCCACATCTTGCCATTTCTCCTAAACAAAGTGAAAAACTGCCCAAACTGCCCACTGGGGCACTGCCCAGAGTTCTGCCCACAGGGGGATTTCCCTTCACCGCTGCCTTCAGGGATGTCTCAGAGAGGGGCAGCAGTGCTGTAGCTGTCCACAGTCAGATGTGCCTGCATGCCATGCAGAACCATCTGCAACCCAGGCCTGAGTCTTCTCCTGTCAACTGATCACAGGGAACTCCCCATGAGGCTGTATATGGAGGCTGGGAGAGAGAAGGCAGTGGAGCAGGAGTGGGGACTTTGGACACTTGGGCCACTTCTTCATGTAACTTACTTCAGGGTCTGCTCAGGCCTGATCTTGTATATATCACTTCTGTTTGATAGAGTGTTGGTGTACAGGTTCACTTTGTGGGTTGATGGTCAGAGAACAACCAGGTCGTGACAGTTACCTCAGGTCACATGGTAACATGGTGCCCATGAGCAAGCATTTGGTCTCTATTAAGACCTAGTAATAGGCCAAGAGCTATTTCTCAAAAGGAAAGTTATTTCTCAAAAGGAAAGCTATTTCTCATCTGAAGGTGATGGCAGAGCCTTGCCCCCAAATCTTAAAAGCCTGCATTGTAATTCATCTCTAGGGACCTGCCAAAGGCTCCAAACAGCATCTCTCTCTCTGCCACTGACACTTTGAACACGAGCAGATCTGTTGGATCATAAGACCCAAGTGGAAGAGCAGTTCGTACAGCAACCTAGACCTGTAGCAGAGCCTCCTTTTCTTCTGGGCCCTGCTCAAAACTAGCAGCTTCTCAGGTCACTTGGTAAATGGACTGGAGTAACACTCGAGTGAGGAATATGTTGCCTCCAAAATCCAAAGAGGTATTGTGCCTCTTTCTTAGTTGTAGGAGAGCCAGGTACAACTTATTCTTCATCTTAAAAGGGATATCTCAACATGTCCTAAGTAACAGGACCCCTAAACATTCTGAGGTAGAAGTGAATTTTAGATTTACTTCCCACCTTGATGTGCAAGTGTCTTACCAATAAGCCTAGAGTAGTTGCTGCTTCTTCTCACTCACTAGGTCCAGTCAGCATAATGTCCTCAGTGTAATGGACTAGTGTGATATCTTGCAGGAGGGAAAGACAAAATCCTTGCGAACTAAATGATGACATAAGGATGGAGGGTTGCTATAACCCTAAAGAGGTATATGTATATATATATCACTGGCCTTACCAGCTGAAAGCAAACTGCTTCTAGTGGGCCTTATGGACAAGTATGGAAGAAAAATGCATTTGCTAGATCAATAGCTGCATACCAGGTACCAAAGGATGTGTTTTCTCAAGCAATGAGACTGCATCTGGTACAGCAGCTGTGATTGGAGTCACCATGTGATTAAGCTTATAATAAAATAATACACTGTCATTCCCTAAGATTTATATGTTTTCTGTGCAGCCCAAATAGGAGAGTTGAGTGGGAATGTGATGGAGATCACCACCCCTGCGCCTTTCAAATGGTGGCGCTTATCTTTGCAATCCTTCTAGGGATGTGTATTGCTTTTTGTTTATTTTCCTAGGTAGGGACAGTAGTAAATGGCTTCCACTTGGCCTTTTCCACCATACTGGCCCATACTCTACAGGTCAAGGAACTATTGTGAGGATTTTGCCACCTGTCAAGTATATTTATTCTAATTACATATTCTGCAGCTGGGGAAATAACCATAGGATGCATTCAGAGAGCCACTGAACCTACTGTGAGACAAACCTGAGCCAAATTCCCATTGATCACCTGACCTCTGTAAGCTCTCCTACTCTGACTGGCTCTGGAGAGCCACAGTGACATTATGGGTCTTCTGGAATCAGTGTCACTTCAGAGCCAAGGTCCAGTAGTCTCTGAAAGGTATGGTTATTTCCTTTTCCCCAATGTACAACCCTGTTAAAAGGCTATAGGTCCCTCTGGGAAAGACTGGGAGAAAGATTAACCATGTAAATTTTCACTGGTGTATCAGGGTTCTTCCTAAAGGGTACTTGGCTTCCCATGTATTCAAAAGGTTCTTGGTCTGTAAACTGGCTCAACTCGGAATTGATTGAAGGACTGCAATTCACTGCTTTTATGATTGGAGTTAGACTTTCTGTTGACTTGGAACTTCTATGCTTATATAGATCAAGTAAGAATTTCTATTTCACTTCTAGGAACATCATGATTAACTAGCCAACACCATGGGTGTGCATGAGTCAGATTATTTTGACTCTTATGTTCATTATGGTAACCATGCCTACGTTATCTTTGGTGGTCGAGTGCTGCCATTTGACCCCCTATTTCCCTGGGACCCATATATTCCTAATACTTCTAGGTTTACAATTGAGTGGCTATGGTTCCCACTCTAAAGTCTGACCTACATAGAAGAGCCATCACAGAGATCTTCAAGGATGCTGGTTTCCCTCACAAATTTCTCAAATAAGTATTAGTGAAAGATATGTCCTCTGGACCCTCAGTGTGGGTGAGTAGGTCTTAAATGACAAGTCCACTCTAACATTCCAGTGTCCCTAAGCCTCCAAATCCCTTCCTCTATGTTAAGCCAAGGCAGTCAGGCATTTACAATTGGTTCAAGATTGGCCTTCTTTTGGTCCATGTTTCAGCCAATTAACCAACAAACTGTTAGAGCCCTTTCTAACTCCCCAGGCCTCAGCGTTAAATGCAAAACCTCTGCTTAGTGAGCCCATATCAATAAATTCGGCCTGACCCAACTTTATGTTTCTTCCACCATTATCCCACACCCTCAGTATCCATCCGTGTTCCCTGGATGTCTGTTGGTACAAATTAGAAAACTTAAATTGTTCTTTTTGAGTATAGTGCACCTTCTCGTGGGTCATGTTTTATGCCTCATCATTAGGGGTCCTCTGGGATTTGACTCTAGTTATAGGTCTAGAAGCAAAGAAAGGTGGTGGGGGTGGGTCCCAAGGAGAATCAGCATTAGCACTGTCTTATATGGTGGTTATCTCAGGGGAGATCATTACCATTTCCTCAGGTAATGCCAGGTTAACCCCTCAGATGTAGATGGAAAAGCTGTTCCCACTGTCGCTGGGGAGACCAATTCAATTCCACTAGGGCTGTTAATGAATCTTTGGGTTGTTTCCAGTATTTTGGCTGTTTTATGAGTAAAGTTGCAGTGGACGTTTATATGTAAGTCTTGTTCATACACAAGTAGAACACGTGCTTAATTTCTGCTGGGTAAACCAACATCTAAGAGGAGGATTATTGGGCATGCAATGAGTATATTTACCAAGAAGCCACCAAAAATGTGTTGTAAAGTGGTTGTAACAATGTACACTGCCAGTAATAATGGATGAGAACTCCAGCTGGCTCTATCCCCCAGACTCCTGGTACCATTGGACTTAATCTTTACTCATTTTAATGAGTCTGTACTGGTATGCCACTGTGGTTTAACTTGCATTTCTCTGATGACTAATGATGTTGAACATTTTTTCATGCGTTTATTAACCATTTTTACGTCTTCTTTTGGAAGTATTTTTATGTGTGTGTAATTGAATATTTTCTCCCATTTTCTTACCAGTGTTCTTGGGAAAGCAGAGAATTGTAATTTTGATTAAATCCATTTACCAATTATTTTAAGGTTAGTCCTTTTTATACATTTTATAAAAAGTCATTGCTTATCCTAATGTTATGTTGATTTTTTAGGAAGTCCTATTTTTTTTAGAAGTCGTATTGTTTTAACTTTTATAGTTGCATCTGTAATGCATCTCGAGTTTATTTCTCTACACTATGAAAGATGATGGTAATTTTTTTCAATAAGCATATACAGTTGTGCCACAGTCCCTATTAAAATGATTTTCATTTCCTCCTTGATTTACTTTGGCAAATTTGCCATAAAATCAGGGCGCCTGGGTGGCTCAGTTGGTTAAGTGTTCGACTTTGGCTGAGGTCATGATCTCATGGTTCGTGAGACTGAGCCCTGCATCCAGTTCTCTGCTGTCAGCACAGAGCCTGTTTGGGATTCTCTGTCTCTCTCTTTCTCTCTCTCACTCTCTCCCTCTCCCTCTCTCTCTGCCCCTCCCCAGCTTATATGAGTGCGTGCTCTCTCTCTCTCAAAACAAACAAACAAACTTTTAAAAATTTGCCATAAAATCAATGGAGTATTTATGCATGGATCTCTTTCTGGACTCTTTTGTCTCTCATTGATCTATGTATTGTTGCTTATGCCAGTTCTACACAATCCTGATGAATGGATGAATTTCAAAAAATATGCTGAGTAACGATAATGTTTCAATAAACATCGGGGTGCATGTGTCCCTTCGAATTAGTATTTTTATATCCTTTGGGTAAATACCTAGTAGTGCAATTGCTGGATGGTAGATTAGTTCTATTTTTAACTTTCTGAGGAATCTCCATACTGTTTTCCAGAGTGACTGCACCAGTCTGCATTCCCAACAACAGTGCAGGAGGGTTCCTCTTTCTCCACATCATCACCAACACCTGTTGTTTCCTGTGTTGTTAATTTTAGCCATTCTGACAGGTGTGAGGTGATATCTCAACCATAAAAAAGAATGAAATCTTGTCATTTGCAATGATGTGGATCCAGCTAGAGAGTATTATGCTAAGTGAAATAAGCCAGTCAGAGACAAATACCATATGATTTCACTCATAGGTGTATTTTAAGAAACAAAACAAACATACAGGGAAGGAAAAGAGAGGAAAACCAAGAAACAAGACTCTTAACTATAGAGAACAAACTGAGTTACCAGAGGGGAGGTGGCGAGGGGGGATGGGTTAAATAGGTGATGGGGATTAAGGAGGACACTTGTGGTGAGCACTGGGTATTGTATGTAAGTGTTGAATCACTAAATTCTACACCTGAAACTAATATTACACTGTATGTTAACTAACTGAAATTTAAATAAGAACTTAAAAAAATATGCTGAGTGAAAGAAGCAAGATTAAAAAGAATACATACTATTTGAATTTATATGAAATCCTAAAATGGACAAAATTCTATAGTGACAGAAATCATATCAGTAGCTGCATAAGGTAAGGGGTGGGGAGTTAGCTGCTGAAGGGCGTAAGAAAATTTGAGGGTAATTGTCTAGTTCCTTTCAAAATTGTTTTGGCTAATCAAAGTTATTTACATTTCCATAAGATTCTAAGTCAGCTGTCTGTTCCTACATAAAAGTCTTCTGGTATTTTTATTGGCATGACATTGAATCTGTAGATCAATTTGGGAAGAATTGAACACATATTAACAATATCTAATCCAGTTTTGTAATCCAGAAACAGGGATTTATTGTGGTCTTTTAAAATTTCTCTCAGTATTTTTTAAATAACTTTAATTGTACAGGGTTTACACATACTTTGTTGAATTTATCCCTATGTATTTAAAATTCTTATTGTACTTTAACTAATATTGTTTTACTACTATTTTCCAAATAGTTACTCTACATAGAATATGATTTATGTTTCCATATTGACCTTATATCATGTGACCTTGTTAAATGTACCCTATGTGGTTTTTGATAGATTTTTTTTGTAAATTTAGTATACACAATGATATCTTCATTAATAAAAGTGAATTTCATTTTTTTTCATATCCAATCCGTATGCCTTTCTTTTTCTTTGCCTATTGCATGTCTAAGACCTCCAGAATAATGATAAAGAAGAGTGAGGATAGCAGACTCCCTTGCCCTGCTCCCAGTCATATAGAAAATGTTCAGTGCTTTGCCATGAAGTGAGATATTAGCTGTAGATTTTTCATACATGCCTACCAAGGTTGAGGAAATATCCTTTTATTACCATTAGCTGACCATTTTAGTCATAAATGAGGGTTAAATATTGTCAAATAATTTGCTGCATCCATTATGGCAATTATAGAATTTTTCTCTAGTCTGTAAATGTGGTGAATTACATTGATTTCTTTTTAATTTTTTAATTGCCATACAGTACAATTGACTTTATTTTAGTGAATAGTTCTAAGAATTTCAGCAAATGTACAGATTCCTGTAAATTGCTACCACAATCAGAATACAGAACAACTCCATCCCCCACCCAGAACCTCCATACTGTTTTTCAGAGTCGCTGCACCAATCTGCATTCCCACCAGCAGTGCAAAATGGATCCTCTTTCTCTGCATCCTCCCTAACATCTGTTGTTGCCAGAGTTGTTAATGTTAGCCATTCTGACAGGTGTGAGGTGGTATCTCATTGTGGTTTTGATTTGTATTTCCATGATGATGAATGATGTTGAGCATTTTTTCATGTGTCGGTTGGCCATCTGGATGTCTTCTTTGGAAAAGTGTCTGTTCATGTCTTTTGCCCATTTCTTCACTGGATTATTTATTTATTTATTTATTTAATTTATTTTGGTGTTGAGTTTGATAAGTTCTCTATAGATTTTGGAGACTACCCCTTATCTGATATGTTGTTTGCAAATATCTTCTCCCATTCCGTCAGTTGCCTTTTAGTTTTGCTGATTGTTTCCTTCGCTGTGCAGAAGCTTCTTATTTTGATGAGGTCCCAACAGTTCATTTTTGCTTATGTTTCCCTTGCCTCTGGAGATATGTTGAGTAAGAAGTGGCTGCGGCCAAGATCAAAGAGGTTTTTGCCTGCTTTCTCCTCAAGGATTTTGATGGCTCCCTGTCTTACATTTAGGTCTTTCATCCATTTTGAGTTTATTTTTGTGTATGGTATATGAAAGTGGTCCAGGTTCATTTTTCTGCATGTCACTGTCCCGTTTTCCCAGCACCACTTGCTGAAGAGGCTGTCTTTATTCCAATGAATATTCTTTCCTGCTTTGTCAAAGGTTAGTTGGCCATATGTTTGTGAGTCCATTTCTAGGTTCTCTATTCTGTTCCACTGATCTGAGTGTCTGTTTTTGTGCCAGTACCATACTGTCTTGATGATAACAGCTTTGTAATACAGCTTGAAGTCTGGGATTGTGATACCTCCTGCTTTGGTTTTGTTTTTTCAAGATTGCTTTGGCCATTCGAGGTCTTTTCTGGTTCCATACAAATTTTAGGATTGTTTGTTCTAGCTCTGTGAAGAATGCTGGTGTTATCTTGGTAGGGATTGCATTGAATATGTAGATTGCTTTGGGTAGTATTAATATTTTAACAATATTTGTTCTTCCTATCCAGGAGCATGGAATCTTTTTCCATTTTTTTGTGTCTTCTTCATTTTCTTTCATAAGTTTTCTATAGTTTTCAGTGTATAGGTTTTTTACGTCTTTGGTTAGATTTATTCCTAGGTATTTTATGGGTTTTGGTGCCATTGTAAATGGGATCGATTCCATGATTTCTCTTTCTGTTGCTTCATTGTTGGTGTATTGGAATGCAACCGATATCTGTGCATTGATTTTATATCCTGCAACTTTGCTGAATTCATGAATCAGTTCTAGCAGTTTTTTGGTGGAATCTTTTGGGTTTTCCATATAGAGTTATCATGTCATCTGCAAAGAGTGAAAGTTTGACCTCCTCCTGGCCGATTTGGATGCCTTTTGTTTCTTTGTGTTGTCTGATTGCTGAGGCTAAGACTTCCAATACTATGTTGAATAACAGTGTGAAGAGTGGACATCCCCGTCTTGTTCCTGACCTCAGGGGGAAAGTTCTAAGTTTTTCCCTCTTGAGGATGTTATTAGCATTGGGTTTTTCATATATGGCTTTTATGATCTCGAGGTATGATCCTTCTATCTCTACTTTCTTGAAGGTTTTTAATCAAGAAACGAATGTTGTATTTTGTCAAATGGTTTCTCTGCATCTATTGAGAGGATCATGTGGTTCTTGTCCTTTCTTTTATTGATGTGATGAATCACATTGATTGTTTTGCAGATATTGAACCACCCTGCATCCCAGGTATAAATCCCACTTGGTCGTGGTGAATAATTTTTTTTAGTGTATTGCTGGATCCAGTTGGCTAATATCTTGTTGAGGATTTTTGCATCCATGTTTATCAGGGAAATTGGTCTATAATTCTCCTTTTTAGTGGGGTCTTTGTCTGGTTTTGGAATCAAGGCTGGCTTCATAGGAAGAGTTTGGAAGTTTGCCTTCCAATTCTATTTTTTGGAACAGCTTCAAGAGAATAGGTGTTAACTCTTCCTTAAATGTTTGGTAGAATTGCCCTGGAATGCCATCTGGCCCTGGACTCTTGTTTTTTGGGAGACTTTTGATTACTAATTCGATTTCTTTACTGGTTATGGGTCTGTCCAAATTTTCTATTTCTTCCTGTTTCAGTTTTGGTAGTTTATATGTTTCTAGGAATTTGTCCATTTCTTCCAGATTGCCCATTTTATTGGCATATAATTACTTGTAATATTCTCTTATTTTTGTTCTGCTGTGTTGGTTGTGATCTCTCCTCTTTCATTCTTGATTTTATTTATTTGGGCCTTTCCTTTTTCTTTTTGATCAAACTCGCTAGTGGTTTATCAGTTTTATTAATTCCTTCAAAGAACAAGCTTCTGGTTTCATTGATCTGTTCCATTGTTTTTTTTGGTTTTGATAGCATTGGTTTCTGCTCTAATCTATTATTTTCTGTCTTCTGCTGGTTGTGGGTTTTATTTGTTTTTTTTCCAGCTCTTCAAGGTGTGGGGTTAGGTTTTGTATCTGAGACGTTTCTTCTTTCTTTAGGAAGGCCTGGATTGCTGTATACTTTCCTCTTATGACCACCTTTGCTGTGTCCCAGAGGTTTTGGGTTGTGTTATCATTTTCCTTGCCTTCCATGTACTTTTTAATTTCCTCTTTAACTTCTTGGTTAGCCCATTCATTCTTCAGTAGGATGTTCTTTAGTCTCCAAGTATTTGTTACTTTTCTACATTTTTTCTTGTGGTTGATTTCGAGTTTCAAAGCATTGTGGTCTGAGAATATGCATGGTATGATCTCAATCTTTGTACTTGTTGATATGTGTCCCAGTATGTGGTCTATTCTGGAGAATGTTCCATGTGCACTGGAGAAGAATGTATATTCTGCTGCTTTAGGATGAAATGTTCTTAACATATCTGTTAAGTCCATCTGGTCCAGTCTGTCATTCAAGGCCATTGTTTCCTTGTTGATTTTCTCATTAGATGATCTATCCATTCCTGTAAGTGGGATGTTGAAGTTCCCTACTATTCTGGTATTATTATCAATGAGTTTCTTTATGTTTGTGATTAATTGATTTATATATTTGGGTGCTTCCACATTTGGAACATAAATATTTACAATTCTTAGGTCTTCTTAGCATTAATTATGATATAATGCCCTTCTTCATCTCTTGTTACAGTCTTTAAAGTCTAGATTGTCTTCTTTCTCATTCTTAAAAAATAAATAAACATTAAAAAACTTTTTTTAAGTTAATTAGGGGTGCCTGGGTAGCTCAGTCGGTTAGGCATCCGACTTTGGCTCAGGTCATGATCCCATGTTCTCTGAGTTCAAGCCCCATATCATGCTTGGTGGTGACAGCTCAAAGCCTGGAGCCTACTTTGGATTCTGTGTCTCCCTCTTTCTCTGCCTCTCCCCCACTCATGCTCTTTCTCATTCTTAAAAAATAAATAAACATAAAAAAATTAAGGTCTAGATTGTCTGATATAAGTATGGCTATTCCAGCTTTCTTTCGTTGACCATTAGCATGATAGATGGTTCTCCATCCCCTCACTTTCAATCTGAAGGTGCCTTTGGGTTGAAAGTGGGTCTCTTGTAAACAGCATGTAGATGGATCTTGTTTTCTTATCCATTCTGTTACCCTATGTCTTTTGATTGGCGATTTAGTCCATTGATGTTTAGAGTGAGTATCGAAAGATATGAATTTATTGCCATTATATTACTTGTAGAGTTGGAGTTTCTGGTGGTGTTCTCAGGTCCTTTCTAGTCTTTGTTGCTTTTGGTCTTTATTTATTTATTTGTTTGTTTGTTTTTATCTTCTCCCCTCAGAGAGTCCCCCTTAAAACTTCTTGCAGGGCTGGTTTAGTGGTCACAAACTCCTTTAATTTGTGTTTGTCTGGGAAACTTTTAATCTCTCCTTCTATTTTGAATGACAGCCTTGCTGGATAAAGAATTCTTGGCTGCATATTTTTCTGATTCAGCACATTGACTATATCCTGCCACTCCTTTCTGGCCCATGAAGGTTCTGTGGATAGGTCTGCTGCAAACCTGATCTGTATTCCCTTGTAGGTTAAGGACTTTTTTCCCCTTGCTGCTTTCATGATTCTCTCCTTGCCTGAGTATTTTGTGAATTTGACTACGATATGCCTAGTTGATGGTCAGTTTTTGTTGAATCTAATGGGAGTCCTCTGTGTTTTCTGGATTTGGGTGTCTGTGTCTTTCCCCAGGTTAGGAAAGTTTTCCATTATGATTTGCTCACGTAACACTTCTACCCCTTTTTCTCTCTCTTTATCTTCTGGGACCCCTGTGATTCCGACGTTCCTTTTTAATGAGTCACTGATTTCTCTAATTCTTAAATTGTGCTCTTTTGCCTTAATCTCCCTCTTTTTTTTTCCTGCTTCATTATTCTCGAGAAGTTTGTCCTATATATCACTGATTCTCTGCTCTGCACATCCATCCTTGCCACCGTGGCATCCATTCGAGATTGCAGCTCAGTTACATTTTTTTATTTCATTCTGACTAGCTTTTACTTCTTTTATCTCCACAGAAAGGGATTCTAATCTATTTTTAACTCCATCTAGTATTCTTATTATCGTGGTTCTAAATTCTGATTCAGACGTCTTGCTTGTATCTGTGTTAGTTATGTCCCTGGCTGTCGTTTCTTCCTGCTCTTTCTTTTGGGGTAAATTCCTTCATTTTGTCATTTTGAAGGGAGAAAAGGAATTAATGAGGTAAAAAGAATTAAAAACAATTAAATTTTTTTAAAAATTACAAAATTAAAAACAACAAACAAAAAAATCAAATAAATGATGCTAGATACTAGATGTGTTTTGGTCTGGGTGTTGAAAGGAGCTTGATAGATTATAGAAAAAAGGGGAAAGGAAAATAAAAAAGGAAATCATTTGAAAATTTGAAAAAATGAACATACTGAAATAGAATAAAATGAAAAGATGGAAGTAAAATAGAATTTGAAAAAATTTACCCAAAAGTAAAAAATATAGCAGAAAAAAATTAAAAATATTTTTAATGAAATTTGAAAATGAAAATAAATTTTTTCTCTTTCTGTATTCAATAAAAAGAAAAGAAACAAAAAAGGAAAAAAAAGGGAAGAAAAAGAAAATTGAATAGATGGACCACTGAATAGACTGAAATATGACTGAAATTACTTCATTTTCCCCTAGAAGTCAACCTATGAAGCGCTTTATAGTCTGTAAACTAAGTAGGCAGAGAGACTTGTGTTCCTGAAGAGCAAGGTTGGCCCAGTTGGGCAGGGCTTGGTGTAATGGCTCCATTCTCCACTAGATGGCGCTGCTAGCCTACTGGGGTGGATTGTTGTGGCGCTTGTAGGTGTGTATGTGCATGAGAGGGAGCGGTGAAAATGGCATCACCCAGCTACCCAGTCTCTAGTACTGGAACTCTGTGCTCTCCCTGACCAGCAATCGCATACCTGTGCTTTTCCTGGGCTTCCTTCCACTCCCTGCTTTTACACCATCCATGACCAAACCCCAGGCAGCACCTCCCTGGGTGCCGGCTGCACCCAGAAACATTTTCAGGATTGTGCTGCTGCCAATGCCAATGCCCAGAGACTGGGGCTGGGTGCCAGCCCACCCCAGAAAAAGTTCGTGTGATCAGGTGGCAGCAGGGTTTCAGGGATTATGGAAAATCACAACACACATCTGGCACCAGGTTTCACCCACAATGACCTTGTTCCAGCACCAGCAAATGTGGTTGTTCTCCTGGGTCCACTGGGGCCTTTGAGGGAGCCACACAGCCTCTACCAGATGTCCTCCCAGCAGGGGAACCGCCCCTCCCTGTGTGGCCTGAAGAACCCCAGACTTCACTCTGCTCCCAGGGATTTGCCCTTCTCACCAGAGCATGGCCAGGTATTGAGCTGCATAGTTTCGGACTCTGTACTCCCCCTGTTTATAGAGTTTTAATGGAATTTAAGCCCTCTCCTTTCTCCTTTCTCCCTTTTTAGTTCAGTCCCTGCGGCTGTTTCCACTTTTCCACTTTCTCTCCACCTGCTTTTTTTTTTGGGGGGGGGGTGCTTTTCTGATATTCTCCCTCCCCCCCCCCATCTGTGTCCTCTCTCCACATGCAAAAACAGCTCCCCGCCCTTCGTGGCTTCTCTCTCCCCCAGTTCACCTCTCCTCACCATGTACCTGCTGAGTTCTGTAGTTCAGGTTGTGCAGCTTGTTGTGTTAATCCTCAGATCAGTTTTCTAGGTGTGGAGGATGGTTTAGTGCTGGTCTGACTGTATTTCATGGATGCGAGACACAAAAAAAGCTTTCATACTCATCTCATGGTAGTTTTAATGTGCATTTCTTTATTGGATAATGGTGTTAAACAACTATTCAGGTGCCTGTTTATTATCTTTCTATGCTCTTTGATAAAGAACTTTTATCAAGTCCTTTGCTGTTAAAAATTGGGTTGTTGTTTTGCTTGTTGAGTTTTAAGATTCCCTTTATATACTCTGGATACAAGTCCCTTGCTGAATATGTGATTTACATATATTTTCTTCCAAACTTTGCTTGTTTTTTCATTCTTTTGATAGTGCCTTTCATAGAGCAAAAGATTTCTGACAAAGTCCTATGTATTAATGTTTCATGGCTTGTGCTTTTGGTGTCAATTCTGAGAGGTCTGCCTAACTGAAGGATACAAAGATTTTCCTACGTTTTCTTTTAAAAGTTGATAGGTTACATTTTATATTCAGATTTATGGTCCATTTTGAGTTAATTTTTGTAGAAAGTGTAAGCATTCACTTTTTTTTGCATAAGGATGTTTAAAAGTTAAAAACACCATTTGTTTGATGGATTGCTATCTCCATAGAGTTGGTTTTGCACCTTCATCAAAGACCAAATGGTGATATTTATATTTGTCAATTTGATTTTCTATTGTTTCACTGATCTGTACGTTTATCCCTTTGCCTGTACTACACTGTCTTTATTACTGTAGCTTGGTGTTAAATCTTTTTTTTAAGTTTATTTATTTATTTTGAGAGAGAAAAAGAGAGAGAGGGAGTAGGGGAGGGGCAGGGAGAGAGGGAGACAGAGAATTCCAACCAGGCTGTGCACTGACAGTTCAGAGCACAGCGCTGAGCCCTGACGCAGGGCTTGAACTCAAGAACCATGAGATCTTGAGCTGAGTCAAAATCAAGAGTTAGACACTTAATAAACTGAACCACCCAGGTGCACCTGTATTAAATCTTTAAATAGGGTAGTGTGATTCTTCTTTCTCTTCATTTTTCAAAATTATTTTAGTTATACTTGTTCATTTGCCCTCCCATGTAAATTTTAGAATTAACTTGTCTATGTTTACAAAAATGCAGCTAGGAATTATATTGGTATTGCTTTCACTACATTTCACAAATTTTTACATGCAGTAAGTTTATTTTCATTCAGTTCAAATATTTTCCAATTTCTCTCATGATTTCTCCTGTCATTCACAAGTAAAAGATGTGTTGATTAATGTCCATATATTTGGGTGAGTTTCACAGTATGTTTTTGTAATTGTTTTCTAACTTACTTACATTTTGTTTTCTAACTTACTTGCATAATTTTAAACTTCTTGGGCACCTGGGTGGTTCACTCGATTGAGCAACAGACTCTTGATTTTGGCTCAGGTCATGATCCCAGGGTTGTGGGATTAATGCCCATGTCAGGCTTAATCACTCAGTGTGGGGCCTCTTTAGGATTCTCTCTCTCTCTCCCCCTCTGCCCCTCTCCCCTGCTCACACTCTCTTTCTAAAAAAATAAAAATATAATAAATAAATAAATAAATAAATAAATAAATAAATAAATAAAATCTCTTAAATTTCTAAAGACTTGTTTCATAGACCAGCATAGTGAATGTTCCACGTGTACTTGAAAAGAGTCTGTATACTGCTAATGTTGGATGTAATGTTTTATAAATGTCACATGAGTCAAGTCGGTTGATACAGCTACTCAAGTCTTCTATATCTTTACTGATTTTCCATCTACCTGTTCTATTAATTAGAGAGGGAGGAATGTTGAAATAATCACTCCACAAATAGTAGCTTGTGTATTTCTCCTTTTACCTGCCAGTTTTTTACTTACATTTATTATATTTTTGTTATCATGTGCCTATACAATTTGGATTGTTATGTTTTATTGATGTAGTGACCATTTTTTATCATTATGAAATGTCTCTATCTCTAAGTACTTTTTTTCTTGAGGTCCACATCTTCTGATGTCAATTTAGCAATTCTCCTTACTTACAATTAATGTTTATGTAGCTAACATTTACCATCCTAGTATCTTAATCTATATGACTTGCTTAAAGAATGTTTCTTATAAACATACGATTACACCTTCCTTTTTAAACCACTTTTGTAATGTCTACCTTTGATTGGTGTATTTGGGCTATATAAATGTTTTGTAATTATTTTTATAGCTGGACCTAATTTGACCATCTTGCTATTGGTTTTCTGTTTGTGTCATCTGCTCTTCATAACTTTTTTTTCTATTTCTGTGCCTTCTTTGGTTGAATATTTCTTTGAATTTTATTTTATTTCCATTATTGGCTTACTACTAATATCTCTTTTAAAAAATTTTTTAGTTAGGGGCACCTGGGTGGCTCAGTCAGTTAAGTGTCCAACTTCAGCTCAGGTCATGATCTCACAGTCCGTGAGTTTGAGCCCCACGTCAGGCTTTGTGCTGACACCTTGGAGCCTGGAGCCTGCTTCAGATTCTGTGTCTCCCTCTCTCTCTGCCCCCCCCCCTGCTCATGCTCTGTCTCTCTCTGTCTCAAAAATAAATAAAAACATTAAAAAAACAATTTAAAATATTTTAGTTGTTGCTCTGGGGTTTATAATATACATCATTAACTTGTTACATTCTGTTTTCAGATAATATATTATTTAATTTACTACCACCTTGAAAATATAGAAGCTATTCTAGATATGCATATTGAAGTGAATTGGAGTATAATAGCACAAAATCTAGGACTTGTTCTACAGATATTTCAGCAGAAAAATTGGGATAAACAAAGCAGGAGTGGCAAAATCTTGTGTGTTGAATGTGGCTACTGGGAGTATATGAGTTCATAATTATACTGTTTCCATTTTTACATATACTTGAAATCTTCAGGAACATTTCAATGAAGTTTTTAAAGGCCCAGAAATTTTTGTAGGTGTTTTTGCAGATTTATGTTTAAATGAATGCAGAAAATCAAAGAGAAAGAAGGGAAATAAGGTGAGGGAAAAAGAGAAGGAAGCAGAGAAGGAGAAGGGGTGGGGCCAGAGTGACTTACCCTATCAGGCAGTATGCTTCTTTATCTGTGATAGGAGACTTGGGTTTTATTAATTTATTCTTTAGATTGAAAGGAATGTCTTAGTGTACTCCCACTGTTGTACCCCTGAAAATATCCCCAGTGTGACAGGCCCCTAAATATTTGTGTAGCTTTTCTCCCATACTGTGACATGGATTCACAATACTTGCCATTCCCCAGATTTGGTTAGCATGCTTCCACCAATATGGTGGACGAGTGTGACGTTCTGAGGAGTGTCAAATTATCTAATATTCTGTTTACTGGGTTTTATATTTTATTCAAATATAAATTATTTTGTTATTATACCGTGAAAAGAAGAGTTGACATAGCTTTGAAGCAAGATTTTGGATGTATATAGGCATACTTCATTTTCTTTGTTTGCTTTGGGTTTTTTGTACTTGGCAGAAAACTTTTTTTTTTTTTAATTGGGTTTTGGCAACTCTGAGCAGGTCTGTCAGCTCCATTTTTCCAACAGCATTTTCTCACTTCAGTTTTCTGTGTTACATTTTGGTAATCCTTATATTATTTCAAACATTTTCATTATATTTGTCATGATGGTCTGTGAGCAGTGATTTTTGATGTTGCTGTTGTGATTGTTTTGGGTTGTCGTGAACCATGCCCATTTAAGATGGTAAACTTAATTGATAATGTTTTCTGTTTTCTGACTGTTGCACTGACCTCTCTCCCTCTTGGGCCTCCCAATTCCCTAAGGCACAACCATATTGAAATTAGGCTAATTAATAACTACAATGGCTTCTCAGTGTTCAAGTGAAAGCAAAAGTTGCACATCTCTCATATTAAATCAAAAACTAGCAATGGTTAAGCTTAGGGAGGAAAGCGTGTTGAAATCTGAGACAGACCAAAAGCTAGATTGATGGTGCCAAATGGTCAAGTTGTGAATGCAAAGGAAAAGTTCCTAAAGAAAATTAAAAGTTCTGCTCCAGTGAACACCAAATAATAATAAATGAAACATCTTTATTTCACTTCTCTTCCAGAATATTTTCTCCTGTACCACGGAGGCATATTCCAAAGTATATTTCATATGACTTCTTAGAGAGTTCACAGGGGATGACCCCACAGTGGAAACTTGCTCATTAATATACTCCTGATTGTGCTTCCCAAATAAACTAACTCCACTTAAATCCTGGTCTGTCTGCTTTTTGGAGGACCCAGATTAAAACAATAGGTAAAAGACTATATGTTTGTTATAAGGAGGTTAAATTCAACCCACTAATCTTGATATCCAGCCCTAGTGAACTCAACTAACAAAGTAATAATGCAGTTTTCCTAAAATTAGAAATAATGCAAAAGGTGTGGCTTCTTATAAAAACTTACCAGTAAAATAATGTGACTAACAAATTAACATTAAAATATAATACAAAATCTTAATTTACCAGTAAAACAGTAAACAATGGCTTATAAAATATATTGGAACAACTGGCTAGCCAATTGAAAAATATATGGTTGGAGTCCTATTTCACTCCTTATAGCAAAATAAAATCCAGATTTAACCATTAAAACTGAAGCCAACATGTTACCAAATATAAAAAGGATTCTCTCAAAGTAATCTCAAGCAAAAATATAAAACCCAGTAAATAGAATATTAGATTAATAGGGGATCCTGGGTGGCTCAGTTGGTTGAGTGTCTGACTCTTGATTTCGGTTCAGGTCTGATCCCAGGGTCATGGGATTGAGCCCTGAATCAGGCTCTGTGCTGAACGTGGAGCCTGCTTAAGATTCTGTCTCCCCCTCTGTCCCTCTCCTCAGCTTGTGTGCTCTCTCTCAAATTAAAAATAAAGAATATTATATTGGTAAATTTGACTGTAATCAAATTTAACCTTCTTTTGTTTTGTTTTAATTTTTTTAATGCTTATTTTTGAGAGAGAGATAGAATGAGCCCGGGAGGGGCAGAGAGAGAGGGAGACACAGAATCCGAAGCAGGCTCCAGACACTGAGCTGTCAGCACAGAGCTCGATGTGGTGAGCCACCCAGGCTCCCCAAATGGTCAATTGGTGCCCCAAATGCTCAATTTTAAAAGAGAATCAATAAATTGGAGCAGTTGCCTTTTGTCTCTATGTGAACATATATGCTTAAAACATGTGAACCTTTCTCTGACTTATCTTCTAAAACTAGGTTTAATCAGATTGTCCTCTTGGTTCATCCTCCCCTGCTTCTATGGTTCCACTAGACATCCTTTTCTTCTTTCTGTCCCTGGCTGTTAGACTTTCTCCTCATCTATTCTAGAGTGCATCAAAGAGATGACTACAAAGTGACAGGAGTACACAAGTAGAACATCTAATATTTCACAAGGAATGCTTTTCCAAAGATAAGATGTTTGACCTCTAAGAGGAAAATTAGAGTTTCCAAGGGCAAGGGAGTGGGGGAGGATGGTAAGCAGCATTTTGGCAATGGAAATTACATGTATAGGTGTGCAGAATCATGACACGGCCAAGTATATTCAAAACAGAAAATAGCCAGAGGAGGCAATATGTGCAAAGCATAATGGAAAATTATATTATAAAGGTTGTTTGACTCAATTTACAAAGAGAGGCATTCAGAAATCATCTGGACCATATATAGAAGGTGTCTGATTAGACATGTATTTTCAAGAGACAGGATTTCCAAATGGACTGAGAAGAAAAATTGGAGGACAAAGAAACTGGGAAGGCACCAAAGGGAACATTATAAATGGCATGTATTTTAAATATTTAAAATTAAATTTTGAGCAAGAGCTGCATTGGTTTTAAAAAGAGGACCAAAGTATTATTTTTACTTCCTAATAAATTTCATGCAATTAATTCATTCAAATTAATTACTTCATCCAGGAAGGTATTCTGTATTAGGCACTGTTCTTGGTATTGGGATATAACAACAAAAGACAAAAACAACCTTGACCTCATAGAGATTAAGTTCTGATATTCAAAACGAATATTTCAAGAGCATACCCAAACTGCCAAATTAAAGCAAAGGAAGCCAGGAAGGACAGAAAGAAGAGGGTCAGGAGTTTTTATTAAACAAACAATTTGTTTACACTTTAATAAAAATTCATTTCTTTCTCTCTTTTGGTTACCAAATAAACCCAGGAGGTTGGGTGGGACAAACATTATTATCATTTTTCTTTTCAGATTTTGGAGCAGAATGTTAGAAACATTTGAGTAATTTCTCCTCCTTTATACATCTCTTTTGATACCAGTGGGCACTGTTGCTACAGGGAATCCCATTCTGCACATACCCATCTGCGGGCCACTGATGGGATGTCCCATTGCACTATGCCAGAAGGTCACATTTATTGACCTGATGTCTACAGAGTTCCCCTGATGGCATGAACTTGGCAGTCTGTTTGTTCTGTGCTTATCATTGGGAAAACATTTCCAATATCCCAAATCCCAATCCCACTCAAAATCACATAAGTACCCAACTGCTGATGAATGGAATCCACTGTGTCAACAAGAAATACATTCTCTGCACCTTTGAAAAGTTGCTTTGGAAGTAAATGAAGTCTGTGTTCTCACATACCTGTCTCCTGCATTTCCCATGAATCATATCTGTGCTCAAGAAACACAAAGAGGATAAATTTGGGGGAAATGGAGCTTTATTTGCTGCTTATAACAATGAACAGTAGAAAGGAAGATGTTAGGAATTACCTTTGCTTAATGGCAATGTTTCTGATACTTCTGATACTGACAAAAGGGAAGTTTCCTGCATTTTTCTGTAAATTGTCAGTAATGTGCTTGGTTTTGGGCATGTAGTAACGTTTTCCCTGCCAAGAGACTAAAACTTAATAATGCACAGGATATTAAATTAGAGGCATTTTCCTAACCCGAAGACGGTGCCTTAGTCTCCTTGGGACCAAAATGTTTTCTAAAGTACATAAATATAGCAGTTGACAGTAAAAACAAAACAGACAAAGTAAGACTCAGAACTAGCAGCAAGAAAACTTTTTTGGGAGATGGTGGGCCACTGTCAACACTACCTCCATAGCCTCTGTGCAGGCAGTACGGTGGGGACCACCCGTAGTCACAGTGGCAGTGATGTTTATTATTGCAGATCCCCTTCATGTTGCAGGTCTCAGCCAGGCAGACTTGTGATAAGAGAGACAGACTGACACACTTCTTGTGAATGCAGATCTTTCCTGGACCACACATGGTGCCATCTTTTACTTCCCCAACATCAGGTGTGTCCATTCCTACATGATAGTCAACACTCCAGCAGATGACACCATTGACGTGAGTTTGCTGCAAATTAGAGTGATCTCTGAGATGGGGAATAACCCTCACATTCTCACATTGAACTCTGCCACAAAAGATATCTGAGGTATTACATTTTAGGTATGTCGTGCCATTTATACCACAGTGGCCAAAACGGTTTCCCAGAGTGTTGATTTCTTTGTAGCAACTCTGAGATGCACCCTTTGCACCTTCACCAAAAATCTCCCTACATTGTTCTTCATGGTTGTTACACCTCCCTCTATAGCAGTAGGCATTGTCACCACAGGGAACCCCGTCCTGCACATATGCATCTTCGGGGCACTGATGGGATGTCCCATTGCACCACTCTGGAAGGTCACATTTATTGACCTGATGTCTACAGAGTTTCCCTGATGGCATGAACTTACACTCTTTGCAACAAAGCCCAAAAGCACAAGCAGCCCCAGGCCTCAGAGTGCAGCTCAACAGACAACAGGGATCCTGTTGACACTGCTTTATAGATCCACAGTCACATTCCTCTTCTCCTTCAACCACACCATTCCCACAGCGCTTAAGCATAAAGACTTCCCCTGGATGTGGAATATTGTGTAGACATGATCCCTGGTTTAAAGTGGTCTTTGTAAAATCTGTGTAACTACAATTGGTGAATTTCTTTGCTGGAACTCTGGTAGCATTCATGATGCAGCCACTTTGCTCACACAAACAGAATTCTTCATCATGCTGCATACCCAAAGTATGTCCTAATTCATGGGCGACAGTGAGGGCAAAAAGAGACCACGAGTCTCCTTGGAAATTGTTAACCCCACAATCAATAGGAGGATGACATATTCCTGCAACATAGGCTATACCAAGTACACTTATAAGTGAATTTTTTATGAAAAAATGTGCAACATCATACTGTAGCCGGGAAAGACTGATTTGTTTCCACTGAGAGAAATCCTTCAGAACCTGTTCTATGCTTATCATTTGGAAAACATTTCCTTGATTCCAAATCTCAATCCCAATCAAAATCACATGAGTACCCAACTGCTCATAAATGGAATCTACTATGTTGACAACAAGAAACACATCCTCCTGTACCTTTGAGAAGTTGCTTTGAGAATAAACTAAGAAATTGCTCTCTACCACCACAATCAGCTCCAGAAACCATGAGTGGGTCCACCATTTATCATTAGAATTTTGCTTCAGAGTTGGTTTGTTAGCCTCTTCAAATCTCAACTGTTGGAGTGCAATTTCCTTCATTGTTAAGCCACATCTCATAGGTGGGAATTGTGTCTCATTAGTGTTTATCTCATAAACCAAGTGTTCAAATGTGGTAGAGTGCCTGATGGGCTCAATTTCATAAGCAAGGTCATTTATCTGCAGCATTCCTCGAAAACCTCCAGAACAGGTACTGAGGGAAACCAGGGACTCAGGGACTCCTTCCACATAACCATGATAGTAGCAGTCGTCGGGAACAAAAGGCTCATCCTGGAGAAGAGCATGCTGATCTGTGTATGTGAATACCGGGAAGTGTCTGGAAACCAAGAGCTTCTTGATCTTCATATGGACAACATGTCTCCAGCCCCCAAACTGTAGGCTGTAGGAGAGCCAGCCTGGAGTTTTTGCACTTCTGCCCTTGCCAGTCACCTTTAAGGGGACCACAACTTCTGGGTTGCTGAGGCATTGGGAGGGCCCAGCCTGGGAGAAGCTGGAAGGGAACAGAGACATTCCAACCCAGAACAGCAGGAGAACAATTCTCATGGCCACCTCAGCCTCACCAGCCACCGTTATGAAGTCATCTGTCCAGGGAAAAAGAGTGTGAGGCACTGCTGTTCTGGTTCCTCCTAATTGGTCATTGTGTAGAGCTGACCTTTAAGGATCTGCGTCCTGGCAGAAATGGACATCAGCTGCGGTGCTGAAAGTGAAAATAAAAGGGTGGGGAGGTGGTGGGATTGGATAAGGAAAATGAGAAAGAATTGAATGACAAAAAAGTGATTAATGAATTAAAATGCTTGGGAGTTGCTTTCAATAGATGGGGGTGGGAATTTAGAGGGGTATTAATAAGACAGTATTGACCATATGTTGATAATGGTTGAAGATTGATGATAAGTACTTGGGTTTTCATACAATTATCTCAACCCATGTAGGCGGTATGGAAATCTCCACAATAAAAACTTAACGCCAAACTAAAGAGACTTAAGAGTAGGGTGACTCTGTATCTCAATTTGTCCAAGACCATGTTGGCCTATGCCTGTTGCCCCTGTATAACTACTGGTACTTTCCCCTTTGACTGTCAAAACTGGAGAGATCATAAACAATACACTTCTTAATGTCAGTTTGCATTGGTCTTATGATTTGCTTTAATCTTTCTTTATTGCAAGTTATTTACTTGTCTCCTCGCTGTGTTTGCATTCATTCACAGCTCTGTGGACTGCAAGATTGCTGAGTGCCAGATTTATGATTTTAACTCATTTTAGTATCCCTGTAATGCCTAGTATAGTTCTTTTTTTTTTTTTTAATTCGAGACGGAGAGCACATGCAAGTTGGGGAGAAGGGCAGGAAGGGGGGAAAGAGAGAAAATCTTAAACAGGCTCCACGGCCAGTGTGGAGCCTGACACAGGCCTCAATCTTACCACCCTGGGATCATGACCTGAGCCAAAACAAAGAGTCAGATGCTCACCTGACAGAGCCACCCAGATGCCCTTATAGTTCTTTATACAGTGAAAAATGAAAAAAGGAGAGAGGAGTGGTGAAGTACTTGGATTATGGATGAATGCTACTTAAAATGTGTTCGTATTTGATTATTATTTTTAGAAGAGGAAAAGATTCCTAAAAAGCTAATATCCTCTAAAGGAATGGGGAGAACAGCATTGTTATCTGTAGAAGGATGTCAAAGACACAAGAAAATGCCTTATAAAGAGAAAATGAGAATCTATAAAGTTCAAAGGCTTGGGAAAAGGAACTCTGTCTTCTTGAGGCAACATCATCAGAGTTATTGGAATTTTAGGATTGGGGAAATTCCTAATGTTTGCTCAAATATATTTACTGACAGCTTTTGACAGTGGATAATTTCTGTACATGGCATGCAGTCTGACTAGCAACACTCATGCATTTCTTTCCTTATGTGTTAAACAAGAATTTCTGTGTTTGAAGTATATGAAGTACAGACATTGTGCTAGATACTAGAGAACTAAAAAATAGAGAGCATTAAATAAATTATCCGTTTAGGGCAGAAATTTGTGGCAGGCACAAGAATGAGCTTTAAGGTGCCTATAATATTGTATTTAATATTGTAAATGTTTTGTGTTCTTTTGCTGAGGAGAGTGTCTGTAGACTTCATCATAGTCTCAGCTAAATGACAAAAATTAGGCTAAGAAGCACTGAGTTTGTGGGAAAACAGACACGCAATCAGACCATTATAATTATGATCTGAACCAGATTAATCTAAGACTAATAAAGGTTATGATTTAGGGACTCTTAATGTATAGACCTCCATAAACCCCTGGGAGATTTTAGGCAATGTAGTTTATGAAACTCATCAATATAAGAGTGTTCAAAATTAGCCCTACACAGGAAAATTTGAAATGCCTTGAAATATTGTAACTCATATATAAAAAACTTGATAAAGTTTTTCTGAAATTCAATAATTTATGTAATTTTTTGTTACCAATAACAAGTTGTGAGGCTGGATTCTTTTCAAACAGACAAAACAAAACTTGAATTAATTCTGTCACATACTTTTTCCATTTCTCTATCAAAACTAGCATGCACTACTGCAGTAGGGGCAGGGGGATGCTCAAAACAATATGTGTGAAGATCTTAAAAAGGGAATCCACAATTGGAACTGGAATAGTTTGTCCGGGTTCTCCATCCTAAGAAATGCAGACAAGAAATCAGCTGATATTTCAAACCTTCCTATGCCTTATTGCTCTTTTCTTCATTTTCTAGGACATTACATTTACACATCCCTAATATTCTGGGTTTCCTCATTTGTGTGTAGTGTCAGTAGCTAAAAATCCATTCATTCTGATTGCCTTTCAGTCACAGAGTTAAATAGTTAACCAAGTAGACTTCATCTTTTCCTTCTTAATATACATTATTTTAGTTTATTCTTTATTCTAGATTTGCTATATGTGTGCTGGTAGATAGGAGGATGTATTGATCTGAACAATATTCTTAGTGTTAACCTGCCTAGAGAGCTTGGACCCATGTGAGCAGTGGATAAACACTTTATTCCAAGGTGCGAGTAGCCCACAAGGGAACAACAAAGTTCATAGACAAATTCAACTATATGAAAACTTCCAAGGATAAAGATCTCTAAATTGGGTGAAATCCTGACTTCTAGATTTGCTCTTCATAGTTTTCTTTGTATGTTTGTTGTTTATTATGGAGTGGGAATCATTGTGGATGGGAGGATGGAAAGTGAGAAGGGCCAAAAGAGTGTTGGAGAGAAGGCTGCTGAGCTCTATAAACCATGTCCTATTATACTTAGAGCTCATCTTGAGAGCAGACAACAAAAGGAAATTCTCCAAAGAATCTTTGAGCCATACTCGTTGTCCTCCTTATATTATTCTTAGGACCTCAGACACCCAAATTCCTAAAGGAACATCACCCTCCATTAATACTGTGAAGCAGTGTCATTAAAAATCTTTGTTTTCTAATGTTATCGGAATCTCAAAGTAGACAACAGCCCTCCTCCATATGTTTTATCAACTCTTTCCCTACAGCTATGTCAAATTCCTAAAGACCTCTCTACCTGTTCATCTCCTCTCTTATTCCATCATGCTTGAATGCACTATTTTCCCATCTGTCTGTCACCAATGTCTGAATTAGAGAGTCATAAAATCAATTTAATGGATCATGACCTGCAGGATGTTTTTAAAGGAAATTGAATAAAAATATTAGAGGCCATTCCTAGAAGTCCCTTAGCAACTCATACAGATGGTGCCAAAATTTTGGGGGTGTTTGTATATGTGTGGCCACTGAATCACAATATACAATGGATTTCTTATTCTTCAACACACACACACACTATATATCTATACATAGATATAGATATAGATATCTATATATATATATAGATATATAGTGATGCCAAATCTATAAAATTTTTTTAACATTTATTTATTATTGAGAGACAGAGACAGACAGAGCATAAGCATGGGAGGGGCAGAGAGAGGGGAAGACACAGAATGAACAGAGTCTGACTCAGGACTCAAACTCACAAACTGCAAGATCATGACCCGAGCCGAAGTCAGACACTTTACCAACTGAGCCACCCAGGCGCCCCTAGTGATGCCAAATCTAAAGATGAAATGCTTTCTTCGATTTTCACTGTTACATACCTATCTGAATCCATACGCATTTCTACCTCTCTTCTATCCCACTCCATATCCCAGTCTCAGTGGAAAAGTAATTCTCCCCCAAGTTCAGGTAGTAGCCCCTCATCTTCTGTTCCACATCACATCTCTTACCTACATGTGGACTGATTCTGTTAATGTTCTCTACTTCCAACTCTATTTCATCTGTTCTTTACTGGCAGTTAGAGTAGCCAACTCATTCTAGTTCACCCAGGACTGTCCTTGTTTTAAAACTGAAAGCCCCACATCCCAGGCATGTCCTCAGTCTGAGGAAAACTGGAGTAGTTGATCACCCTACTGCAGCACCTTACTCCCCACCCATGCTCAAGTTTCTTCCATCTTTAAAAAGGAAAACAAAACAAAAATTAAGAAACTTCACATTATCCATGGTCCTACTCTGGCTCCCAACTCATGCAGAAAACCAAACTTAACAGATGGCTTACCAACACAATAAACAGTTATTTCCATGGTCTTTTCTTTCTTAATGGTTTGTACCACACTTATCGATGAGCAAAGGTTGGTAGTTGACCTCACGTAACAAAGGGAAACCTAAGCCCTCCTCCTTTTATCTCCCAGGTAACTAAGTTCTAAATTCACCTGCTTAGCAACATAGATCTTTCACTTCTTCAGAAACAACTGGCTGTCAAGGATGCCCTGGCTCCACTAATTCTATGCAACTTCAATATAATTAGAACTGGCTGGCCTCCTCTACGCCATTCTATGTCCTCTTACAATGTAGCTTCATTTCTGCTTCATAATTTTCCTCATGCTACTGTGTTGGCCTAGACTGTACAATCACTTTTCACTATGGAACTAAATTGTATCATGACTCTGTACTCTGTCAAGATCAAATTCTGCATTCAGTATCAAATTTTTCTAAATAATCTAGACAACATTGATATAATTCCCTTTATAATTACCATATAACTACCATATACCAAATTACTATAGAGTTTATAGCTTTGAGCTTTTGTTTTATATACAAGTTTTAAAAATTGTATCTCCTTTCATGTTTTTGAGAAAAATATACTCAAAATCATTTGGTAGAGAATTTATGACATAGTGTTTGGCAAAACATATAATCTGTAAGATGACTTTAACTATGTAAACATTACATAGAGTAAAAATCAATTCAGTAAAATACTAATGCTAACACTGAGTAGATTCTGTTTTAAAAGGATTCTTGGCCAATGAGTCTTGCCACTTTTAATTTAACTAGGAGATTAAGGGCTCTACAACTATCAATTGGAAGCATTTTTGATGATAGTCCTTTTCAATTTCATCTCAGAAAAAGTTTCTTCTATTCATGCTGGTTTTCTCAGAAATCTGCTGTAGGAGTGCTGACAACACTGCCTCCATCTTTGGCCCTCCATCTTGTTCATGTCCATGCAATGACTCCCTTGGGGCTCTGTGTTCCAGGCCTCATGGAGGTTAATGTACACTCTGACCAGAATTCAAGAAGCCTTCTAATCTTTCCTCTGGTGAACAGATGGCACCACTTTAGATAACTACCCTTTGTCTTATAAAATCTGTGGGTTAGGGTCCTGACTTTGCAGAGAATTGCTGCATAGTGCCAGGATCACTGTTCACTCAGTACTCTTGTAAGTTACCCTGAATAAAACCCTGTGTAAACAGTATGGAACGACTTCCTTCATTTTTCTGTTTCAATGTGCCTTCTCAGTCTGGAGGATTACTGTTCCTCTTCCACCTTTTAACACTTGCTTGGAGGTTCCTTTTCATAAACTGTCTCATTCATCCAGGTAGAACTAGACAACCCCTGTCTTAGGAAAGATGCATTAAAAACTTTTGTCTGGAACTGAACTGGGGGGGGGTAAAATTTGCTCCTATGCCGAGGATGATTAACAATTAAGAAAACTGGGCACCTGGCTGGCTCAGTTTTCTGGGTGTCCAACTTCAGCTCAGGTCATGATCTCATGGTCTGTGAGTTCGAACCCCACATCAGGCTCTGTGCTGATGGCTCAGAGCCTCGAGCCTGCTTTATATTCTGTGTCTCCCTCTCTCTCTGCCCCTCCCCAGCTCACACTCTGTCTCTCTCTTTCAAAAATAAAATAAAAATATTTTTAAAAATTAGGAAAACCTATCCCAGGAAATGAGAGTATAGGACACTACAGATGCTTAATCCTAGAAAAGTTTTGATAGCAAGACTAGAGTGCCTGCTTCTGATAGGATGGTATCCTGGGAGATCTAGAGGTAGGGAAGGATTGAAAGCTTCCAAAAGTAGTTTTGGCTTGATCTCCCTTGCTGAAAGAAGATCATTTCTCTTGCTGAAGAAGACCATTTCCTTTAAAAATAGCATTGAGGACTTCTGCTTTCAGAAAAGATAAACACTCTTACCCCTATTGCTCTTGCTCACTATAAGTTAAAACATCATTCTTTATGTATAAAACAAACATAAGAGGGGCGCCTGGGTGGCGCAGTCGGTTAAGCGTCCGACTTCAGCCAGGTCACGATCTCGCGGTCCGTGAGTTCGAGCCCCGCGTCGGGCTCTGGGCTGATGGCTCAGAGCCTGGAGCCTGTTTCCGATTTTGTGTCTCCCTCTCTCTCTGCCCCTCCCCTGTTCATGCTCTGTCTCTCTCTGTCCCAAAAATAAATAAACGTTGAAAAAATAAAACAAACATAAGAAAGTTCAGAAAGGTGGAGCAAAGAATACAAACCAGCTAAGGACATTGGGACCTAAGGAACAACATGGCAGGAATTTCTCTGCAATTTCTTTCTTTTTTTTTTTTTTTTAACTTTTTAAATTTTTAAAACCACTTTATTGACCAATGATTGACATACAAAAAGCTATACATATTAAATGTGCACAACTTGTTGAGTTTAAGATGCAGCTGTTTTTTTTTTTTCTTTTTTCTTTTCTTTCATTTAAGTTACATCCAAGAGAGTTAAAATATAGTGCAACAATGATTTCAGGAGTAGATTCCTTAATGCCCTTTACCCATTTAGCCCATCCCTCCTCCCACAACCCCTCCAGCAATCCTGTTTATTCTCCATACTTAAGAGTTTCTTATGTTTTGTCCCCTCCCTGCTTTTATTATTTTTGCTTCCCTTCCCTTAGGTTCATCTGTTTTGTATCTTAAAGTCCTCATATGAGTGAAGTCATATGATATTTGTCTTTCTCTTGACTAATTTCACTTAGCATAATACCCTCCAGTTCCATCCATGTAGTTGCAAATGGCAAGATTTCATTCTTTTTGATTGCTGAGTAATACTCCATTGTATGTATATACCACATCTTCTTTATCCATTCATCCATCGATGGACATTTGGGCTCTTTCCATACTTAGGCTATCGTTGATAGTGCTGCTGTAAACATTGGGGTGCATGTGCCCCTTCAAAACAGCATCCCTGTATCCCTTGGATAAATACCTAATAGTGCAATTGCTGGATCGTAGGGTGGTTCTATTTTTAATTTTTTGAGGAACCTCCATACTGTTTTTCAGAGTGGCTTCACTAGTCTGCATTCCACTAGCAGTGCAAAAGGGATCCTTTTTCTCTGCATCCTCCCTAACATCTGTTGTTGCTGGAGTTGTTAATGTTAGCCATTCTGACAGGTGTGAGGTGGTATCTCATTGTGGTTTTGATTTGTATTTCCTTGATGATGAGTGATGTTGAGCATTTTTTCATGTGTCGGTTGGCCATCTGGATGTCTTCTTTGGAAAAGTGTCTGTTCATGTCTTTTGCCCATTTCTTCACTGGATTTTTATTTTTGGGTTTTTTTGTTTTGTTTTGTTTTGTTTTGTTTTGTTTTTGGTGTTGAGTTTGATAAGTTCCCTATAGATTTTGGATACTAACCCTTTATATGATATGTTGTTTGCAAATATCTTCTCCCAGTCCGTCAGTTGCCTTTTAGTTTTGCTGATTGTTTCCTTCACTGTGCAGAAGCTTCTTATTTTGATGAGGTTCCAACAGTTCATTTTTGCTTTTGTTTCCCTTGCCTCTGGAGATGTGTTGAGTAAGAAGTGGCTGCGGACAAGATCAAAGAGGTTTTTGCCTGCTTTCTCCTCGAGAATTTTGATGGCTTCCTGTCTTACATTTAGGTCTTTCATCCATTTTGAGTTTATTTTTATGTATGGTATATGAAAGTGGTCCAGGTTCATTTTTCTGCATGTCACTGTCCTGTTTTCCCAGCACCACTTGCTGAAGAGGCTGTCTTTATTCCACTGAATATTCTTTCCTGCTTTGTCAAAGATTAGTTGGCTGTATGTTTGTGGGTCCATTTCTGGGTTCTCTATTCTGTTCCACTGATCTGAGTGTCTGTTTTTGTGCCAGTACCATACTGTCTTGATGATTACAGCTTTGTAATACAGCTTGAAGTCCGGGATTGTGATGCCTCCAGCTTTGGTTTTCTTTTTCAAGATTGCTTTGGCTATTTGGGGTCTTTTCTGGTTCCATACAAATTTTAGGATTGTTTGTTCTAGCTCTGTGAAGAATGCTGGTGTTATCTTGATAGGGATTGCATTGAATATGTAGATTGCTTTGGGTAGTATCGACATTTTAACAATATTTGTTCTTCCTATTCAGGAGCATGGAATCTTTTTGCATTTTTTTTGTGTGTGTTTTCTTCAATTTCTTTCATAAGCTTTCTATAGTTTTCAGTGTATAGATTTTTCACCTCTCTGGTTAGAGATTTATTCCTAGGTATTTTATGTTTTCTTTGTGTCACTGTAAATGGGATTGATTCCATGATTTCTCTTTCTGTTGCTTCATTGTTGGTGTATTGGAATGCAACCGGTATCTGTGCATTGATTTTATATCCTGCAACTTTGCTGAATTCATGAATCAGTTCTAGCAGTTTTTTGGTGGAATCTTTTGAGTTTTCTATAGAGTATCATGTCACCTGCAAAGAGTGAAAAGTTTGACCTCCTCCTGGCCGATTTGGATGCCTTTTGTTTCTTTGTGTTGTCTGATTGCTGAGGCTAAGACTTCCATACTATGTTGAATAACAGTGTCAAGGGTGGACATCTCTGTCTTGTTCCTGACCTTAGGGGGAAAGTTCTAAGTTTTTCCCTATTGAGGATGATATTAACGTTGGGTCTTTCATATATGGCTTTTATGATCTCCAGGTATGATCCTTTTATCCCTACTTTCTTGAGGGTTTTTAATTAAGAAAGGATGCTGGTTTTTTTGTTTTTTTTTTTTTTTTTTTTTTTTTTTGTTTTGTCAAATGCTTTCTCTGCATCTATTGAGAGGATCATGTGGTTCTTGTCCTTTCTTTTATTGATGTGTCTCCGCATTTTCTCTTACCCCCATTGCAGTCTGGAGAACTCTATGACCTTGAAATGCAATAGACACAGACCAAAAAAAGCCTCCAAGACAAGTTTGCTCTCTCTAACCAAAGGACCAGGAAAGGAGCAGCCTGGACAGAAACCTTTTACGAAATAACTGTCCTACACCAACCAAATGTCATGGGGAGTATTGTAACTCTATATGCATCCTCATTAGCATGAGCCACATGAGGGATTAAATATCCAATCACACCCACTTCTAATGAGTTGTCTCAGGCCCTGCACTGGGATGGTGTCAGAGAAGGTCAAATAGAGTTCTGGGGCTTTCATTCTCGTCATGTAGTAATGGGGTCCTCATTTGGCAGTGTTAGTGGATTGGGTAGCAGTAATGAGGCATCCTTCAACCTCATAGCAAGGGTGATATTAGAAGAGGTCAAAAGGGGTGAAAGTGAACTTCCACACCTTATCAGTATGAGGTTCTCCTTCCTCTTGGCATGTCATCTGAAACCTGGACATCTATCACCACTAGCAATAACAATGCAATGCTTCCACTGCTAGTGCAATATCAGAGGGGGGCCTGATATTTAAATAATATCTCAAGCCCCAAAATATAGCACCCAAAGTGCTCAGAATAAAATGAAAATTTACCTAACATAGAACAAACTAGGAAAGTTTCAACTTAAACGATGAAAGACAATCTGTATATGCCAACTCTAACAGATGTTGGAGGTATCTGATGAGGATTTTGAAGCAGCAATCATAAAATGTTTCAGTTGGCAATAACAAATATGATGGAAACATTTGAAAAAACAAAAACTTGCAGAAATAGTTTCTCCAAAGAAGTATAAGAGAGAGAAAACAAAGTAATGAAAATTTTGTAACAAATAAGTACAAAACCTAAAGCCAAAAAGCCACTGGATGGGCTCAACAACAAAATAGAACAAAGGAAACAAATGGTGAACTTGAATGTACAGAAAAGTTGTTACCAAATCTGGAAAGCAGAGAGAAAATAGACTGGAAAAAATATGAAAAGCCTCTGGGATCTGTAGGACTATAACAAAGATCTAACATTCAGGTTTATCACAGTTGCAAAAAAAGAGAAAAATAGGGCTGGGCTAAAAATTACCTAAACAATTCATGGCTGAGGATTTCTCAAATTTTGCAAAATAGCCTACAGACTCAAGATGTGAGAGAGCCACAAACAGGATATACCCAAAGAAATCCATACTATGACATATCATAATAAAAATTTGAAAACTAAAGACAAAGAAAAAATCTTGAAAATGCGCGGAGAGAAACGTCTTGCCTAATATTACCTACAGAGGAAAAATAAATTGAAAAATAGTAGATTTCTCATTAGAAACCATGGAGGTGGGAAGGAGGCAGCAAAATATTCCACAAGAGTTAAAAAAAAATAATAATCCAGAATTTTATATACAGTAAAAATATCCGTCAGGAATGAAGAGGAAATCAAGACATTTTCAAATTAAGGTAAACTAAGAGAAGTTGTCACAGACCAGCCAAAACAATGGCTAAAGCAAATTCTTGAGGCAGAAAATAAATTATAAAACAATGAATCTTACAACAGCCCTAAGGAAGGAGAATGGAAGTAAAAACATGAGTAAACACAATGGACTTTCCTTTTCTTGAATTTACTAAATTATGTTTGATTGCTGAAAAAAATATTGCCTGATGTAATTCTCAATGTATATGGTGGAAATATACATGGAAATATTTAAGACAAATACACCAAAAAGGGAATGGCAAAAGGGCTTAATGAAACTGAGGTTTCTACACTTCATTTGAATGAGAAAAATTTTCATAATTAAAACCATAGAAGACAAAAAAAGTGAAAGACAAAGAACAAGCATAATGAACAGAAAATGTTTACAAATATGGTAGATATTAATCAACTATGTCAGTTATCACTTTTTTTATTTTAAAGAGAAATACCCAGGGTAATTGGACTAAATTTCAGCATTGACGTGGATACTCTGAGCCCCAAAGTTTATGATTGTCAGGCAATAAGTGGAATCCTAGCTGATATCCAGCTTACTGTGAATTCAGTGGTCTATAGTCCAAGCCAGTGGTCACTTCCCCAAATCTCCAGGTATATAATTGGGCCTGGTATCTTTAGCAGTTAGAATAACATCCCCACAGGGTGCGTGGCATGCGGAATAACCGCTATCATCATCACACTGCAGGTGGAAGACTCTTTGTTGTTGCTGTTGTTATTTTTAAAAGATTTATTGAAAAAAAGATTTATTGAGGTATAATTTGTAGATAGTAAAATTTGCTAAATATGCGTGATCATGAAACCACTATCCCAGGCTAGATGTAGAACATTTTTTTACCCCAAAAACTTTCACTGTTGCCTCTTTGCAGTCAGCCCCCTCCCTCCAACCCCTGACACCACTGACTGGCTCCATAGGTTTGCCTTTTCCAAAATGTCATATAAAATAGTCATCCCGTATTGCAGTGTATTGGATCTGACTTCTTTAATTCAACATTAGTTTGAGATCCACCCATGTTGTTGCAGGAATTGGTTCCTTTTTATTTCTGAGTGGCCGTCCATTGTATGGATATACCACTGTTTGCTTATTCATTCACTATTGATTGACATTTGAATTGTTTCCAGTTTGGGGCTATTATGAACAAAGCTTCTATGAGTATTTGCATACAGATCTTTGTATGGACTTATGTTCTCAATGCACTAGGATAAATATTTAGAAGTAGGATTGCTGAGTGTATAGTCCAGTATATGTTTACCTTAATGAGAAACAGCCAAATGGTTTTTTCAAAGAACTCTATAGTTTTGCCTCCCACCAGCAGTAGATGAGAGTTGCTTCATATCCTCATTAGCACTTGTTATTGTCAGTCTTAAAATGTTTTTACTATTCCAGTAGCTATGCAGGGGTATCTTAATGTGGGTTGTTTTTGTTTGTTTGTTTTGAGAGCGAAAAGTGTGAGGGAATGAAGGGCAGAGGGAGGGAGAGAGGGAATCTTAAACAAGTTCCATGCCCAGTCCAGCATGGAGCCCAATGCAAGGCTTGATCTTATGACAGATTATGACCTGATCTGAAATCAAGAGTCAGATGCTTAACCAACTGAACCACCCAGATGCCCCTTAATGTGGTGTAAAAGATTTTTTTTTATTTGAGTAATGTTACATTACTTTCAGGTGTATAACACAGTTGATGAAGTTTAGGGGTGATGGGGGTTCATGGGTTCCAGAGCTGATGGCCAAGAAAGAATTCTTGAAGATGTCTTTGGTGCAAAAAGGTGATTTTGATTAAAGCATGGGAACAGGACCTGTGGGCAGGGAGAGCTGTGCTGAAGTTGTGAAGAACTAGTTATATAGTTATGGAATTGGGGGAGGTAAAGACTAAAGAGAGGCCTCCAGAGGGACTTTGATATGCTAAAGAGGATTTCTAAAATTCCTGAGGCCTTGCTATTGTCAAGCTAAAGATGTTTTTCCTCTAGTAAGGCATTAACATTAAGACAGTAGGGAGTTTCTGGAGAAACGTTTTACTCTGCCAGCCTCAAGTATTTGTCAGTGGGCTGCAGGTTATAAGAAAATTTAATTTTACCTGCCATTTCCTTCTTGCCTTTGTTCCCCACATCACTGTGGAGGAGAGGGTGATGTTGGGGCTCCAGGAAACTGAGTCTATAGGTTTCTGGAGATTAGACTATTGATAATATTGTCTTTTTCTTGTAATTTACTAAGATATTTGTAAACTGATGGAGACTCATGTCCTGAAGAACTGTGATCTCTATCAGTTAACCATTTGATTCCCCCCTCTCCATTGTTCTTGGGCAGCCAGGAGTGCCCAAGGAATAACATACATATCCCCCTGGGGGTGGGGGTGGGGGTGGGGGTGGGGGTGTTTGCAGCCTGTCACTCATCACAGTGATTCTATTTATCCGTACATCCTGATTTGCTCACCACAAGTGAAGCTACCATCTGTCACCATACAATCCATTACAATATCATTAACTATATTCCCTATGCTGGGCCTTTTACTCCCATGATTTATTCATTAGTAGATAGTAGATACTGGTGCCAAGTGCAAATGCAGAAACACAAGTTTGACAAGGGCACAGTAAACAGGGGCTCACACCACCGAGACCAGGCACCAGATCACTCTACCAGATAAGCTATCTGGACAAGAAGTGCTGAGTAAGAGCTCTATAAAAAATGGACAGATTACAACGGTGCAGCGTGGCACTCTTGTTGATTCTCTACTGCTGTATCCTTCCTCTACCCTTTGGTGCTATTCTCATCTGGACACCATATTTTTGGAAAGAAATTGGATCTGAGGCCTAAGGCATTTACATAGGACAAGTCTACCACACGTCACTTACGAGACCCCCTTCTCGAGCATGATTTCTGAAGTGATTGCTTCCTGTTTCCTTTAGTGTAAGTTTTTTCTCTGTACATGTATCAGACAGTTCCACCCTGTACTTTACAGACAGGCTATGTTCAGACACTTCCTAAGATTTGTATGTGAGTTACTACAACTTCAGTAACCAGAAGCCTTAAGCAGTGATACATCAGTCAGTAATAGATGGCTCCTCATATGATGGTTTTATAATAAAGATACAATGCCAAACTCATTATACTGGAATACCTCAGGTTTAGCAAAACCCAAGAATAATAATGAGAAAATGGGAATAATGGCATGTATTACATGTTTAACATGTGCGAGACCCTTCTTAGGTGCTTTCTTTTGATCATTACAAAATCCTAGCAAAGTGCATTTCATTTCCCAGTGGAACGTGAACCTTGAAACTGTCACAGCCTAAGACTTTGTCCAAGGGCACATATTTTGCAGGTGGTAGATCTGTTGACACTCACGTCCCATGACACAAAACTTCTTATGTTCACACTGTATCTCCCAACTGTTACTTTAAATGCTATTTGTTTAGGGGTGTCTGGGTGGCTCAGTCGGTTAAGGTCCGACTTCGTCTCCGGTCATGATCTCGCAGTTTGTGGTTTTGAGCCCTGCGTCGGGCCCTGTGCTGACAGCTCAGAGCCTGGAGTCTGCTTCGGATTCTGTGTCTCCCTCTCTCTATGCCCCTCCCCCACTCGCACTCTGTCTCTCTCCAAAATAAATAAACATTTAAAAAAAATTAAAAATAAATAAGTGCTATTTGTTTAACAGTATCAATAAAATGAAAAAAGAACAATAGTCTAGGATATAGCCAATTGGGATTTGGTCCAATAACTCGTTAAAACCAGTGCATACCAGAGCAAACAAGATTTGCTATGCAGGCATATAAAATGTTATATGCAGGCATATAAAATGTTAGAATCCACATCTTAGAAGAGTACTGGTCTTCTTGTTAATGAATCTAAGAGTCTCTACTATCATCTCTAATAATAATAAGAATATGACTAGACAGGAAAAGTTAAATAAATTTAAACACACAGAACTTTTTTAAATTGCCATTTTATTTTCAGATGACAATTTCAGAATGGCTATAAGATTATGTAATTATCACATTATTGATCATTTCTCCTTATATATGCCATTGTGATTTTCCCCATCTGGTGCATTCCAGTTAGTATTTACTTGCGTTTAGGGGGTTTTCTTTGTCTCTCCTCTTCTGGTATCTCTTCTAAATGATGAAACCTACCAATGATGATTGAAGTCACAAAAAGAATTAAGCGAAGAGTCAGTAGAAGTACTGCCTTGTTTACCTTCACAATTATTTTGGGTGTGAGACCGACTTCTCTGTCAGGTAGGGGGCCACTGTCTATACTACCACCCAATCCTCTCTCGTCACACGATGGCGGTTTCCAACCTTTCATACAGTGACAATGTTTCTTGTTGTTGCACACCCCTCTGAAGTTGCATGTCTTGACATCGCAGTCAAAACCCATGTCTTCATAAAAAGTACAATTCTGTTACAAACAGTATTTTCCTGGGCCACATGTTGCACCATCCACTACAAGCCCCATTTCTGGCGTATCTGTCCCATGGTGTGTGTCATATCCAAAGCATTTTTCTTCTGTAACACCTGGTATTATTATATGACGAAATGTAGTGTGCTCACCTCCACCAGGAATTTCATGGACATTACTACAGTGCAGCATTCCACAAAGAACATTATCTTCTTCACATTTAAAAGGTCTTCCTCCTCCTTGTGACACCCTCACTCCACAGTTGCCAAATCGGTCACCTAGTATATTCAAATGTTCATAACACTCTGGTGAAGCATCTTTAATTTGGAAGCCAAAAAGGGATTGACACTGCATGTCACGGTCACTACAGTTTCCTTTCACACAAACAGCTAATGCTGAACATGGGGTTCCATCTTGGGTGTACATGTCATTTGGACAATTATGCGTTTTCCCATCACAGTATTCTGGCGGATCACAAATACCAAGTTGGTCTCTGCAAATCGTTCCAGGTTGAGCAAATCTGCAGTTAACGCAGCAGGGTCCTTCACTGCAATCACTGCCACGGAAAAGGACACAATTGGTCTTGCAACACTTATTCTTAGAACATTGTTTTAAGGAGCCACAATCACATTGTTCGTTCCGATCTACAATTAGGTCACCACAACGAGCAGCTACATAAGGAAAATTTCTGTATGGGACATTTGGTATGCTCAAACAAGGATCCCAACCAGAAATCCGGTGATGCAACATTGCATAAGAACAATTGCTCATCATATCCAATAAACCAGGTACTGGAGACATGACACAGTGTTCTCTTCGAAAGCAATGACAACCGGGTACATCATGTCGGATGCCCAAACTATGACCTACTATATGTGCTGAAATAGCTGCAGCTAAAAATATGTGATAATTTGTTACACATACATATGCTGCTCCCCAGTTGGGGTTGCACATTCCATTGTGGTGGGCATAATATAAGGCCCCAAAGAGTCTATGTCCTGTAAGAAGTATTGAGGTATCATGACGAATTGCATCAAAGCATAGAACTTCCACAAACCATATTCCGTTATAGCTGCTTGAATAGTCGAGAACTCATAAAAATTAATCCTGTCCATTCCATCCCGTATGCACAAAGCACGTATGTTGACATCTAGGAGACTCGGTTTGTAAATGGTATGTAATATGTTGTTCAAAATCACTACATTTTCAATTATACGAGTGTAATTAGTATTCCGTACAGTTAACGTGTTAGAAACCGTGTAGTGAATTTTTAATATTTCTTATGTGGCCACCACAAATAAACGGGGGCTGCCCTAGGAGCTCCGGAAAGTATTGCCTCTTCATATGCCTGATTTGTAGATTGTTCTTCAATCTTACACCTTTGAGACTCTGACGGTCTTCCTTCTGACACAAGTAGAGAAATCACATGCTCGAATCTGGAAGAAGCCTCCAATGGTTTTATTTCATAAGTGAAGTCATCCACCTGCAGCATGCCATGCAGACCCCCGTAGCAGGTGTCCAGTGTGCCCATGGACCCAGGAACCCCTTCCAGGTAGCTGTGGTAGTAACAGTCTCGAGGGACAAACGGGTAGTCCTCCTGCATGGCACCTTGATCATTGTCGGTGATAACAGGAAAATGTTTGGGCAGCAAGCTCTTCTTGACTTTCATGTGAACCACATGTCTTTGGCCTCTGAAGTGGATCTTATAGGAAAGTTGGCCTTGTCTCTCAGCTCCACTCACCCTGTGGGACACCTTCCTGGGGATCACAACTTCAGAGGAAGTGAAGCGCCATCCCGGGAGGGCATGGGAGCAGCAGACCGGGGACAAGAGTAGCCAGAGCAGAGGCAGCCAGAGATCACCCGTCAAGTGGGCCTGGGCCCAGGCAGGCCCCATGAGTGAGGGAGCCTGTGACCACAGAAGATGCAGTCAGGTGGGGGGCAGGCAAGGTGATCCCTGAAACAGCAGCTTTCCTGGCAGTGGAGTCCTGAGGAGACCAGAGAGAGACTGGGGGCTGGGCAGAGGCCAGACAGGTGGAGGAGGGAGGGGAAGCTATTACATAATAATGGTGTGCTCATTAAGGAGGGGGAGGGTGCTGTGCTCAGTGAGTTGGGTGTCCTAGCACAGGGGACCTAGAGAAGAGGACAAATGGGAGGAATTGGGAACAACAGTGTGTATACCTGGGCTGAAAGGTCCCATGGTCTCTTGGAGAAGTCACAGGGGAAGAATAAGGGCATTTGGTGGAATTTTAAGTGAGCAAAGGACTTTTCTTTCTCAAACCTAAATGACATCAGGGATCAACATGTAATTAAAACAAAGGATGGAGGCTCAGTTGGTTAAGTGTCTGACTTCGGCTCAGGCCATGATCTTGCGGTTCGTGAGTTTGAGCCCCACGTCAGGCTCTCTGCTGTCAGCACAGAGTCCGCTTTGGATCCTCTGTCCCCCTCTCTTTCTGTCCCTCCCCTGCTTGTTCTCTCTCTCTCTCTCTCTCTCTCTCTCTCTCTCTCAAAAATAAACAAACATTTTAAAAAATTAAGGAAAAGAGAAAACAAAGGATGGAGAGGAGAGTGGATGCTTCTTAAAAGAATTTTGAGGAGAGAATTAGATTCTCTCATACTTCATAACAACTGAATGCACTTGGGATGATTGATGGAAAGAAGGAGTAAATAGAGGCCATAAGTAGAAAAATTAGCATGTATGATAATAGTTTCTTATAAAGTTAAACTTCTATCCACCCTGTGTCCCAGCGATTCTGGCCCTAGGAAATTCCCCACAAAGACTTGTATGTGAATCTTCAGAGCAGTGTTATTCATGAAATTTATTCCACACACTGGGAATAAACAACCAGTCCTTAATAGCTGAATGATTAAAGAAACTGGCATATTCATCCAGGGGAATAATCCCTCATAACTCAGAACTAACTTCTGATCCATGTAAGAATATGGATTTATCTCACAGGTATGATGATAAAACAGCTGTAATTATCAAGACAGTATGGTACTGGCACAAAAACAGACATATAGATCAATGGAACTGAATGAAAAACCCAGAAATGGACCTACAACTATATGGTCAACTAATCTTCAACATAACAGCAAAGAGTATCCAATGGAATAAAGACAGTCTTTTCAGCAAATGGTGTTGGGAAAACTGGACAGCAACATGCTGAAAAATAAAACTGGGCAACTTTCTTACACTATACACAAAAATAAATTCAAAATGGATGAAAGGGCTAAATATGAGACAGGAAATCATCAAAATCCTAGAGGAGAACACAGGCAGTAACCTCTTTGACATTGGCCATAGCAACTTATTAGATTCATCTTTGAGGCAAGGGAAATAAAAGCAAAAATATACTATTAGGACTTCATCAAGATAAGAATCTTCTACACAGCAAAGGAAGCAATCAACAGAATTAAAAGGCAACCTTTGGAATGGGAGAAGGTATTTGCAAATGACATTTGCAAATGATAAAGGGTTAATATCCAAAATACATAAAGAACTTATCAAACTCAACACCGAAAAACAAATAATCCAGTTAAGAAATGGGCAGAATACATGGATAGACACTTTTTCAAAGAAGACATCTAGATGACTAACAGATACATGAATGGATGCTCAACATCACTCATAATCAGGGAAATACAAATCAAAACCACAATGAGATATCATCTCACACCTGTCAGAATGGCTAAAATCAACAACACAGGAAACAACAGATGTTGGTGAGGATGTGGAGAAATGGGAATCCTCTTACACTGTTGGTGGTAATGGAAACTGGTGCAGCTACTCTGGAAAACAGTATGGAGGTTCCTCAAAAAGTTAGAAGTAGAACTACCCTATAACGCAGCAGTTGCAATACTGGATATTTACCCAAAGGATACAAAAATACAGATTTGAAAGGGTACATGCACCTCAATGTTTATACCAGCATTATCAACAATAGCCAAATTATGGAAAGAGCCCAAATGTCCATTGACTCATGAATGGATAGAGAAAATGTGGTATATATGTATATACACATATACAATGGAATATTACTCAGCCATCAAAGAGAATGAAATCTTTCCATTTGCAACCAGGTGGATGGAACTAGAGGGTATTATGCTAAGTGAAATAAATCAGTCAGAGAAAGACAAATATCATATGATTTCACTCCTATGTGGAATTTAAGAAACATAAACAGCTGGAAAGGAGAAACAAAGAAAAAAGGGAGAGGGAAACAAACCATAGAAGACTCTTAAAGATAGAGAACAATCTGAGGGTTGATGGAGGGAGGTGGGTCAGGGATGGGCTAGGTGGGAGATGGGTATTAAGGAGGGCAGTTGTTATGATGAGCACTGGGGTTGTATGTAAGTGATGAATCACTGACTTCTACTCCTGAAATCAGTATCGCACTGTGTGTTAACTAACTGGAATTTAAAAAATTTGAAAAGAAAAAAAAAATTACTAAAAAAATCTTTACAAAAATACTATGCAAATAAAATAACCTTTTTTTA
>NW_024412396.1:45195590-45240071 GCF_014898765.1 Herpailurus yagouaroundi | reverse complement strand
CAACGTTTATTTATTTTTGGGACAGAGAGAGACGGAGCATGAACGGGGGAGGGGCAGAGAGAGAGGGAGACACAGAATCGGAAACAGGCTCCAGGCTCTGAGCCATCCGCCCAGAGCCCGACGCGGGGCTCGAACTCACGGACCGCGAGATCGTGACCTGGCTGAAGTCGGACGCCTAACCGACTGCGCCACCCAGGCGCCCCATAAAATAACCTTTTTAAATGGAAAAAAATAAAATAAATTTCCTATTTTAAAGCAGCAAGGATATGGTAATTTTTACAATTGCAATGGAAAACTAATACATGCCCCAAGATAATTTTATAGGGAAAGCATAGTCTATAACAAAAAGTGGTAGGAAAACTGGATGTTTATATAGGAAAAAAATTAGCCTCAACTCCTATCCTTACCATACACAAAAATTAACGGGGGGAGGATCTTACAATTACATGTAATGGCTAAGATGCTTACCTTTCTAGAAATTTTAATAAGACAAATATTCTTAGTAACAGATTAAACAAAGATTTTTTTAGGACATAATATGTATTAATGATAACAAAAATGATAAATTGGGATTCACAAAAATGAAAAGCATAAGCTCCTTAAAAGGCACCATCACAAAACGAATAGGAAGCCTTAAACCAGAAGAGAATACTTGTGCACAACACATAAGAACAAAGAAATATGGATCCAAAGTATTTGAAGAACTCTTATATTCAATAACACTAAGACAAATAGCCCAATACAAAAATGGGCAAGAAAGACTTGAACTGTCACTTCATAACAAAAAATATAGATGTGTCCAATAAACATAATAGTGACACATAACATCATTAGTTATGCAGGGCAATGCACATTGCAAATGGAATGAGATACTATTTCTCATCCCCTGGCATGTGCAAGAGTCGTTGGTTTGGGTGAGGATGTGGAACTACTGAAACTCATGTATGTGTCTGGTGGGACTGTGGTGCAGCACAACCAGTGTGGAAGATACTGATTTTTTTTAATTAAAATTATGCCTACCCTATGAACCAGTTTAATGATTATGTATCTTATAGAAGAACATTTGCACTGAGATTTTGAGGCAACATACTAGTTTCATGAACTTGGACATCCAAATCTCTCCCCGAGTTTGAGAGGTTCTCAGTCATGATTACTTTAAATAAATTTCTACCCCTTCTCTCTCTGTTTTTCTTCTGGGACCCTAATGATGTGTACATTGTCTTTTTTCCTTCCCTTCCCTCCCCTCCCCTCCCCTTTTCTTCCTTCCTTCCTTCTTTCTTTTCTTGATGATGTCCTGTAATTCCTGTAGGCCTTCTTTTTTCCCTTTCATTCATGTTTTTCTTCTCTGATTGGTTAGTTTGAATTGAACTGTCTTTGAGTTCACTGATTCTCTTTCTGCTTGTCCAGGTTTCCTGCTGAAGCTCTCTGTTCTGCAGGTCAGTGTTGTATTCTTCAGCTCCAATATTTCTGTTTTGTTCCTTTTTGTTTTCTCTCTTTGTTGAACTTCTCCTTTTGTTTTTGCATTATTTTTCTGATTTCATGGAATGGTTTATCTGTATTCTCTTGTAATTCTCTGAGCACCTGTTTAACAATTATTTTGAATTCCTTGTCAGACAATTCCTAGATCTCCATTTCTTTGGAGCCAGTTACTGAAGGTTTACTGTATTTCTTTGGAGGAAACACATATTCCTGAATATTCGTGATCCATGCAGACTTTGATAGGTGTCAGTACATTTGAAGATGCAGTCACCTCTTCCAGACATCATGGACTGACTTTAGTATGGGAAGCCTTTCACCTTCAGGTGGATGGCACACGAGATCATGCTGTGTGACCTGGGGGCCAAGTATGGGAATATGTGATGGCTCTCACTGGGTCTGGGGATGGGGGACCGGATGTCTCCTCAGCTTGGGCCACTGAAGTTCACAGCATTGCCAACTATGCAGTCCTTGGCAAGTACAGGAGCTGCAAAGTTGTTGAGTTCCTTAGTGGTACCTCCAGGTCTGGTAGCTAGGGACCAGGGAAGGCAGGAAGGGTTACCAGAGCCAGTGATGTGCACACCCTCAGTTCTGGGGAAGGCTGTAGGTGCCAATGCAGTGGCAGATGCCTTTTGCAGACATGCTTTTAGTGATGAGGACCAGGGCAGGTAGCAAGGAGTGGGGCCAACTATGGACTGACTGGCAGCTCTGAGGCGTTTCTGTCTCCCCAAGTATACACACCACACTGAGGCCAGTGATGGGTGTTGGGCTGGGGGTGTGTAGGTATACAGCTGGAGAGAATAGCTACTGGTGGGCATGGTGGTACCAGCCAATGAGAGAAGCAGGGCCTAGTCCAGACCTGCAAGCAGCTGTAGGGGGAAGGGCTAGATATTGTGCACTCACCTGTGGCTACCCACTCTGCCCCCTAGGCATGCACATTGCAGTGGAGGCCAATGATGGGCATCAGGCCTGTGGTATGCAGGTACAGCTAAAGAGGCTAAGCCCAAGTGCTGGAATGCTGATGGGACTCCAGCACTTATACTTGTATGGTTAAAGAAGTGTGATTTGGCTGCAGGCATGGCTCTTGGTCCTCTTGGTCTCCACTGGGGACAGGGGGAGAGAACAAGGAAGCTGGTGTCAGTAAGTGCAAATATCTGGGGGGAGAAAGTTGGCAAGATCCACAGTGAGTCCATGGAGTCTGAGTAGGTGGCTGGCTTCATGAGTGGCCAAATCTGAGTCTGTTTGCAAAGCAGGTATTTGTAAACCACCATTGTTCCTACTGTGTGTCTGCTAATAACAGCCTCTTCTTTTCCTCCTTGCTTCTAGTCAGCTCATTATGTGTTAACTTTGCTGGTCTAGGTGGAATGAAACTAAGGTGGGACCTTTGTGCACTGCCCCATGAGGCTGGAGAAGCTGTTCACTCACTCTGTTCTTCTTTTGCTGGTAAGAGGAAAAGTTTCTAGTTTGGAAGTCCTTCCTTGGTGCTGAACAATGCTGGCGTGGGACGGGATGATGCAGGCAAAATGAAGACTTACTTCTCTTCTTGTATGATTATTCTGAGTGTTGTTGTTGTTGTTGTTGTTCCCCAGTGTTGCTAAAACTTTCTACGTGGACTCTAGGAGTCTCCCAAATCTGTTTTTATCCATGGATAGCAGTTTTCCCATTGATCTTTGGGGGGGCCTGGGAAGGCTGGATTCGCTGGAACCAATTCCTCTCCAGCTCTGAATTTGCCAGTGATTTAGAGGATCAGACCACATCAAGCTACTGGAGACCCTGACACAAGACCCTGTCCAAGGTGATCTGTTCCCATTGGAGTAAGGTAAGGGGATAGGGAGAGTTGCTCTGGGGCTCACTTGGCCTTTCAAGGAACACTGAGCTTTGCAAATTGTGATTTTTAAAATCACTGCATCCCAGGTATGGTGAAAGATGGTAACTACACTTGTGGTGAGCATAGATGTTGTGTTGTATGTACTTGTCATCTCACTGTTGTACACCTGAAACCAATGTAACATTGTATGTCAACTATACTTTAATAAAATAAAATTAAATCCCTGCAGCCCAGCCTTGCAGAGCACTACCTGGGGGGGGGGGGGGGACGGGCTCACTATGTTACAGGCTGGAGAGGGGGAGCCTCAAGTATAGAGGGTTTGGGCAGGTGTAGGTCTCCTGGCCACTGGGCTCTGGAGGCTGGTTCAGGTACCTGCCAGAGCCAAGGATGCATGTAACTTGTAAGCTGCAGGCCGGCAGACTCCTGCTAGATCCAGAACATAGGTGAGAGGAGCCTTTGTCCTGGGCAAAGCTAAGAGCTGTAACTTAAACCTTGCCCCCAAATCCTGAGTAAGGACCCCTTGAAGTGGCATGCAGGCATGAGTCCTGCTGCTGCCCTTGTGACTTTTAGGCAGGTCCTTTGGTGCCCTCTGCCTGTCTCCACCACCTGGTCATGACACTCTGACATGTGGGGGCAGTCAGTAAGGGCAGCTGCCACAAAGAAGGTGATGATGATAGAGGCACCATCTCCAGGGGAACATTCCAGGCCCACTGCATTCCAAACCTGCCTAGCCCTGCCCAGTTAGGAGGTATAGCTATATCAGGATTGTTGACCCAAGAGGATGGTGGCCAAGAGAGGACACCCAGGATCCTTTCAAGCACCCTAAGTTTGGGGACTCTCCTTGCCACCTCTGAGAGGCTCCATGTGTCCCTCACCAGATTCAGCCCACCACCCCATTCATTTTTCTACCACTGCACTGGGGGTTCCTGACATGCAGGCCTTTGTGCCCTTGGCCTAGGGTGCTGTCCCCCCTGCACTGCAGCTTCTTCTAGACCTCATGTCTTGCTGAAATGTCCTCCCCAACACCTGGCATCCTCTGTTGGCTGCTTTTCTCATTTGTCATCTGTCCTCTCCACTGGACTGAATTCTGTGAGGACCTTATCCACCATCCTGCCCCCTGCTGTACACCCAGGTCCAAGCCCAGGGCCAGTTTGCTCTCTGCCCAGGGGAGCACCTATCTTCATATTCTCCCAAGACCCTCTCACAGCCCTTGGGCACCCTCTTTCCTCCACCTTGGCCCCACCCCTATGGGGATTGCTGTGCCTCTCAATTCTGCAGGTAAGCCCAGAACTGTGTGTGGTCCTCCTGAAGAGGACTGTCTCCACGAGGAATAGCCATATCTGTGTGCCTCAAATTCTACCATTAGTACTCAATCCTCTGGTTTATCCTGAACATTCACCAGATATCTATCTATTTGGGCTGGGACCCATGCTGGGTGCTAGGAGCAAAGAACTAACCTGACTTGGAAAACTCACAGTCTAAGAACAGAGGTGGACAAAGCAGGAAACATAGCCAATCACTGGTGAGGCTTGCTATGATGGACAGGGTGAAGAAAGAGAGATTTGGGGATATATGACCCCTGGCTCAGTGGCAACAGTCACACTCAGGTAGTGGAATTTGAGCAAGTGTTGATGGCCCAAAAGCCATAGCCATCTGCTCATCCCACCTCCACCCAGTAGCCCTGCCAGGCCATCTTCATGTCCCCTCTCCGGGCCATGGAGCAAGAGTCATTCCTACTCCTGGTATGGCTGTTCCCTCGGGCCCATCTTACACCTTTCCATTCCAGGCTGTGTGTATGAGGTAGTCAGAGCCCTCAGGGCATTTCCAAAATGTTCAGGTCTGCCACTGCCCCAGGTTGGGTATCTGTCTTGTCCTAGGTTCACTTCTCTGCCAGTTGGGGATAGAGGAGACCTATCTCTGAGCCCCAGGCCTCTCTGAACTGAGGGTCAGAGACCTGGGTTCTGCTTGCTGTGTGACCTTGGCCAGGTCACTGCCCTTGTCTAGACCTCAGTGCCCTCATCGTGGAGTACAGGTGGATTCACATTAGGAGTTTATACTTCCTGCATCCTGCACTTAAGTGAAGGAACTATATTGTACTTCAAGAACACAAGAAAACTTGCTTATTTGTTCATTCCACAAATTAATGGCTAATGCTTTTTAGGTGGCAGACTAATGAATATGGTCATTTATAGTAGTCATATTTGAAAATAAAAACAAAGATTGATTCCAGAAGAAAGGTTTTCAGAAATGTAGGAAATACATAATTGATGGCTTCCTAAGTGGTTTGCAGCTTTGGATATTTATTTACTGCTTAAAAAAAAAAAAAAAAAAAAAAAAAAAACAACTCACCGAAATCTCCGATTTAATCAATTTACAGCTCATAGTGAGTAAACATGTTTTCAGGTTATAAAACTTTTTTTTTCTGATCAGTAGATAAATTGTTCATGTTCTTTGAACAATTTCTGGTAAATGGGAATAAAGATGCCAATATCCAAATACTATTTGTTTTTTTACTTGGAAAAAAAAGCATGGGGGTCCTTTAGGAGAGAGAGATTATCATTCCAGTAGTTTCCTAGGAATACTCAATATGTCTCATTACAATATCCTTTCATATATAAGGTGACAGTGACAGACTGTGAAGTTTGTCTAATAACATGGTAACTTCTCTCTTCTCCCTTGATTACCTTGAAAGTGGAAAGAGAAATATGTAATGATTATTTTATTTTATTTTTTTTATTTATTGTCAAATCACTCTGGTGTATGCCTGAAACGAATGTAATATTGTACATCAGTTATACCTCTATACTTAGCATACAATGAAATATACATAGCATACAAGACGTATGCTTTTTTTTTTTTTTGAGGTATACTTAGCATACAATAAAATACACAGATTTCAAAGTGGATCTTGATGACTTTTGATTTATAACCACCACCCTACCTTAGCCTGTTTTGGCCACTATAACAAAATACCTTAGACTGTGTGTCTTACAAACAAGAGAACTTTATTTCTCACACTTGTGGAGATACAAAGTCCAAGATCAAGTCAACCACACATCTATTGTCTGGTGAGAATGGCTTCTTGCTTCATAGATGGCACCTCTTGCTGTGAAGCCACGTGGCAGAAGGGGTGAGAGAGCTCTCCGGGGTCTCTGTTATAAAGACACTGATCCCATTCGTGAGGGCTCCACCTTCATGACCTAAAGACGTTCCAAAGGCCCCAGCTCCTAATACTGTCGCCTTTGGGCTTAGGATTTCAACCTATGAATTTTGCAGGGACACAAACATTGAATCCATAGCACACCTCAATGAAGATACAGAAGTTTCCTGTCACTCCAGAAAGTTCCTTCCGTTTCTCCATTGCCACATCAGCCACATCAGGAAACTACTGATTTAAATTCTATTCCCGTAAATTACAGCCTATTCTAGACTACTCTAGATTTCATTCAAATTATATCATGTATTCAGTTCCTTTGGTCTAATTGTTTCTGTCATCATCATACCTGTGAGATAAATCCATGTTCTTACATGGATCAAAAGTTAGTTCTGAGTTATGAGGGATTATTCCCCTGGATGAATATGCCAGTTTCTTTAATCATTCAGCTATTAAGGACTGGTTGTTTATTCCCAGTGTGTGGAATAAATTTCATGAATAACACTGCTCTGAAGATTCACATACAAGTCTTTGTGGGGAATTTCCTAGGGCCAGAATCGCTGGGACACAGGGTGGATAGAAGTTTAACTTTATAAGAAACTATTATCATACACGCTAATTTTTCTACTTATGGCCTCTATTTACTCCTTCTTTCCATCAATCATCCCAAGTGCATTCAGTTGTTATGAAGTATGAGAGAATCTAATTCTCTCCTCAAAATTCTTTTAAGAAGCATCCACTCTCCTCTCCATCCTTTGTTTTCTCTTTTCCTTAATTTTTTAAAATGTTTGTTTATTTTTGAGAGAGAGAGAGAGAGAGAGAGAGAGAGAGAGAGAACAAGCAGGGGAGGGACAGAAAGAGAGGGGGACAGAGGATCCAAAGCGGACTCTGTGCTGACAGCAGAGAGCCTGACGTGGGGCTCAAACTCACGAACCGCAAGATCATGGCCTGAGCCGAAGTCAGACACTTAACCAACTGAGCCTCCATCCTTTGTTTTAATTACATGTTGATCCCTGATGTCATTTAGGTTTGAGAAAGAAAAGTCCTTTGCTCACTTAAAATTCCACCAAATGCCCTTATTCTTCCCCTGTGACTTCTCCAAGAGACCATGGGACCTTTCAGCCCAGGTATACACACTGTTGTTCCCAATTCCTCCCATTTGTCCTCTTCTCTAGGTCCCCTGTGCTAGGACACCCAACTCACTGAGCACAGCACCCTCCCCCTCCTTAATGAGCACACCATTATTATGTAATAGCTTCCCCTCCCTCCTCCACCTGTCTGGCCTCTGCCCAGCCCCCAGTCTCTCTCTGGTCTCCTCAGGACTCCACTGCCAGGAAAGCTGCTGTTTCAGGGATCACCTTGCCTGCCCCCCACCTGACTGCATCCTCTGTGGTCACAGGCTCCCTCACTCATGGGGCCTGCCTGGACCCAGGCCCACTTGACGGGTGATCTCTGGCTGCCTCTGCTCTGGCTACTCTTGTCCCCGGTCTGCTGCTCCCATGCCCTCCCGGGATGGCGCTTCACTTCCTCTGAAGTTGTGATCCCCAGGAAGGTGTCCCACAGGGTGAGTGGAGCTGAGAGACAAGGCCAACTTTCCTATAAGATCCACTTCAGAGGCCAAAGACATGTGGTTCACATGAAAGTCAAGAAGAGCTTGCTGCCCAAACATTTTCCTGTTATCACCGACAATGATCAAGGTGCCATGCAGGAGGACTACCCGTTTGTCCCTCGAGACTGTTACTACCACAGCTACCTGGAAGGGGTTCCTGGGTCCATGGGCACACTGGACACCTGCTACGGGGGTCTGCATGGCATGCTGCAGGTGGATGACTTCACTTATGAAATAAAACCATTGGAGGCTTCTTCCAGATTCGAGCATGTGATTTCTCTACTTGTGTCAGAAGGAAGACCGTCAGAGTCTCAAAGGTGTAAGATTGAAGAACAATCTACAAATCAGGCATATGAAGAGGCAATACTTTCCGGAGCTCCTAGGGCAGCCCCCGTTTATTTGTGGTGGCCACATAAGAAATATTTAAAAATTCACTACACAGTTTCTCACTCATTATATTTAATGAGGCCTAATGTGACACAGGCAATAGAGGGTGTGGTGATGATAAACAACGTACTCCATACGATTTACAAACAAGGTCTTATAGACATCTACGTACGTCTTTGTGCATATGGAATGGTCGGGATCCTACAGATGTAACAAAAAAAAGTAGTGCATTCAAAGCTATACAGAGCTTTGGGTTGTGGAAATTTTATAATATTCACAGATTTATTGAACATGATACTTCATTGCTTCTTACGGGACATAAAATCTCAGGACAGCATTTTTATGGTCACCTGGATGGAACATGCAACCCCAACTGGGGATCATTATTTGTATATGTAGCAAATTACCACATATTTTTGGCTGCAACCATTTCAGCACATGTATTGGGTCATAATATGGGGCTCTGCCATGATGTACCTGGCTGCATATGTTTTCGAAGAAGCTACTGTGTTATGACTCCTGAGCCGGGTTTAATGGATATAATGAGCAATTGTTCTTATGCGAGACTGCATCACTGGATTTCTAGGTGGGATCCTTGTATGAGCGTACCAAATGTCCTATACAAAAATTTTCCTTATGTAGCACCTCGTTGTGGTGACAAGATCATAAATGAGGCAGAAGAATGTGACTGTGGCTCCTTAAAAGATTGTAAAGAGAATAAATGTCGTGAGACCAATTGTTACCTCTCCCTTGGCAGTGACTGCAGTGAAGGACCCTGCTGTGTTAACTGCACATTTGCTCAACCTGGAAAGATTTGCAGAGACCTACTTGGTATTTGTGATCTACCAGAATACTGTGATGGGAAAACACATAATTGTCCAAATGACATGTGCACCCAAGACGGAACCCCATGTTCAGCATTAGCTGTTTGTGTGAAAGGAAACTGTAGTGACCGTGACATGCAGTGTCAATCCCTTTTTGGCTTCCAAATTAAAGATGCTTCACCAGAGTGTTATGAACATTTGAATATACTAGGTGACCGATTTGGCAACTGTGGAGTGAGGGTGTCACAAGGAGGAGGAAGACCTTTTAAATGTGAAGAGGATAATGTTCTTTGTGGAATGCTGCACTGTAGTAATGTCCATGAAATTCCTGGTGGAGGTGAGCACACTACATTTCGTCATATAATAATACCAGGTGTTACAGAAGAAAAATGCTTTGGATATGACACACACCATGGGACAGATACGCCAGAAATGGGGCTTGTAGTGGATGGTGCAACATGTGGCCCAGGAAAATACTGTTTGAAACAGAATTGTACTTTTTATAAAGACATGGGTTTTGACTGCGATGTCAAGACATGCAACTTCAGAGGGGTGTGCAACAACAAGAAACATTGTCACTGTATGAAAGGTTGGAAACCGCCATCGTGTGACGAGAGAGGATTGGGTGGTAGTATAGACAGCGGCCCCCCACCTGACAGAGAAGTCGGTCTCACACCCAAAATAATTATTAATATACACCAGGCACTAGCTCTACTGTTTATTCGTATGTTTGTTTTTCTGCTTGCATTAATCATTGGTGGCCTTATCCAATTAAAAGAAGTTTTGATGAGAGCTGAAAAATAAACTGTGGAAGCACCAATATTCCTGTTAGTAAATAATACTGAAATGCACAAAATAGAGAAAATCATATTGACACCTACTGGGAGCAATGAAAAATAATTACTCTGATAATTACACAATCTTATCCTGAGATTGCCACCTTGGAATAAAATGCCCTGGCAATACAAAGGGGTCTATGTGTTTAAATTGTTTTACATTTCCTGTCTGGTCATATTCTTACTAATTCCATAGATGACACTAGGAGCCCTCAATTTCAATAAGACATGGGTTCTAATGTTTTATACATGCCCGTATAGCAATCCTGTTTGCACTGGTATACACTTGTTATTGGACCATTTTCCAATTGGTTATATCCTGAATTTCTGTTATTTGTTCATTTCATTGGTGCCTTTTTTTTTTTTAAGTAGGTTTCATACCTAGTAAGGAGGCCAACACAGGGCTTGAATTCATGAACCTGAAATTAAGACCTGAGCCTAGATCAGGAGCCAGACTCTCAACCAACTGAGCCACCCAAGCACCCCTAAACAAATAGCATTTAAAGTAACAGTTGGGAGATACAGTGGAAACATAAGAAGTTTTGTGTCATGGCACATGAGTGTCAACAGATCTACCACCTGCAAAATATGTGCTCTTGGACAAAGTCTTAGGCTGTGACAGTTTCAAGGTCCACATTCCATTGGGAGGTGAAATGCACTTTGCTAGGATTTTGTCATGATCAAAAGAAAGCACCCAAGAAAGGCCTGGAACATGTTAAGCACTTAATACGTGCCATTATTCCCATTATTCTCATTATTATTCTTGGGTTATGCTAAACCTGAGGTATTCTAGTATAATGAGTTCAGCTTTGTATCGTTATTATAACATGAGGAGGCAGACTGTCAGGAATAGGGCTATAGGCTTTGTGGGAGAAGGACTGGGAGAATCATTACATTATCCATGTGTCATGATATTGATAGGTCCTTCCTCCTGGGAACCCCGCAATCTCTTCAATCAACAGCTACTGCCTCTGAAAATCATCTTTGTTCCAGGAACTGCACAAGGATCATGACTTTTTACTGGGGCAACCGTTCTCAGCCTCCTGCTCTGCCAGTTTTGCCTTCTTCCCATTGTAGATGGGAGGCAGCACTCTCTTTGGTGACCACTCATCTGTTTGCCACCAGAGATGCTATGCTTCCTACCACCTCAAAAGTCCCTACAGGTGACTCCCCTTAGCTGCCTCTCCAACCTTGACAAACTGTATGGTAATTGTGGTTCCCTAGCTTTGGCCTGTGAAGAGCAGGCACCTGGCCTCTACTACTTACAGAGACTTCATTACCGCCATAGTTGTTACCAAACACCAATCTGGGCCAATCTGTCTTATCATCAAACTGGACTGTGGAGGAGAGACACGACAGAACTCCTGAGAGGTGATGCTTCTCCTTGCACCAGCACAGTTTGTGTTTCTTCCTTTCATTGAGGTATAATTGGCATGTGGCATGATATCAGTTTCAAGTGTACATACAGTGTAATAGCTTGATATTTGTGTATATTGCAAAACGCTCGCTCACACAGTTAAGTCCAGTTAGCATCTGTCACCATACATAGTTACAAAAGAGTTTTTTCTTGTGATGGGAACTTTTAAGATCTACTCAGCCACTTTCAAATATATGATACAGTCTCATTCACTATAGTCACCACACTGTATGCTGCCTCCCCAGGTCTTGCTTATTATATGACTGGAAAATGCACCTTTTGAGCCCCTTCTCCCATTTTGCTCTCCCCTCTCCCCCGTCCTCTGGCAACCACTGATCTGTTCTCTGTGTCTTTCCCAGTGCATTCTGCTGGGTCCTCTGGCCTCACATGATATATGCAGTGTAGCATGCCTACTTCTCTCAGCCTTGTTCTGCCTACTTCCATGGAAAATTAAGCATTTCCACTTTGCCCAGGATGGGCGATTGCTTTCTGTGTGCTTCTGAGAGTCCCCGTAGAAGTGCGTGAGCCCCATCCCCTGGGATGGTGTCCTTGCCAGGGTGATTCTTTGCCAGGGTGATTCTTGCAGCTACTTTGGTGGAATCTCATTCCTCTCACAGCGCAGCTTGTCCAGCCGGGTTATGCTTGGTGTGGCACAGCAGCCAGGAAGAGAAGTGGGGACAGTCTCTTGTGGCGGGACAAGCTCCGGTCATTCATATGGCTGTGCAGAGCCAATATTTTCAGAGCTATCCACCCAGATGTCACCATCTCATGTTTTGAACTCCTGAGTTTCCTCAGCATAACATACTTGTTCTGGATGACCATGTAAAAGTCTCTGTTGCTGTTGGAAGCCTATCTGATCCTGAGATTGCTCCTTAGCTGTGATCTCTCTTCCACGCCAGCACAGAAGGGCCCTTCGGTAAGCAACCCAAAAAGCCTTCTGGCATTCACACATGGCCTTTTTAATGTTTAGTAAACTAGGGTAGTTCCTCTCATTCTCATTACCTTTTACAGTTCATCGACACAACTTAGTCATAACCTGTCAACTCTGCCATCCTTGTAGACATTGTGGCTTCCGTATGGTCCAAATGCCTAAATCGTTGCACATGAGGGAGGGTTGCCCTCCATCAGGACCTTTGCCTGGGCCACCGTTGGTAAATTCCTCAGTATTGGGCTACCTGCCACGTAGGGCAGTCTAGGGATTATCTTTGTTTCTTCACATTCCTCTTAGGACAGAGTCCTCCTTGCCAAGAGTGTTAGAGTGTTGATTGAGCATGTCCCCAAGCCCATCCAGCTGTTTTGTCAGATCACAGCACCACTGTCTTTGGAGAAGCAGATGTCAAGACAGATGTCTTGACCTTCAGGAGATGTGTTGAAGGAAACGTCTCTAAGGACAAAGGGGGAGGAGTAAGAGTAGACCAAGAGAGACTTCAGGCTGCAATACTTCTTCTGTGAAAAGGGGGAGAAAAAGTCTGAATCACAGTGGAAGAGCCTCAGACATCAGAGTTGGTGTGAATCAGATTCATCCAGGAGCCCTTGAGCCAGAGTGACCCTTGACAGCCTCCTGTGTTGGGCAGCAGTGGCCCTGCTCAGTGCCAACACACTCAGACATTGGCTAGGGCTTCCCAGGGGAAACAGGGCCTGGGGTTAATTTCTCATGGCTGCTAAGGTAAGATACCAGGAGACTGCTGCTCATCCATGCTCCCTGTAGTGGACTACTCCCTTGAATGGTGACCTGAGGGGGTCACAGAGTAAGCAACTGCCACAACCAGGGAGGTTATTTTAGGGGCCACACAGGAATCTTGAATGGGAATAAATGTGGCCCACCATTCTTAAGTCTTTTAGGTAAACATGATCTCTGCTACTGTCTTAGCTGCATATTGCTCCTATGCTGGTAGAGGAGGCTGTCTGAGGGGCTTTCTCTTGGCTTTTGTTGCTATAGTGACCCGTACTCCCTCTATCATGGAACCAGTGAAAGCATTCTGCCAGCTGCTAAGTACATCTGTCAATTTTTCATGAAGGGCCAGGAGAATGACAATAGACACGGCATAGGTTATGAGAAAAACCTGTGCCAGCTATCTGTTTGTTACCTTGCCTCCACATGCCCCCACACTCAGGGACAATCACCATAACATTTGTCTCTCTTGTTATTAATGGCAGCTCACACCCTGTAGCTGACAACGCTGCTAAGATGTGAACACTTCCCTTTCTCCAAGATCTGAGTATCATCTGAGGAAGGAGTGAGGGCATGAGTTCTATAAATACATGCGCTATTGCCTCCAGAGTCTTTCTTTGAAAGGACTTGCTTCCACTTCAGTCAAGCAGTCTGGGTCTGAGAACTGGTCCAGGTCTGGCAACTGGGTGAAAGCTCATCATTTTCCATTGTGGCTACTAACATCATTCTTTAGAGATTTTTGCTTGCATAAATCACGCTATGCCCTGATTGATTCCCATCTATTTTTCTCATAGGAATATCATGTTCTGTGAGACATCATCATAGACCCCTGTGTCTGAACGTTTACTGGTTTGACATTCCAATTTGATTAATGTTACATTAATTACAAATGCTTTGCCTTTGATGGTTAAATGCTTCCTTGTGGCCCCTGTCTCTCTGGAATCCTGTCTCGTTCAATGAGACTAGGAGTCCAGGTCCATGGCAGCATCAGCCCAGGTCTACCAGAAGATAGCCGCTACTGAGCTGCTCAGACGTGCCAGTATAGCCTTTCATTAGTCATTCTTTACCTATTCAGTGAAGAGATGCCTTCTGGGCCCTCCCCGGAAACATAACTAGCTGGTGGATTTTCTTGTCTTCCAATGCTTAGGTGGTGTCATTGATCATACTAGCTAAAACCTGGAATAAGTTTCTCAGCATTGTAAGGAAGCTGCCATTACCATGTGCATAAATGATAAGTCGATTATCTGTCTGGCAATATTCCCCAAATGAATGAGAGTATCCTCATTTTGGAGAGGACTCTGCAGTCATTTGAGGGCTACATGGTCTACTGGTCATGTTTCCTTAAACACACGGAGACCCCTATGATCATTCCTAAGATGAAAGTGTTTTGGGAAGGGAGGCCAGTTAATTCCTGTTATACACAAAAATTATACCACAAAGGTACACCTAATGCCTAAAAAAATGTTGTTTAACATTTTGAGGTCCTTTCATACGGCATTTAAATCTGAGAGTATTAGGTTTACAGTACCTCCAGTGTGATTTTCTAGTGGCCGGTAAGCCTTATGTTTCCCAGTTCCGTTCAAACTGGAAAATTGTCCTTGTGTTTCAGGGACTGAATACAGTTCTCTGATTTGTCATGTCTACTTCACCCGTCGGGGTGGTATCTGCCCACCTTTGGGACTGAGTGAAAGCTATTGCTTGGGGATGAAGGAGGCATCTGAAGGTGTTGTCTGGTGTTTTGCATGGTGCAGGAACTGGGGCCACTCCTGTTTTTTCCAATGGACTTCTCCATAAGGTTAGATAAGGTAGTCAAATCATGGCCAGAGCTGCCTGCTATGGGATGGCAGACTCAGTAGGTAGTTAAATTTTAGATTCCTGCAAGAGTTTGGGAGAGCTGCGTTAGGGCAATGTCCTTCATGAGGAAGGTTCAAATGGAAGTTCTGAAAGATAAAGATCATTAATATCCCTCTTTCCTCCTTACCTCCCTGGGACACAGGTATTCCCTCCTATAGTTCCAGGGTTGTTGTTCTCTTTCTGCTACGACAAAATTGGTTTTTGTCGCCCCTGTAGATAACAAAAAATTCCCCAATTAAAAAAAAATTTTTTTTTAACCAGGTAGGCTCTGTGCCTCACAGGGGCCTTAAACTCGGGACCCTGAGATCAAAAGGAGCATGCTCTACTGCCTGAGCCATCCAGGTGCCCCTAAAATCTTTGTAAAATCTCCTACTGAGACCCAGACCTTCTCTCTGGAAGGGGCTGGTAGAAGTGGTACTAGGGCACTTTTATAATATTAGAAAAGAATTAGGTTTAAATTCTCTAAGCCTCCTTCTAGTCGGGCTGCACTGAGAGGAAGCACTGCCAGGATGATATACCAGGGAAATGAAAGGTGAATCAATCATGCCTAGGAATGGTCACAGCAGAATGCAGAATTTAACAAATAGTGCTATATAAACACCCATCCCTTGTATCCTTATCATAATCTAGGAAGAAGTGGTTAAGATGTTGCTGGGCAGTGTGGGGAGAGCCCTGGCCCCTGAGGTCTCCGCCCAGCTAGTCCCCGGGATATCGCCAGAGGCTCTTGGTCTCTTGGCAAGAAAGAATTCAAGGATAGACTAGACAAAACAGTTGGGTGACGCAAGTGAAGGGTTTATTAAAGTGGGAGTACACTCTGGAGATGTGAGACAGGTATGCTCAAGAGAGAGCTACACGCCCCTGGTGGTTTTCTATCTTTTCTTGACAGTTGTCAACTAGGGGGTAGAATATTTATTACTTGGGAAAGGGATGTTTTTCCTTGGAAGCGAGGTTTGTGCCTTTTCTCCCTTACTTGGTCAGGGTTTGTGGCCTCCTTTGTCTTGGACCTGCCTGGTTTGGTCCAACTTCTGGTGGCTTTGTTTTTAGAGTGCTGCCTGCACAGTCCTCTGACTCTCCTGATAGGGGGCCAGAAATCCCCCTTTGCTGGCCTCCAGGCATCCTGTGAAAGCCTAACTGCCTACTCTAATAAAGAGGCAATGATCCCTTTCGAGAGATAGCTTCATTAAGTGATTAAATCATCTTATAATGTGTGTGAACCAACATTAGGTGAGAGAGGCAGAAGCGTAAATCTTCTTTTACGCTTCAAGTCAAGTTCTTGGAGGCTATTCCAACACTCAAATAATACCTCATGTCTGGGAATGTTGACGGTTTGTTGAATAACTCTACTGTCAGTTCACTATGAGTGGCTTTAGGCATAAAATGTGTGCTTTGTGTAGGTCTCAGCCTACCTGTAGTGATGCTATTGGCTAAGAATGCCTGGGGGCATTCACCTGGGCTTGTACTACTCCTTGTGACTCTCCAAGGACATTTCCCCCACTGGAGCCAATGTTGTGGCCGGACTGCCCCTTGTGGTTCTTATTATGAATGCCTGACACACCTCAGGGACAACCATCAGGGAACTTTCAAAAAGCGAGGTTTATTACTCACAAGTCCTGCATGCATACACAGGATACCTGGGAGCACATGGCCAGGTTAGGGTGCGGGGAGAGTGTATGGATCTGGGGTTCTATCTTTATTGGGGTGGAGGGCCTCACTGGTTTATTCTTTATTGGTAAATTTAAAACAAAAGAGGTGGGAGGTGGGGGGAGCACGCGCCTGGGTGGCTCAGTCAGTTAAGGCTCTGACTTTTGATTTCAGCTCAGGTCATGATTTCACAGTTTGTGAGTTCCAGGCTCGAGTCAGGCTCTGTGTGACAGTGCAGGGACTGCTTGGGATTCTCTCTTCCTCTCTCTCTCTGCCCTTTCCTGGCTCTTTCTGTCTCTCAAAATAAATAAATAAACTTAAATTTTTTTTAAATTAAAGATGTTTATTTAGTGTTTATTTTTGAGAGAGAGACAGAGCATGAGCGGGAGGGGCAGAGAGAGAGAGGGAGACACAGAATCCAAAGCAGGCTCCAGGCTCTGAGTTGTCAGCACAGAGCCGGATGCAGGGCTCAAAGCCACGAACCATGAGATCATGACCAGAGCCAAAGTTGGACACTTAACTGACTGGCTACCCAGGTGCCCCAAATTTTTAAAAATGTTTAAAAGAGTAGGAATTTGGGGCGCCTGGGTGGCACAGTCGGTTAAGCGTCCAACTTCAGCCAGGTCACGATCTCGCGGTCCGTGAGTTCGAGCCCCGCGTCAGGCTCTGGGTTGATGGCTCGGAGCCTGGAGCCTGTTTCCGATTCTGTGTCTCCCTCTCTCTCTGCCCCTCCCCCGTTCATGCTCTGTCTCTCTCTGTCCCAAAAATAAATAAACGTTGAAAAAAAAATTAAAAAAAAAAATAAAAGAGTAGGAATTAAAGTTCGGGAAAGGAAAAGCACTGTCATTCAAGTGGTCAGTTATCTAGGTTACCCAGAGCTTTGCAAAAGAGGAGCTTCATGGAGTGGCCTAGCTGTTTATCTATTTGTGTAGCTAACAATATATTTGAGACGGATATCTTTGAAATGGGTGCCTCGGCAATCAAAAGCTTATGTCATGGGGCGCCTGGGTGGCTCAGTCGGTTGGGCGTCCGACTTCGGCTCAGGTCATGATCTCGCGGTCCGTGAGTTCGAGCCCCGCGTCGGGCTCTGTGCTGACAGCTCAGAGCCTGGAGCCTGTTTCAGATTCTGTGTCTCCCTCTCTCTCTGACCTTCCCCCATTCGTGCTCTGTCTCTCTCTCTGTCTCAAAAATGAATAAACGTAAAAAAAAAAAAAAAAAGCTTATGTCATGCATTTACACTACAATGTGTCCCATTGTCAGGCTGCAAATGGTTCAGAAAGCTGAAAATGTGACCCACAGTAGTTTCAAAGGCCACAAATGTGTGGCCGAGGTCAGCTGATCTGATTGAAACAGGAGTACTGTAACTTCAAAAAGTGTCAACAGTGCCAAGGCACCACTGGTAGCCCCAAGAAGGGATCAAAGTCCTGATGTAGTCAGTCTGCCAGGAGCAGGCAGAGATAGCACGCATGCAACTTGGGCTCTCTTACCTTGAAACAAACATAAGCTTTTGACAAGAATCACAAGCCTAGCAGACAATGGTAGCCTCTGCATCAGAAACATAGAGTCTTTTATTTTCTGCCAGGTATAGTAGAAATTGATGTGTTCTATGCTTGTGATTCCTGCCCAGGATATGATGGTAGATGTTCTGCCATATGTGGTATGATAGGTAATACAAAGCTTAATCACCAGTTTGATTCCTGCTGATCTCATCAGAGAATAGGTCTTTACCAGGAACAACTACATGAGTGACCCAGATGGTTCAGTGTCTACAATTTGTTTCCAGAGTTCATGGCCCCAAAGGGGTGCATTAATGTGCCAGTCTGTTGTATTCTAAGTAGCAGACTAAAACACACAGGCCCTTGGCAATAGGGAAGAATCAATAGAAGTGTTAGCCAGGGGGTGAAGCTGAAGACACAGCACAAGCTAACACCCCACAACCACGCCCCAGGTGAGATATGTGTCACATTCTTCAGGCACTCCTGGATGCCCAACAAAAAAGGAGAGGGAAAAGCAAATGGTTAACTGACAGAGATCACAGTTATTCAGGGCCTGAGTCTCCATCAGTTTGCAACTGTCTTAATGATTTACAAGAAAAAAGCAATCTCCAGAACCCTACAGATTCAATTTCCTGGAGCTCTAACATCACCCTCCCCCATAGAATAGAAAATCTTATATAATCAGTCTCTCCTCACAACCCCAGTGCAGCTCTTTCTGCCCACAGTTCCTGTCCCCATGCTATAATAAAAACACCTTTTTTGCACCAAAAACGTCTCAAGAATTGTTTCTTGGCCATTTGCTCCTGAACCCCACTTCAGACCACATCAGGGATTGCAGGGGTGCAAGAACACCTGGGTTCAGGGGGTCCCAAACAGACCAGGCTCAGCCACTAACCACTGACAAAACCCAAATGCAGAGAGATGCGGCACCTGGGCGGCTCAGATAGTTAAGCCTCAGACTCTTGATTTCGACTCAGGCCATGATTTCATGGTTCATGAGACTGAGTCCCAAGTTGGGCTCCACAATGACAGCATGGACCCTGCTTGGGATTCTTTCTCTCCCTGTTGCTCTCTGCCCCTCTTCTGCTCCCATGAGCACACGCTCTCTCACGCTCTCTTTCAAAATAAATAAACTTATTTAAAAAATGCAAAGAGATGAGTGGAGATGAAATAAGAAAGGAATTTATTTCAGTGAGCCCAACACTGGAAGACAAAGACGGCAGACTAACATCTCAAAGACTTTCTCCAAAGTGCCAAAAATACTTCTAGGTTTATACCAGGAAAATGTGGGACAAAGGTAAGTAGGTACTTGCAGGTGGGCAGTAAAGGTCAGGTCTTCATTGTCATGGGTGGGGTCTTGCTGGTTCAGTGCAGCCCTTACTGCTTGAAGGGGTAGTATCAGTTCCCTTCAGGGGATGCTTGGCTCACAGGGTCTTTTGCCTGAGTTAAGAGATGAGCCAGAAAGAAGAACTTGATCAATTAGAAGGTTTGAGGTCAAAATGGAGGTAGTTGAAATCCTCTTTCAAAAGTGTAACAGAGGATAGAGGTGCCTGCCCTAAACCCTAACCCACTCTACTTAAGGCTCAATTAAATTAGCTTCTAATGTTTTTGGTCCACTCAATTTCTACCTCTTTATTGTGGACATGATTTGTTACTGCTTTGAGGAGGCTTTGACTCAGCAGCTACAGCCACATTGCATTTTGGCTAGGGCTGCAGGGATTTCTGCCCTATTGTCATAATGACAACCCTTTCCCATCCTACTTTGGAGGAGAATGAACAACAATCAAAGGAGCATTTGACTGACTTGTTTTAATCCTAACTCACTGCTCAGCCTCTAAGCATCTATTGAAGGTAGGGCAGAGAGGAAACCTTAGTCCCTTCCTGTCCACCACGTGATCAAGAGCATTCGCTAGTGGATCCTGGGGAGTCCTCTTTAATCCTCTACTCTGGCCTGTGGAGGACTTTGTTCTTTTTGTTCCAGAAAAGCATGTTTCTGTTAGCGTCCCATCTTAGTCACCAAAAACTGTCAAGAAATATGATAGGTCTAAGATTTTACCCTATCTGCAAGCTAACAAGTTAGCCTGCCACAGTTTTGTGGGGCACTCTGATCAGATTGGGCGCCACTAAATATGGGGTGTCCCAATTGGGTAGGTTCCAGCAGCGTGGGTGGTGAAAGAATTCACCCAAGGCAGGACAAGAGACAGAAGTTTACTGAATATACTACAAGGGAGCAGCAGGCAGGATAGCAAAGGAGAGACGGTCTGTGAGAAGTGATGGTGAAGGACCTCAACTATAGGGCAGAGTGAGGAGGTATGGGAACGTATGGAATTTTCCTTTTGGTAACCTTAGGAACTGTGCCTGGTTGGTCAGTTAGAGTCTATGGCTACTTCGAGGTGGACCACTTAGTGAGCCTGTTTGCATTCTGCTTGGTGGTCACCATGGGCCCTTTTACCTTACTCAGGTTTCTATTGCTCAAGCTTGTTGCCTAAAAGCGACCTCTACAAATATCATGGATGGTAGCAGAAGATAATGAGATGCCCGGTTCAGAGACAAAGGACTTTCTTTCTCATGGCACAGCAAGGAGCAGGAATTTCATGCTCTTGTCAGTTTCTCTTATTCCAAAGTCTCATGGGGGCAATGCAGAGGGCTCCTGAGGATACTGCACATATAATGATTTTACATTAGAGCTAAGGAACTCTGAGCTTTAGGAAATGTCTTTTATGATAGGCTGCTTGCAAATCTGCCCAATTTCTGCTCTGGAGGAAGACATTATCTTTATTATAATAGGCAGTAAGCAAACCTGCCTTCTGCGCTGAAGGGTGACATTTTTTAAAAAGTTTTATTTTAGACAGATTGAGGGAGAGTGGCAGAGGGAAAGACAGATTCTTCAGCAGGCTCCACGCTCAGCATGGAGGACGACATAGGGCTCGATCCCACGACCCTGGAATTATGACTGAAGCCGAAATCAAGAGTCGGATGAGCAAACGACTGAGTCACCCAGGCGCTCCTGAAGAATGACCTTTTACCTTCCAAACTGGTCCACTACACAAAGATCTTTGAAAAGATAATCTGGAATAATATCTGTCATCTGCATGTAAGATGTATACAAATATAAGAGATACATGGAGAATTGTCTCCCAATAGATAAGGATATAGTAATTTCAACAGAGACAAATGTATTATCTAATTCAGTCTTCTGAGAGGGACTAGAAGCAAGTATGCCCCAGTAATAATGAGCAGACTTAGTCCCCAGATCTTGTTTTATAAATACCATTGTCTGCTCAAAGGAAACAGAGATCCTTTGAGAAAATGATAATTCCAGGACTGGAGCAGGTGAAATACAAGATGAGCCTAAAACACTGTGTGCCAAAAAGTAATGAAATGCTTGGGGCGCCTGGGTGGCGCAGTCGGTTGAGCGTCCGACTTCAGCCAGGTCACGATCTCGCGGTCCGTGGGTTCGAGCCCCGTGTCGGGCTCTGGGCTGATGGCTCAGAGCCTGGAGCCTGTTTCCAATTCTGTGTCTCCCTCTCTCTCTGCCCCTCCCCCGTTCATGCTCTGTCTCTGTCCCAAAAATAAATAAATGTTAAAAAAAAAAAGTAATGAAATGCTCAAAGAATGATGGAGATATGTTGAAAGGACAAAGATGCCAGTTTAAAGGTGCTCCCATGAGTCAAATCTAAGACAATTTAGTTTTAAAATAAGAGTAATGGATTATAAGCCATTCAATTATACAGAAATTCATAAGTCCATACTGATGATAATAAATAAATGAAATAAGGGAAAGGGGAAAGTTGTTTCTTATAGTAGAATGCCATATAATAGATGTAGGTGGAATTATGGATAAAAAAGTCATCATTTGACAATCTTCCCAGTTAACAACTGCTTCAATGGAGGGTAATCATTGAATGCTAAAATAACTGGGTGAAAATTTGATGAAAAAAAAGAATAATTACTTAAAGTAATTCTCCATAAGCTTCCTATTCATTGTAAAAGGAAATATAGTCACTTTTCAGTGGAGCCATCTAGTGGACAACACTGTAACTAAGTGTTCAAAGTTAACCAATAATAGGACCAACATCTTGTGCCTACTGGTAACGTGGACTGAGATGGACATAACATTACTTTTGTGGTACTGCTTCTAAAAATAAAGCAGTACCTAAACAACAGTCGACGGGCTCTCTACAAAATGATTGTTCTGTATTCTCGTCATGACAATGAAAGACTAAGGAACTATTCCAGGTTAAAGGAGATTAAAGAGACATGGCAACTGAATGGAGTGTGTGATCCTTGGACTTTGGGCAGGGGAAAAAAAAAAAGATGTAAAGGGCATTTAGGGAACAGTTGATGAACATCTACAAAATAGATAATAGTACTGTATCAATATTAAAAATCTCGATTTTGATAACTATATTGTAACTTATATACTAGAATGCCTTTTCATGTATGTATGTCCCTATCCATCTGTCTTTTTCCTTGCTTTCCTTTCTTTTCTCCCACTATCTTCTTTCTTTCTATTAATCTATGTCTAGGATACATATGTATGTACATGAATATGTACATGTATGTGTACATATGTATATTTGTGTATATATATTCACATACTAAGAAAGCACATGCACGAGAGTGAGCAAGAGAGAGAATAAAGTGAAGAGAGGTCAATTATAAGAAACTGGAGAAATGGGTAAAAGGTATCTGGAAGTTCTATGTCATCTTCTTGTAACTTCTCTGTAAGACTGAGTATTTCCTATATGAAAAAAGAAAAACATTCCAACAGAAAAATGGACAAAGGGCAAGATTTTTCAGAGAAACAAAAAAGGGTAAAAAATAAAGAGCCATAAAAATGTTTAAAATAATCTCAACAGCATTCATAAGTGAAAATTTCAAATTACAATATTATTTTCCACTTAGCATTTTGGCAAGGATGTGAGATGTGATGATAATTCCAGAATGGAAAACAGCATCCTCATATAATATTCATAGAGGGATAACTGCACAAGATCTTTGAAGTAAAATTTGGTAATATTTTCCACAAATTAGTATATACCTACCCTCTGACCCAGAAGATCCCCTTCTAGAATTTTATTCTCCTGACACTCACACTGATTCTAAATTTTCACTTAGAATTGCTTGTTGTAGGAATAAAATTTAAAATAACCAAAATACCTATAAGTAGAAATTAAAATCTTATGAAACATCTGCAATATGAACTATACTATACTATGGATAGTATGTGAATCAGACAGCCTAATTACACTGTTAAACAAATCAACCCCACAACCACCTGCTTAATGAACATAACAGTTTATCTGATGGGTCAGGGTTTGACCCTCTTAGAATCAACTTTATAGGCCAATTCATTGTATGCCAAGGCTCCCTAGCTGTTCTCTAACCCTCTCTGTGCATCCTCCCAGAGGCAGGTGGAAGTCCCCATTGATGCAGCAACAGCATTAGCCATACCTCTTCAGGAAAACCTGCGGGCTACTAAAGTGTATATTGCACACTAGCCTCATATATAAGCTGTATTTTCTGACACGGTTTCATGAGAAGCACTAATATTGGGGGGTTGGGGTACTTCCCAAATTAATAAAATTGGTACCAATTTGTGATATACCTAGTGATCATTTTGTTTTTTCCACTAGAAAGAATCCAGAGAGAAAGAGGTGTGCTAATATTATTTGGTTCACCTATTTAATTAATTAATTTTTAATGTTTTATTTATTCTTGAGAGAGAGAGAGACAGAACATGAGCGAGGGAGGGGCAGAGAGAGAGTGGGACACAGAATCGGAAGCAGGCTCCAGGCTCTGAGCTGTCAGCACAGAGCCCGATGCGGGGCTGGAACCCACAAGTGGTGAGATCATGACCTGAGCTGAAGTCAGATGCTCAACCGACTGAGCCACCCAGGCGCCCCAGTTCACCTATTTATAATGTGACACTTTTTAAAAAGTGTGTTTGGGTGTGTAAGTGTGTGTGTGTGTGTGTGTGTGTGTGTGTGTGTGTTTTGCTACTTATTCATTTGTATCACAGCAGCAAGTCTACCCTTCTCTAGTACTCTTTAATGCTGACGCAGGGACTCTCTACAAACTACATTTCCCATATTCCCTTGACAGCTACCTTCTGGCTAGGTTTTGCCAACTTGGAAACATTGGCAAGAGTTTGCAATCTGGGAAAAGAGACTTCTTTCCTGTTTGTAATCTCTGTCAGCATTTCTCTAGCAGCAAAACACAGCTCTGGCTCCAACCTCCACCTTGTTTTGGTGATTTCATTACCAGCAATGCTATCCCACCTGAAGTACCACCATTAGCTACCTGTGAGCCCTGGGTAGCACACCTTTAGAGATGCTACGGGTTTGGTTTCAGACCACTGCCATAAAGTGAATATTGAAAAAAATTAATTATTGCAAAAAAAATTTTTTTTGTTTCCCAGTGCACATAAGTTATATTTACATTACAGTGTAGTCTTAATGTGCAATAGCATTATGTCTAAAAGAAAACAATGTACATACCTTAACTTAAAAATACTTTATTACCAAGAAAAAAAAGCACTTTATTGCTAAAAAGTACTAACGATCATCTGAGGTTTCAGTGAGCTCTAATCTTTTTTGCTGGCAGAGGGTCTTGCCTTGATGTTGATGGCTGCTGACTGATCAGGGAGGTGGCTGCTCGAGGTTGGGGTGGCTGTGGCAATTTCTTAAAACAAGACAACAATGAATTTATCTTATATTTTCATGTTTTATTATGCACATTTCAATTTCACTATTAATATTGAGCCTAAATATATGCTGGCTTTATGTCAAGATTTTTGAAATGTAAAAAGTAAACAGATAGCTCTTAGGCTATTGTAGAATGTATTAAATAATTAGAGAATCTATGGGGTGGCAAATTCTGTCTATACAACATTTAAACATTTAGTGGCACAAATATAAATAAACAATAGGGACAGGAAGACATGTAAAACTTTGGGTTGCAATTGGAAGAAAAACCTGCTCAGGACTAAAGGGAGAGGTTCTTGGTTGCTGATGAGAATCTCTCCTTGATTTCAGACTTTAGACAAACTAAGGAGTCAGTGTACAAAAACCAGTGACTTGTACAAAATCCCCATTAGTCAGGAGAAATAGTAGCAATATGATAGATGAAAGAACTGGCTCGCACCAGTCTGCAGTAAGCAAGGATGGCTGGGCTGGAAGTTGGAAAGCTAGTTGGAGGCTGCAGCTCGAGATCGGGGTCTACACTAGAGTAGAACAGCAGGCTGGAAACAGTCTATAGAGGCAGATTGGTTGGTTAGTGCATTTTTCAATAGTTCTTATTTTCCAAACAAGGTCTTAGGATGCTTTCCTCAAACAGGGAAGACAACAATGAAGTTTGCTGCATCAATGAGCTCTTCCTTTAACAAACAATTTCCTGTAGTCATTTGATAGCACAGTAGAATCACTGTAGAGACCACAGAACTTCTTTCTAAAGTGGAGTCATCCTCTCAAATCCTGCTGATCAACTAAGTTTATGTAATAAGATTCTAAATACTTTGCTGTAATTTCAACAATCTTCACAGCATCTTCACCAGGAGTAGATGCCATCTCCAGAAACCACTTTCTTTGCTCAGTCATAAGAAGCAATTCCTCCTCGGTTAAAGTTTTATGCTGAGACCGCAGCAATTCAGTCCTATCTTCAGGCTCCACTTCTAATTCTAGTTCTCTTGCTATTTCTACCACATCCGCAGTTACTTCTTCCACTGAAGTCTCAAACCCCTCGAAGTCATCCATGAAGGTTGGAACTAACTTCCAACATCTGGTTAATGATATTTTGACCTCTTCCCATGAATTGCAAATGTTCTCACTGCCATCTAGAATGGTGAATCTTTTCTGAAAGTTCTTAAATTTATTTTGCCCAGATCCATCAGAGGAATTACTATCTGGGCAACTATACCCTTATGAAATCTGTTTCTTAAATAATAAGACTTGAAAGTTGAAATTACTTCTTGACCCATGTGCTGTACCTTGTGTTAGCAGGCATGAAACCAACATTAATCTCACTGTACATCTTCATCAGAGCACTTGGGTATATTATCAATGAGCTGTACTATTTTGATAGGAATCCTTTTTTTTGAGCAGTTGCTCCCAACAGTAGGCTTAAAATATTCAGTAAACCATGTTGTAAACAGATGTGCCATCATCCAGGCTTTGTTTTATTTATAAAGCACAGGCAGAGTAGATTTAGCCTAATTCTTAAAGGCCCTAGGACTTTTGAAAAGGTCAGTGAGCACTGGCTTCAACTGAAAGTCACCAGCTGCATTAGCCTCTAACAAGAAAGTCAGGCTGGCCTTTGAAGCTTTGTAGCCAGGCACTGACTTCTCTCTAGCTATAAAAGTCCCAGACGACATCTTCTTCCAATAGATGTTTCATCCACATTGAAAAATCTATTGTTTAGTGTAGCCACCTTCATTAATTATCTTAGTTAGGTCTTCTGGAAAACTTGCAACTTCTACAACAGAACTTGCTGCTTCACCTTGCACTTTTATTATGGAGATGGCTTCTTTCCTTAAACCTCATGAACCCACTTCTGCTAGCTTCAAGCTTTTCTGAAACTTTTTCACCTCTCTCAGCCTTCATAGAATTGGAGAGTTAGGGCCTTGCTCTGGATTAGGCTTTGGCTTAAGATAATGTTGTGGTTGGTTTGATCTTCTATCCAGACCACTAACCTTTCTCCATATTAGCAATAAGGCTGTATTACTTTCTTACATTCACACCACTTTTTCATTTCCTTCAAGAACTTTTCCTTTGAATTCACAACTTGGATAATTGGCACAACAGATCTAGCTTTTGGCCTGTCTCAGCTTTCCACATGCCTTCCTTGCTAAGCTTAATTTCCTAGCTTTTGATTTAAAGTGAGAGACACATGGGGTGCCTGGGTGGCTCAGTCAGTTAAGCATCCCACTCTTGGTCATGATCTCATGATTTCGTGGGTTCAAGCCCCTCATCCGTCTCTGCACTAACAGTGCAGAACCTGCTTGGGATTCTTGCTCTCTCTCAAAATAAACTTTAAGAGAACTATACTTACATTAAGGTATAAAGGCAATTTACATGCCTAATCTGTCACTCCCACTTATTACCAGTATTTCGTAAATTTATTTGGTGACCTGTTTTCTTTTAGTGCCCTATGTGTTCCTTTTGAAGTTGTGTGCTCAGGTGAGAAGGGCAATCTTCCCAGTACAGGGTAGTGATCTCCCCTTCCGCAGTCTAGAAGAAGCTTTGAAGCTTTGTTTTTTTTCTTCCAAATTAACTAATTAGTTAAAAAAAAATTTTTTTTTAACGTTTACTTATTTTTGAGACAGAGAGAGACAGAGCATGAACAGGGGAGGGGCAGAGAGAGAGGGAGACACAGAATCTGAAACAGGCTCCAGGCTCTGGGCTGTCAGCACAGAGCCCGACGCGGGGCTCAAACCCACGGACCGTGAGATCATGACCTGAGCTGAAGTCGGGCGCTTAACCGACTGAGCCACCAGGCGCCCCAAACTAATTAGTTTTTAAGTAAAGCATAACTGACATACAATATCCTTTTAGTTTCAGGTGTACATCATAGTACATCTTTATTTATTTACATTATGAAATGATTCCCATGATAAATCTAGTTACCAGTCACTATACAAAGTTACTAGAATATTGGCTATCTTCCCTATACTGTACATTATATCCCCAAGACTTATTTTATAACTGGAATTTTGTACCTCTTTATCCCCTTCACCTATTTTGCTCACCCTCCAATCCCTCCCCACTTGAGTAATCAATAGTTGGGTTTTTTTCCCCCTTTATCTACCAGTCTATTTCTCTTTTGTTTGTTCATTTGTTGCATATTTCTCCACTGGTGATTTTCTTTTCCCATTTCTATTTTCTCTCTTCTTTCTTGATATTTCAATCTCACTTATACTTTTTTCACTTATCATATTCTGCTTTTTATTATGATCATTTTATTCATTCAATCAATCAACATGTTAAGGAGGCTTGGAAGTGAGGGTGGAATGAATCTGAGTTTGAAGGTGAGAAGTGATATTTAAAGTTTCATCTCATTTAATCCTTTCCACAACATTTTAAAGATCTATTACCATGCCTTTTTCTGGATGGAGAATCATAGTTAGGAAATGTTAGGTTACTTGCTTAAAGCCAGACAACTCTTAAGAAGATGGAACTGAAACTTGAGGCCAGGTCTTCCAACATCATCTCCTGTGTTCTTTCTATTATTCCATATTAACTTCTCAAAGGATTAGCAAATAAGAGGCTTGTCTGCTGAATCTGCTTCTTTCTTGTTTTGTTTCGTAAACACAGTAGGTTCCGGTGTGATTATTTAATGTGAACTCAAATGCCTTAATTGGAACTGTGCTTTTCAACCCTCCAAGGTCCCCACAAATCCTTGTGGTCTAATTCCAGGTTGTTTCCCACATTTAGGTCCTCTTCCTGCCCTTTAAGGCTTTTATGTTTTTGATCTGTGAAGGTTCCTTAGAGCCATGTTTTGGAAGTATACTTCAAAAGTCAGGAAGACTGGGCTGAAGTCACAGTAAGTCCATCCAGTAGTCTTACTGTAAGAATTAAACAAACAACCAAATAAAAACTTGAATTTTCCCTGTTACCAAAAAGAAGAAACCTTTACCTTCTCTCCCTTTTTTTAGATTTTTTTTTTTAATTTTTAAAGTTTATTTATTTATTTTGGAGAGACAGAATGAGCGGGGGAGGGGCAGAGAGAAAGGGAGAGAGAGAGAATCCCAAGCAGGCTCTGCACGGTCAGCATAGAGCCGGATGCGGGGCTCGAACTCACAAACGGCGAGATCATGACCTGAGCCAAAACCAAGAGTTGGATGCTTAAACGACTGAGCCACCCAGGTGCCCTTAGACTCTTTTTGAGCAAGCTTGTAATTATAAATCTTTCCTTCTCTCCTTTATATGTATATAAAATTTTGTAAAAGCCAAAAAGCCTCTTGTCAGGTACAACTCTCTTTGAAATGTAAATATCGAGGAAAAATCGTGCCCCCTCTCCCCCATAGCAGTTAGGCTAGGGGCCTTGCTCCAGGTTTAAGCACCTGCCTGTCAGAGTTTTATTTTTCCTTTGAATGACAATTAACTATCACAGATGATCACTTACAGGGGTGACTTACCAAAGAATGTATACAGCAAACTGTGTTAAGTCCTCTTGCCAGAGACCATGTATGGAATGGATTGTATTTGCCTGGATATATAAAAGGCTGTGAGATTTCATTCTCTGAAATCATATTAGCGGATTGCTTGATAAGCCCGTCCCAGTCTGGAATCCTGAATACTGAATAAGAGAACTCCCGCTCCCCCATTTGTAACGATTTTCTGAGGCGTGAGGATTTTACATTTAACTTCTCCTTCACAAAATCGATGTATTCATGTCTCCTACCTTTACGGCCCCCACCCCCCACGGTAAAGTGGAATGGTAACCGGGCCGTCGCTCACCGAGCGGTTCGCCGCGGGGACGGGGAGAGAGACCCGCGCGCCGGCCGCCGGAACCACGACTCCCAGCATCCCCTGCGCGCCCAGCGCTCCCAACTTCCTCTTCCGGTCCGCGGGCCGCTGAAACCGAAAGTGTAGTGCTTGGAGCGCCGCGCGGAGATTGGCTCACCTTCACCTGCGCGAGCTCCAGCCGATTCAGTGGGGAACCCCGACGAACAGGAAGACATGAACGGAAGAGTGGATTATTTGGTCACCGAGGAGGAAATCAATCTCACTAGAGGACCCTCGGGTATGTGCGGCACCGGTTGCCTCCGGGAGCAGGGTGCTTGAGGTTGTCATTGCAGAGTAGCCCCGTCTCCTGCTGAGCCGATTCCTTTGGCCTTGGAGCAGGCAGGCCCCAGCCTAGAGGTTTCCTGCACCTCTTTGAGCACGTAGAAGACTGTGTTGGCATCCACCGTTAGCCAGAGCGGGATCTGAGGAACCCACGTCATTTTTCAGTCGGATTATCCCATGTGTTTATAGTCAGGAAGGGTTTTTTCGGGTGCTAATAGTACCAGAAAATCCTGTCCCAAAGCCTGCTTTTTAACAACCACCCCCCCCCTTCCATTGCCTACTTTATTCTTGTGCCTGTGACAGACTGTTGAGTAAAAAGGGGAGCATCAGCGGCGTCAACTGTAAAGGCACAGCCGTTTTCTTGGTGCTAGAATCCCTCTCTCCTTCCTTCCATTTTTGGGAAATTCATTTAGTGTGTCAACTGGAATGCTAAAGCGGAAAGAAACCTCAGAGATCTGCTACCACACTTCTCAAATCTGCTTGCGCCTTAAAATTACCCGAGGTTTTTCGGTTTTGCTTAAAAAAAAAAAAGTTCCTAGATCCCATCTCTAGGAATTTGGATTCAAAGCAGGGTTTTGCTTGCTGGCTTGGGTTTTTCTTTTCTTTTCTTTCTTTCTTTTTTTTAAACAAGCAAGCTGGGTGATTCTGATACAGCTAAATCCTCACTTGGCCCTCAGTCGTATTTCCGCCTCCAACACCCTCTTTTACCCCACGCTCTTCCCTGGGCTCTTAACACTACTACATGCCTTGGGTTTTGTTGACTCCCCTTTACAGCTGTCTAGTGGATCGATTAAGAGCTTTAGCTTTGGGACTACGTAGATCCATCTGGTATCTAACCTCTTACTGGATCTTCGATATTGGTTGGCTGACTAACTTTACTGATGTAAGCTAAGCCTTAGTTTCTCATAAAACGTGCAGGATAATAGAATATATATACTTCATTTCATTTTTAAAAAAATATTTATTTATTTTTTGAGAGACAGAGACAGAGCATGAGCGGGGAAAGGGCAGAGAGAGAGGGAGTCACAGATCTGAAGCAGGCTCCAGGCTCTGAGCTGTCATCACAGAGCCCGGCGCAGGGCTTGAACTCACGAACTGCGAGATCATGACCTGAGCCCAAGTCGATGCTTAACCAACTGAGAGACGCCCCATAACAGAGTATACTTCATAGGGTTATGAGAATGAAATGAGTTAATCTGTGTAAAACTTTCAGAACATTGCCTGACACCTCTTAAGCACTGTGTGTTTGCTACTGTCGTTGTTATTATTAACAAATGAGTAGCTAGACTAGCACAGTAAAACCTGCTAAATATTGTTATTCCAGGAGCCTCCAATGAGTTATCAAGTACTGTGAGCTCTGTCTCTGAAATGTTGCTGTAAATCTGTCACTCCTTTCCATCCACCACTATCTAGAACAGTCCATCATCATTACTCATGTGGAATTTTGCGATATCTTGACCACCACTTATAGATTATTCTTCATAAAATGTGGTTTTCACAATCATCCATACTTTTTTTTTTTTTTTTTTGCTATAGAAGATTGGAAGTCGACTTATGGAAATGTAATTCATTCTAATCTGCATGTGTTAGTGTCATGCTTTACGTGAGCTCCTAAACTTTTGTTGAATGCACATTCTGTATGCCCAGTCCTTTTAGATGCACTTTTCCTACTTTATGTAAATTTCTCCTTCTCTCACTCTTAATATTTATTGACCTTTAGGCTTACTATTTATTGACTTTTGAGGCTATGTGGGAAAGTGTTTTTAAGCCAAAATCTGCTTCCCTGTAACTTTTCATCCATTGGTACTTGTTCTTGGAGCCAGTTAAAATAATACTAGTTCTTTTCCTGATTGTCCTGCAAGTATTTAAAGATATCTAGTTGTTCTCCTGTTTTGTCTCTTTCTTCTATAGCCTAAATATCCCTAGTTATTATATGAACTGTTTTGATGTGATTTTGGATTTAATTCTTGTCTCTTGCTTAAGAATTTAACGTACTTTGACATAGTCCTTTTGCTGTGGCATCCACCGTATTTCCAGGGTCTCCTGACTATAGCAGAGCAGAACTCACTAAATATTTTTAAAGTTCAGTGTAATATCACTTCAGCTTTTTTGGTGTTTGCATAGCAGGGTTGACTAATGCTCACCTCACCATTCGCTACAATTTCTGATCCTGTTAATTTTGCAGACCTATAGTTCCTAGTATTGCCTTTTTTCTCAATCACTGGAGTTAGGACAAACTTCAAAGGACTAATTTAGAAGAATAATTATATCTAGCTAATATATTTCCCTCAGAAGTGGTTTAATTACTATAGTATATGTGCCTTTATTCACAATGGATATTTGTTCACCAGGTGACTTCTTTAATTTTCCTAAGCATTTTCGTGTCTTGCTCATGTAAGTTGATAAACGTATGTTTTTAGGAGAATAGAGCCACAAATTTAGGATGGAACTGGCCTAAAAACAGTCATTTGAAGTTTGGTTGCTTCGGTTATCAAGAGGATGTTTCAAGTTTCTGTTTATCACCTCTCAGAGCTAATTACCTGGTATGTTGTACAGCCTAATTAAGCTTTTCTTTATTGTGTGGTCATGAAGATACACGGGGACGTCCCTTATCACCGCTAGAAACTTCCAGTAACTTTGGCAGTCACGTAGAGCTCTTCCCTTCTGTAGAAGAAATAGGAAAAGCCTCTAGTTCGAAATACGCATTTCTGTTTGTAGGCAACATTGTCACTCTTCATGTACAGCTTCCTATGCAGAGACCTGATAGTTTAATCAGGTAGCAGCAAAAATGTGTATTCTGCATTTTTGTGCCAGTGTTCCGTCAAGGGTGAGAGTCTTGGATATTTTCAGTGTTTGGGCCCATTTTGGAAGGCAAATGAACCTATTCTGTTTGATCTTGTTTACTGCAAGGGAAAGAATGAAGTCTTGGGGAAATTATGACAAAGAAACTCAGTCTTTGGGAGTTCAGCTCAGTAACAGTCTCTAAGTCTCCTATATTTTCCTTTATCAAATTAAGAGTTTTTAATTTTGAAAAGCTGTGGTTCCTCTAAGAAGTATCACAGGGATCGAATGTCGCTTTTCCCCCCGCTACTGTAACAGGTAGAGATTGGCCATAAAGACAGCTCTGTTGCCCACCAAGTGTTAGGATTGGGATTCCTAGTTCAGGACTGAGGCCTCAATAGGTTTCAGCAGGTTGCTCTTGACATATTATCTTTAAAGAAGGAAGAGAATCTCTATGTGTCTACTTTTCTTTTTTTTTTGCAGAGGATGATGGGTTGGTATAATGTTTTAATAATGAATAGTTACAGAGGGATTATATTTCTGGCACTGTTAGTTACTTTGTATATTAACTCATTTAATCTTCACAGCAACCCTGAGTGCTAAGTGATTAATCCACGTTATTAGATGAGGAAATTATCTCTCGGAGAGGTTAAAGATTTGCCCAAGTTCTAAAGCCAGTAAGTTTAACCTAGATCTTTTGATTCTGCTGTTCCATCAACTACCTTCCAATATAGTAGCCATGTCTAAGGAGTTGACTGCCAGTCTTTCTCCTGACCTTTATTTGGTTATATCATGCGTTAAGGATTTGAGGCATCTTAAATGACTAACACAATCCACAGTGGAAAGTTTTTATAGTTTGCTGTTGATAGAGCTGAGGGCATATCAAGGTAAGAACCTAAAAACAAGAAACCCTGTTAAATCCAGGCACGTGAGTCTCTACAGACGGGTCATGTGCTTTAGGTTTGACGCTGAGACTGTTGCTGATCTGTTGTTGATTTGTTCATTCATGTGCCAAGTAGATCTGAGACTAAAGTGCTGTATCTCTGCCCTGTTTTCTCTTGCTTACGTAAGTCTTACCCTCATGGAATATATGTCCCCATGGAGACATTACAGTCACAGGTGAAAAGTTAAATCTCAGTGTAAAGGATGGTTAAGGACTATGATGAACATGCATGTCATCAGAGGGCAAAGGAAGTGTGGTGGGGACCTTGTCCTGGAAAAGTTCAAAGAATGGAGCCATTGATAAGGTCCAGACTGATCAATTACAAGAAGATGGAACTTATGTTGGTCTTATAAACAGTATATAGGCTAGTGCCAGGCATAGGGAAGGTGTGGCCTAAACAGTAATAGAAAAAAGAAAATTAGTTAAGCATATTCTGAGGTCAGTGAGTTATACTGGCCTGGATAGAAAGGTAGGTTCATTTAGGAGAGTTAAGGAGATGAGGTTGCTGAGGTAGAGACTGGATTATGACAAGTTCTTAATGCTAGTGTAGAAACTTAACCTTTCTCTAAGGTTGCATCTTGACTCCTTCCCCTTCCTGTTCATTGGTTAAGACTGAATTCAAGAATCACCTCCTCTAGGAAGCTTTATATAGGCTAGTTGCCCCCTTGTTATGAGTATCATATACCATTTATTGAGTGCTTGTCATCATGTATTGCCAAACTAAACACTTTGTCTCGTGTACTCCCAACTAGGAATAGATGAAATGGTTGTTATCCCATTTTATAAATGAGAAAACCTTGACTCTTGTGTCACACAGTTCTTTAAGGGGTCGAGTTAAGAATTGGATTCAGGTCTGTGTGACTTAAAAATCCAGGCTCTGGGGTGGTGCCCTGGTAGCTCAGTCACTTGAGCATCCAACTCTTGATTTTGGTTTAGGTCACGATCCCAGGATTGTGGGATCAAGCCCCACGTCAGGCTTCATGCTGAGTGTGGAGCCTACTTAAGATTCTCTCTCCCTTTCCCTCCTCCCCCACATGCGTTCACTCCACTCCACTCTCCCTCCTCCACTCACATGTGTTCTCTCTCTTCCTGTCTAAAATAAAAATAATTTTTCAACTTTTTTAATTTATTTTTGGGACAGAGAGAGACAGAGCATGAACGGGGGAGGGGCAGAGAGAGAGGGAGACACAGAATCAGAAACAGGCTCCAGGCTCCGAGCCATCAGCTCAGAGCCTGACGCGGGGCTCGAACTCACGGACCGCGAGATCGTGACCTGGCTGAAGTCAGACGCTTAACTGACTGCGCCACCCAGGCGCCCCTAAAATAAAAATAATTTTTTTTTAATTTTTTTTCAACGTTTATTTATTTTTGGGACAGAGAGAGACAGAGCATGAACAGGCGAGGGGCAGAGAGAGAGAGGGAGACACAGAATCGGAAACAGGCTCCAGGCTCTGAGCCATCAGCCCAGAGCCCGACGTGGGCTCGAACTCACGGCCTGCGACCTCTGTGAAGTCGGACGCTTAACCGACTGCGCCACCCAGGCGCCCCTAAAATAAAAATAATTTTTAAAAAAATCCAGGCTCTCAACCATCATACAAAGTTCTTTTTTCTCTTTATGCTCCAACTGGATTCTGTGCATATCCCTATCTTAGTGTTTATTTCTATATTTGCTTCCTTATTTGTGTCTCCTCCTCCCTCTACTTCACTCTGAGCTCTTCCGATTCAAAGGATATACACTTCTTTTGTTTTCCTGATGCCTTGCCAGGCATGACACAGGGTGGTCAGTAAGTGTCATGAAATGACTAGGAAAACTGATAAATCTCAGAAAAATATGATAGAATATTGTTAAGTAAAGAGAACCAGTAACATGGTCTATTTCAGATTTCAAAAAGTCAAACAGGGTTCTCCACTAACTCCAAGAAAGAAGGAAAGAATGTGGATGTAATGTGTTACAATGGATATGAAACTAAGATGTAAGAAACAAGGAGATACAAGAGCTAGAAAACCTTATAGAGTGAGAAGAGCATATTATAGGAGTATCTAAGGTTGCTTCAAGGATCATTCTTATTAATATTTTTTGAAGACAATCCTTACGAATAATATAAAGGAAAACATGTAGTAATTACCTTGGAGAAGTAGAAAGGCAAGCTGTTAGAGGCCGAACCATAGAAACATTTTTTAGGGGCTCAGTTGGTTAAGCGTCCAGTACTTAGTTTCATCTGAGGTCATGATCTCACAGTTGGTGAGTTCAAGCCCCGTGTTAGGCTCTATACTGACAGTGCAGAGCCTGCTTGGGATTCTTTCTCTCTCCCACTCTCTGCCCCTCCTGGGCATGCTTTCTCTCTCTCTCAAAATAAGTAAGCTTAAAAAAAAAAAAAAAGCATTTTTTAAATCCACATGACTAGGCAGAAAAATAGCCACTGAGTGTATTTGAATAAGTACAAAATTACTTACTGAGGAAAAAGATCCAAGATGATAGAATCAGAACAAACTGTTGGTTTCGGGAGACTCGGAAATAAAGGTAGCTGTTTTTAAAAGCATTCATTTAGTGTTTGCTATGTGCCTACACTGTGATTAAGAATTATAGATATTAGGGGGCGCCTGGGTGGCTCAGTCGGTTGAGCATCTGACTTCGGCTCAGGTCACGATCTCACGGTTTGTGGGGTCGAGCCCCGTGTTGGGCTCTGTGCTGACAGCTCAGAGCCTGAGCCTGCTTCAGATTCTGTGTCTCCCTTTCTCTCTCTCTGCCCCTCCCCTGCTTATGCTTTGTCTCTCTTCCTCAAAAATAAAAAAAAAAAAAACATTAAAAAAACTTAAAAAAAAGAATTATAGATACTAGAATAAAGAATAAAAGACCCCAATTTTTAAGAATTTTGCAGTTCAATAGGAGAATAATTAATTATAGGCATATACCAAGTTCCCTTGAGGTAGAATAACCAAAATATCTATGGACCTTCATAAGATAGTTCTGTTCCTTGTAGAGTCACAGAATAAGACTCAAGACCATACTAAATGTGTTAGGAAATGTTTTGGAAACAAAGTAGATAATATTCTCCCCCTTGTACAAAACTGTGGTGTATTCATGCCTGCTACGCATACAGATTACCATATTTTGGGCAAGAAGCAGTAGAGTAGGAACAAGTTGAAAAGAGGGTAGTGGGGGAGTGTACAGATTGTAGTATAAGGCAAAAAATGAAGAGATTGAAACATTTTGAAAGCAAGGAGGCAAATGGAGACATGATCCAGTGGAGACCTGGCATATACATTCGTTTAGTGTTTGAGCAAAAGCTTATCCTGGAATGAGAGACTAAAGGTGCCTACATAGGTATTTCAGAGAGAACTTAAGGAGCTGTCATTCAAGAAGAGGAGGCTATAAAATAAGCAAAATGTTGATTTGGGGTTTCACTGGGAGACAGAGTCAACTGAAATGGAAACTGTGCCCTAAGTTGTGAGCCAGGAGTACAGGCTTTTAAAGGTAAAAACCACAAGGTGACATAACTTGTTTTGAGACAATCATAACGGTGCTGGCAGAGTTTAAAGTGGTTATCTAGTGCAGGATTGGCTATTTAACTAACAGGTGTTACAGTATCTCTGTTTCAGTCCAAAGCGGAAGAATGTGTCCATTTGGCAAAAGTCAGAAAAGTTCGTTGTGTTCTGCAAATTGAAACAGGAGTGGTGCATGGGACCTACTCGGAGCTCCGAGCTGTCAGTGCAGAGCCCAACATGGGGCTCAGAATCACAGAATCATGACCTGAGCTGAAGTCAGACACTCAACCAGCCGAGCCACCCAGATGCCCCATGTGTTGACTAGGACCTCCAGTACAATACTAAATGCTAGTGGAGAGAGTGGACATCCTTTCCTTGTGCCTAGTTTTAGGGATGTTAGCTGTTTGTAGATGCTTTTAATCAGAATTGACATTTCCTTGTATTTTCAGTTTGCCAAGAATTTTTATCATGAAAAGGTGTTGAGTTTTGCCACCTGCTATTTCTGCATGTGCTGAAATAATCATGATTTTTTTCTTTATTAACTGGTGGATTTGTTCATTTGATTGACTGATGCAAAAACCACTTTACTTACATTCCTTAGGTAAACCCTACATTCGTCCTTTATATGTTGCTGGATTCATTTTGCTGATATTTTCTTGAGGATTTTTGAGTCCATATACAGAATATTTTTCTGTAGTTATAACCTGTGTTTCATGTTTTGGTATCAAGATTACCTTGTCCTCATAAAGTGGATTGAGAAACATTTTGTGAAATTACTGAATGTATTGTGGAATTTTTTACATAAGGGAATTATTTCTTCCTTAAATGTTTGCTATAACATACTTATGTAACACTTGGGGCCTGAAGTTGTCTCTGTGGGAATACTTTTTTATTATGAATTCAATATCTTTAATACACTTGAAGATATTTTTTTTTGAGAGAGAGAGGGTGCAAGTGAGCAATGGGCAGAGAGAGAGAGTCCCAGGAGGGGTGGGGGTGGGGGAAGGAGAAGTGGGGCAAAAGCTCACCCAGTGTGGGACTCGAACTCACCAACTGTAAGATCATGACCTGAACCAAAGTCAGATGCTTAATGACTGAGCCACCCAGGTGCCCCTTGAAGATATTTCTAATAGATGGGATATTCAGATATTCTGTTTCTTCTTGAGTCAGTTTTGATAACTTGTGATTTTTTTGGAAAGAATTTTCCCATTTTATCTAACATACCATAATTATTCACAATATTCCCTTATCCCTTTAATATCTTTAGGATATGTATAGTGATAATCCATTTTGTATTCTGGAAATTGGTAATTTGTAAAATTACATTTTCTAGATTAGTCTTGCTAGCAGTTCATCAACTTTATTAACCCTTTCAAAGAACTTTCTTTTGGCTCTGTTAAATAAAAAAAATGTTTTTAATGTTTTATTTATATTAGAGACAGAGCATGAGTGGGGGAGGGGCAGAGAGATGGAGACAGAATCCCAAGCAGGCTCCAGGCTCCGGCTGCAAGCTGTCAGCACAGAGCCTGATGCAGGGCTCGAACCCACGAGCAGTGAGATCATGACCTGAGCCGAAGTCGGACTCTGATTGAGCTACCCAGGCTCCCCTCTATGTTATTGAGTCTGCTTTTATTTTATTATTTTCTTCTTTTCTTCCTTTAGGTTTAACTTAGTGGGTTTTTTTTTTTTTTTAGCTTCTTAAGATAGAATTTAAGATCATTGATTTTATACCTTTTAATTATTTCTTTTCTATTGTGAGCATGTAACGCCATAAATTTCTCTCTAAATGTTGCTTTAGCTCCATCCCACAATTTTTAATATATGGTGATATCATTGTCATTCAGTTAAAATGTTTTCTGTTTTCCTTTATAGTTTCATCTTTAACTCATAGGTTGTTTTCCAAACATTGAGGGATTTTTTTCAATATCTTATTGTTATGGACTGAATGTTTGTCCCCATGTGCCCACCCCCCTGGGAAATTCAGATGTTGAAACCTTAACCCTCAATATGACTGTATTTGGAGATAAGGTCTTTACAGAAGTAATTAAAGTTAAATGAAGTTAAGGATGGAGCCTTGATCCTATAGAATCAGTGTCCTTATAGAGACCCAGAGAGTGCACGCTTGTGCATGTGTGCACAATCTCTCTCTCAGAACTCACAAAGAAGTCATGTGAGCGCACAATGAGATGGTGGCCACTTACACGTCAAGAGAAGAGGCCTCAGCATGAAATTTGTCTTGCTGGTACTTTGACATTGGACTTGCCAAGCCTCCAGAACAGAATTTCAGCCATACGGTCTGTAGTATTTTGTTTCGGCAGTCCAAGAAAACTAATACAATTATTTTTGCTGATTTCTTTTTTTTTTTTTTTAATTTTTTAATGTTTATTTTCGAGAGAGAGAGAGAGAAAGAGAGCAAGCGGGGGAGGGGCAGAGAGAGAGAGGGAGACATAGAATCCGAAGCAGGCTCCAGGCTCTGAGCTGTCGGCGCAGAGCCCGATGTGGAGGTTGAACCCATGAACGGAGATCGTGACCTGAGCTGAAGTTAGATGCTTAACCGACTGAGCCACCCAGGTGCCCCAATTTTGCTGATTTCTAATTTAAGTCTGTCTTTTGAAATTCATTGAGATTTACTTATGGAGCAGCCTTTGGTCAATCTTTGTGAACATTACCTGTGCATTAGAAAGGAATGTTTATTCCATAGTTGTGTGTGCTGTTCTGTAAAGATAAATTACATGAAGTTGGTTCTTAGTTTTGCTCAAGTGTTCTGTATTTTTACTGATTTTTTTTTTGTTCTGTCAGTTGCTAAGAAGTGTTGAAATCTGCAACTGTCGTTTTTTATTTGCCTTTTTCTCATTTCAGTTTTTGCTCCATTAATATTTAAGTTCTCTTATCTAGTGTGTTCATATTTAATGTTTTAACCTTTATTTTATTTTATTTTTAATTTTTTATTCCACGTTTTTATTTATTTTGGGGACAGAGAGAGACAGAGCATGAACGGGGGAGGGGCAGAGAGAGAGGGAGACACAGAATCGGAAACAGGCTCCAGGCTCCGAGCCATCAGCCCAGAGCCCGACGCAGGGCTCGAACTCACGGACCGTGAGATCGTGACCTGGCTGAAGTCGGACGCTTAACCGACTGCGCCACTCAGGCGCCCCACCTTTATTTTATTTTAGAGAGGGAGATAGACCATGAGGAACAGAGGGAGAGGGAGAGAGAGAGAATCTTAAGGAGGCTCCATGCTCAGCACAGAGCCTGACACAGGGCTCTGTTCCATGACCCTGAGATCATGACCAGAGCCAAAATCAAGAGTTGGATGCTCCGCTGACCGTGAGCCACCAAGGCACCCAGGTCATATTTTGTGTTTTAATGTCATCTTGGTGAATGGACTTTTTTCATTAGGAAAGGTCCTTTTTTATTCTCTGTAATATTCTTTATTCTGAAGTCTACTTTTTATAATATTCATAGGGCCAGTTCACCTGCGTAGTGTGTGTCCATCCCTTTCCTTTTCACTAGTGTTTATCCATGTATTTATGATTTCTGGTGGTATTCATTCCTGCGCATAGATCCAGTTTCTGTTCAGTATTATTCCTCTTTCGTCTGAAGGATTTCCTTTAACATTTATCATAGTGCAGATCTGCTTGTGACAAATTCTCCCTGCTTTTGTTTTTCTGAAAAAAAATATTTATTTTGCCTTTCTTTTGAAGGCTGTATTCACTGGACATGAAATTCTAAATTATATTTTTATTTTAGCATTTTATTTAAAAAATATTTTTAATGTTTATTTATTTTTGAGAGAGAGAGACAGAGCATGAGCAGGGGAGGGGCAGAGAGAGAGGGAGACACAGAACCTGAAGCAGGCTCTAGGCTCCCGACTTGTCAGCACAGAGCCCGACACGGGGCTCAAACTCAGGAACCACAAGATCATGACCTGAGCTGAAGTTGGACACTTAACTGACTGAGCCACCCAGGCACCCACCGCTCTTTTAGCATTTTAAAGATGATGTTGCATTGACTTAAGGCTTGTATAGTTTCTGAGGAGAAGTCTGGTGTCATTCTCATCTTTGCTGCTTATATATACTTGTCCTTTTCCCCTGTGACTGCTTTCAAGATTCTCTTTATATCTGGTGTTGAGCAGTGTGGTTATGATATACTTTGCTATTTGTTTTTGTTTTTTTTTTTCTTTTCTGTTTATTCCGATTGGAGTTTGTTGAGCTTCTTGGATATGCTTGTGTATATTTTTCACAAATTTGAGTCAGTAGATTCTTCAAACGTTTTTTGTTTCCCTTTTCCTCTCCTTCTGGAACTCCAGTTACATATCGCTTTTATCCTACAAGTTACTGTGAGTCCCTTCTATGTCTTCAGGCTCATTGATCTTTTGTCTTGTGGTATCACATTGGCTATTAATCACATCTAGTGTATTTTTCCTTTCAGATATTGTAGTTTTCAAAATCTGTGAGTTTTCTTTTTTTTTTTTTCCAACTTTCATTTTCATATATACATCAGTGGAACAAAATAGCCCAGAAATAAACCCATGCATGTATGGTCAATTAATTTGTAACAAAGAGGCTAAGAATATATAATAGGGAAAAGATAGTCTCTTCAAAAATGGTGTTGGAAAAACTGGACAGGACGCAAAAGACATGCAAACATGCACAAGGATGAAACTGAACCACTCCCTTATACCATATACAAAAATCAACTGAAATGGATTAAAGACTTGAAAAAAAATCTTCCATTTTTTCATTATGTTTAACTTCCTTTAATTATTTCCACATAGTTATAATAACCTTTTAAACATCCTTGTCTGCCTGTTTCATCCTTTATTGTTTCTGGTTTTGTTTCTCATGATTGATTTTTCTCTTGATTATGGGTCGTGTTTTCTTCTTAGCATGTTAATTTTTAGATTCTGGATATTGTGACTATTACGTTGTTGCCTGTCTGCATTTTGTTTTATTACATGAACACTGTTAATGTTACAGTGCTGAGCTTTGTGTTAGCAGGCAGTTAAGTAACTTGTAGATCAGTTTGACCTCCTGAAGGCCTGTTTGTAACCTTTTCTAGGATGATTCTAAAGTCGTATTTACTTCAGGGATAGTTCAGCTCTACAAATGAGTTATGTTCTAAGTGAGTATCCACAGAATTTTCAAGTGAATCACTGAGGATTTCCATTCTGGCTGGACAGAACTTGAAAATCTCCCTGCCCTTTTTGAACTCTGAGAATTATCCAGCATACAACTTCCTAGTTTTTGTTTGTCCAGTCTTCTGGAGTTTGACTCAGCATCTGTTTGGGCTAGTACTTTGTAAAGACTCATGAAGATACCTGGATCTCTTTTTTTTTCTGCCTCCCTTCCTCCTTTCCAGAACTTTGCCCTGCAGCTTCCAGCGACCTCACCCTCTCCAGACCATAATCCCCATTTCATCAACTCAGTTGATTGATTTTGATAGAGAGTCCAGAAATAAACTTGGTTCTGCTTGAGTCCTGCTCCCTGTGGTTGTGATCAGAAATTGCGTTCACGTAGATCACTAGGGTGATCATAGAGCTACATTGTTTTAATTTAGGAACATATTAAGAGGAATATAGGCCATGACAAAATGGGATTTATTCCATGAATGCAAAGATGATTCAATAAAAGAAAAATCCTTCAAAGTAATACAACATATTAATAGAATGAAGGAAAAAACCCACATGATCATCTCAGCAGATACAGAAAAAGCATTTAAGGATATTCAACACTTTTCCATGTTAAAAGCAAACTAGGAATTGAAGGAAACTTCCTCAGCATGATGATGGCAATGTATGAAGAATCCACAGCTGACAACATACTTATGTAAGCATGAAAGCTAAGATTAAGAACAAAGACAAGGATGTGTGCTTTCACCACTTTTGTTCAATATGGTATTAAAAGTCCTAACCAGAATGGCTAGACAAGAAAAAGAAAGAAAAGGCATACAAATTGGAAAGAAAGAAGTAAAATTGTCTCTAGTCACAGATGAAATGATCTTACATGTAGTAAACTCTAAATGTTCTACAAACAATACCTATTAGGGTTTATAACAAATTCAGTAAAGTTGCAGGATACACACTCAACACACAAAATCAGTTTAGTTTCTATACATTAACAATGAACAATCTGCAAAGGAAATTAAGTAAATAATTCCATTTACAGTAGCATCAAAAAGAATAAAACACTTGTGAGTTTAACCAAGGGGGCAATAATTTGTACATTGAAAACTACAAATTTTGGCTGAAAAAAAATGAAGACATGAATAAGTAGAAATACATTCCACATTCATGGACTGGAAGACTTAATATGGTTAAGATGACAGACAATACTATCAAAGCATTCTGTATAGTAATGCAATCTTTGTCAAAATCTAATCAGCCTTTTTGTAGAAATAGAAAACCACACTCTACAATTCATATGAAATGTCAAAGGACCCCTAATAGCCAGAGCAATCTTGAAAAGAAAAAGCGAAGTTGGGGAACTCAAAACTTCCTGATTTCAAGCCTTACTACAAAGCTACAGTGTCCCAAATAGTGTGGCCCTGACATAAGGACAGATATACAGAGCAGTGGCATAAAACAGGGAGGCCAGAAACAAACCCTCTCCTATACGGTTAAATGATTTTGGAAAGGGTGCCAAGACCATTCGTTGTGTGGAAGGACAGTTTCCAATAAATGGTGTTGGGAAAACTGGATCTGCAAATGCAAAGCACTGAAGTTGGATTCTTGCCTTACGTCTCATACAAAAATTAAAAGTGCATCAGATACCGAAATGTAAGAGCTAACACTGTCCATTGATTGATGAGTGGATAAAGAAGATTTGGAATATATGTTACACAATAGAATATTATTCAGCCATAAAAAAAGAATGAAATCTTGCCATTAACAACATGGATGGAGCTGGAGAGTATTATGCTAAGTGACATAAGTCAGAGAAAGACAAATACATGATTTCACTCATATGTGAAATTTAAGAAACAGAACAAATGGGCAAAGGGAAAAGAGAGAGAGGCAAACCAAGAAACAGACTCTTAACTATACAGAACAAACTGAGGGTTACCATAAAGGAGGTGGGCCGGGGGATGGGTTAAGTAGGTGATGGGGATTAAGAGGTACATTTGTTGTGATGAGCACTGGGTATTGTATGGAAGTGTTGAATAACTATACTGCACACCTGAAACTAATATTACACTGTATGTTTACTAACAGGAATTTAAATAAAAACTTATAAATAAGTAAATAAGCAAGTGAGCAGACTATTTGTCCCCCTATACCCTACCCCCC
>NW_024412396.1:45088912-45195490 GCF_014898765.1 Herpailurus yagouaroundi | reverse complement strand
CCCCCCCCCCCCCCCCACCCCGATTACTTTCCCTCTCTTAAATGAAAAGATAGGGAAAATATTTACATTTTTGAGTTTGGTGGTTTGTTTTTGGTTGTTTTTTTTTGTTTTTGTTTTTGTTTTTTTTTTTTGGCTATGACACAAAATGTACAGGCAGTGAAAAAAATAAACTGGGTTTTGCCAAAATTAAAAATTTTGTGCATCAGAAGACACAGAGATAACACAGAATGAGAGAAGATATTTGCAAGTCATATATCTGATAATGGATTAATATCCAGTATATAAAGAACTCTTATAACTCAACAACAACAAAACCAATTCAGAATAAGCAAAAGACTTGAAAGATATTTCTCCAGAGAAGATATGCATATGGGCCAATAAACTCATGAAAAGATATTCAACATCACAGCTTTAGGAAAGTGCAAATCAAAATCACAATGATATACCACTTCACATCCCCTAGAATGACTATTATCTAAAAGACAAGTAAAAGTAAGTATTGGCAAGGATATGGAGAAATTTGAACCCTGCGCATTGCTTGTTGGAATCTTAAATGATGCAGCCACTGTGGGAAACATTTGAGCAGTTCCTCAAATTGTTAAAAAATTGCTATGTGATCCAGCAATTCAGTTCCTAGATAATTGCCCAAAGGAATTGAAAGCAGGGACTCAAATAGATATTGTACACCAATGTTCATAGCATTATTCACAGTAGCCAAAATGTGGAAATAACCAAATGTCCCCTGAGAGATGAGTAGATAACAAAATATCGTATGTACATACAATGGAATATTATTCAGCCTTTAAAAAGAATGAAATTCTGATACATGTTACAACATGGATGAACCTGGAAGATACTATGCTAAATGAAAAAGAAGCAAGTCGCAAAAGAACAAATATTGTATGATTCCACTTACATGAGGTATACAGAATATGCAAACTCCTAGAGACCTAAAGTATAATAGAGGTTACCAAGGTGAAGGGGAGGAATTACTGTTTAATGGGTACAGAATTTTTGTTTGGTATGATGAGAAAGTTCTGGATATGGATAGTGGTGATGGTTGCACAACATTGTGCATGTACTTAATGCCATTTAATTATACATTCAAAAATGGCTAGTGGTAGGTCGCGTGGGTGGCTCAGTTGGTTAAGTGTTGGACTTCATCTCAGTTTATGATCTCATGGTTTGTGAGTTCAAGCCATGCATTGGGCTTTGTGCTGACAGCTTACAGCCTGGAGCCTGCTTCAGATTCTGTGTCTCCCTGTATCTGCCCCTCCCCCCAGTCGTGTTGTGTCTTTCTCTCAAAAATAAATAAACATTAAAAAAATTTTTGGGGCGCCTGGGTGGCGCAGTCGGTTGGGCGTCCGACTTCAGCCAGGTCACGATCTCGCGGTCCGTGAGTTCGAGCCCCGCGTCGGGCTCTGGGCTGATGGCTCAGAGCCTGGAGCCTGTTTCTGATTCTGTGTCTCCCTCTCTCTCTGCCCCTCCCCCGTTCATGCTCTGTCTCTCTCTGTCCCAAAAAAATAAATAAACGTTAAAAAAATTTTTTTAGGGGTGCCTGGGTGGCTCAGCCAGTTAAGTGTCCAACTTTGGCTAAGGTCATGATCTTGCAGTTTGTGGGCTCAAGCCCCGCATCGGGCTCTGTGCTGACAGCTCAGAGCCTGGAGCCTGCTTCAGATTCTGTCTCCCTCTCTCTCTGCCCCTCCCCTGTTCACACTCTGTCTCTCTCAAATATAAATAAACATTAAAATATTATTTAAAAAAATTTTTTTAATGGCTAGAGGCACTGGGTGGCTCAGTTGGTTAAGCATCCATTCAATTTCAGCTCAGGTCGTGATTTCATGGTTGGTGAGTTCGAACCCTGGGTCGGGCTCTGTGCTCACAGTGGGGAGCCTGCTTGGGATTCTGTCTCTCTGCTTCTTTCTCTCTCTCTCTTCCTCTCAAAAACAAATAAACATTTTTAAAAAGTGGCTAAAAAGTTAAATTTTATGTTATATATATTTTACCACTAAACAGTGAGTTTGATTGACATCTAGGGAAAATTAGTGAGATTATCTTGGGATAAAAAAAAAAAAACCTGCATGCTGATAGTGAAGGAAATAAGGGTGTTTTGTTAATCTGGTATTCCTAATTCAAGAAGTGGCTACCATCATTGGTGTTAATGGACTATTTTGTTTCATTTTCATTATGTCCAGAATTATTATTTCTAGAGCAATATGGTTAAACATTGTTTTTTACCTTATAACTTACAAATTTTAAAGACAAGAATCTAAAATAAATGAAGGGCTTTTCTTTCTTTGGCCTGAAAGTAAGCACTAGGGACCGTGATTCAAGTGACAGAACTCCAGAATGACCAGTTCTTCCTCTGGAATATATTACTGTTGGGAACTGTTCTACAAGCATCATTCCAACATTGCTTGTTCGGCCAGCCCAAAGGCAAGTTGCCTCCCAAGATAGCCAGCCTTGCTTAGCAGATTTTTTTCCCTAAAGCAGTTGTTTCTATTTTCTACAACGATAGAGTATGGCAAAATGATTTAGAACTCACACTTTGGAATCAAACATCCAGATTAACCTTTTGTAAAATTACTTAATCTCTTCATGCCTCATCTTCAAATTCATCTGTAAAATGTAATAATCACTTCACCTGTTTGTTGAGAAGATTAAATGAGATAATGTATGCAAAGTGCATAGCATGGTAGCTGGTACATATTAAATGCTCCGTAAATATTAACTGTTGCTTCTACTATTACTGCTCTTATACATAAATGAGCCCAAGGTCCAGACTTGGAGACAGGTTGGGGGGTGTCCACAAGAAGGCATTTCTTGTTTGACTTTGCAGAGCTCCTATACAAGATGTACTTTCTTTCTCTCCTAGTCCTACGGTGGTGTAATTCTTATGCCATCTTTACTTTCTTGCATTTAGACTTCTTTTCCAAATTAGAGACCAAGCAGTGCATTTTAATCTTATCACGTTTAAAAAAAATTATTGGCACATTATAACCCGAGTTCACTATGTAATACTTCTTCATTCACTCACTTTTTAAAAAGCCATTGAGTCCTAGTCTTTTTCTTTTTTCCTCTCCCTCAGCCCCTTTTGGATCATAGATGCTGAGAGCTGAATTAATTGTATCCTTTAGGTCCATAACACATTGTCATCATCAGTAAATGCAAGGTCCCTCTCTGGTTTGATTTTTGTCCTTTATCCCTAAACTTCATCTTGTACCCTTTCCCCCATAGGTACCCATTCTAACATGTCTTTACATGTCTTTAACAATACATGTACTTTTGTCTTTTGTGTTTTAAAAAAAATATTTATTTATTTTGAGAGAGAGAGAGAAGGAAAGAGAGAATCCCAAGAAGGCTTTGCATTGTCAGGGCAGAGTCCGACTTGAGGCTCAATCTCATGAACCGTGAAATCATGACCTGAGCTGAAATCGAGAGTCAGATGCTTAACCAACTGAGCCACCCAGGTGCCCCTATATATGCATGCAGTTTTGTAAGTAGGTAATACTGTTTTGTGTGCATGGGTTTCTAATTTATAAGAAGATATTGGGCTATTAATAACCAACATTACATTTTAAAACCCTGTTACCTTAGATATGATTACTTAGTGCTTCTGACTTTTAACTGTATTTTAGTTATCAGTTCCCTAAAGTATAGACATCTAAATTACCATCAGTTTTACCCTACCACAAAACATGCTGCAGTTAACATTTTTACATTATCCTTTATAGATAGGATGATCACAGTGGTCCAAAATGAGATGCTTTTTAAGTTGAAGGGGACTATTTTAATTATAACAGGTATTCATCAAGACTCCCAGACAAACTAGGATCGGTGGTCTACCCTATTTATGGAAGATTTTCCTGAGACACAGTTGGTAATCAGCAGATACATACTGGGAGAGCCCTTCTCCTCCTGGTTGTTTCTAGCTGACATCTGTTGCAATTGATTGGTATGTGTGCTGGACTGACTGTTGTGTATTTTAAATACCACCCTTGCTAGAAACTCTTCATGATGGGGATGTCTGGGTCACCATAGATATACTTAATTTCAATAAGTTTGAGTTCCAAACCAGTCTTGTTCTAATAGTTGGATGGATTTTTTATCTGTCTTCTTATATTTTAGGACTTTCCACATTTGTACTGTGTCTTTTTAATCTTTTTTCCATCAAACTGTCCAGTTTGGGCTGTAGCAGGCACCACTGTTTATTGACAACTGCTCTTACAGTAACTACTTTGTAGATTATGAAGGATTTTTTCAGATTTGATGTTATTAGACCCTAGCAATTACCTTTTGAGGTAGAGAGGGCAGAACTTGTAATCCTTACGTTACAGAAAAGGAAACCGAGGATTAGAGGTACACTGACTTAGTAAGTCCACACATGTGATAAGTTATGGAGTTGAATTTATGACCAGGTGTTCTGCCTCTGATTAGCCTCTGCACAATCTAAAAGGGACAGGCAAGAGGGTAAATTTCTGTTTGTGGTTAAAGCAGGGACTATCCAGTTTAGCTTTATGTCTTCCTCAGAACATAACACAGCGCCTGACGCATAGTAAATGATTGGAAATTTTTAATGAACAGATGACTTGGGGATTAATGTAGGGCCCAGGTTTGAATTGGTAGTACTGCTGCCCAGTGCTTTGGTGACTCCCATTTTATTTCAGCAATGCTTCGAATTATGGGTGAGTTCAGTTCTCTAAATGCTCTTAATGAAGAAAGAGACTTCCTGCCAGCCTCAGAGTTTTCATGTTAAATGGCGTAGTGCATTTACAACTGACATAGCGATCGCTTATAAACATGCCATTGAAGCGTGACTTCTGGGTGAGAGTAGACTGTACTTACGTGTTCATAGAAAATTTCGATTAGATTTCTCCCACTCTCCTTTTTTTAGGCACTCTTCTGTAGCTTTGAATAACAGTAGCAAATTCCTTCCTCTTTCTAACAATTATATTGCATTAGGCTGCTTAACACATGCTTCCTATCCCCAAATCCCCAGTCATCTATAGTGTTTAGTAAAGATGTTAGATTTGAAAGATTTGCTCCAAATAGTTTGTGCTAGTATTGTGAGAGGCTGGTTGTCCTCAGCCACCTTGCTCAAACCAGTCACAGTTTTGAAGTGGTTTCAAAGCCTTCAACAATCAGGCTTCACCTACCTTTCTGTCTTCTCTCATAACTACCCACCATCCCCTTTCTCATAGTTATAACTACCCACCATCCCCTTTCCAGTACCTCCCACCCACTATGAAACAAATTAAGAGTGTTCTAAGAAAAACCATTTAATAACTTAAGTTTTCATACCCTACCCTTCAAGGAAGTTGAAATAGTCATCTTCTAGAAGTAGCTTTCTATCATGTATCTTAAATCCTTTTCATTCTCTACCTGCAGAGACTGTGCACAAGGTATGCTGTGTAGAGATGTTTCCTGCTGCTTCTCTCCTTTTGGCCATGTGTTTCTTTCACTCACAGATTGATTTGCTAGTACTTGTGTTAACACTGTGAGCTTTACATAGAAGCTTTCATCCTATCAATGGGGAGAATTTTTAAGAAAGCTCACGTATGTCTCCTTAAGTATCTTTTCTGTTGAAACCAATAGTAAGCTAGTGATTATGGCCATTCCTTCTAATCGTGCCACCAGACTTTTGTTTTTTCCATTGTTTCCAAACCCTTTTCTCTTTTCGCTGTGGCTATGAATTCTACAGTATCTGACATAAAGAAAACCCCAGGAGGTTCTTTCCTTTTCTTTTATATTCTTTCTTTTCCTTCTCTTTCCTTTATAAAAGTGGTTTTTGTAAAGTGAAATTCTTCCAACAGCTGAGTGGTGGGTTCATGGAAATGATACTTTGGTGGTCAGATGAGACCTCCTCTCTTAACTGATTTTTAAGAGTGCGGTAACACTGTTATTATCTGTAGGCACCATGTTGTACCTCAGATCTCTAGAACTTACTCATCTTGCATAACTGAAATTTTATACCTATTTAAATGACTCACAGAAGCAAAGAGTCAAAGGGTAGTTGCCAGGGGTGAGGGTGAGGGGCGAGATGGAGAGTTGCTAATCAGTGGGTAGTCCGTTCTCTACAGTGGATAAAACTTGGCAAACTACCTGAATATGTAGTTGTTTGCACTGAAAGTAGAAAAGGAAACAAGAGTGAATTTGGTGATTTAGTCCCATCATGAAGCTTCAGTTACCTCCCTAGTTCCTGACACTACTGCCCTTCATGCTAAGTAGAAGAAAAAATGAAACTCCTAAGACCATTTCCTCCAAAACACCTGCATACACAAATTGTCCTCAAGGTTGGGAGAAGAGAAGTATGAAGGGGAAGGTTTGGTTAGGAATCTCTCCTCCACTAAATTGAAAATAGTTCAGGGGCACCTGGCTGGCTCAGTCAGAACAACATGCACAATGCTTTATCTCTGGGTTGTGAGTTCAGGCCCCACTTTGTGTGTAGAGATTACTTAAATAAGTATTAAAAAAAATAGCTCATTTGCTAATTAGTTAAATGCATGGCTTCTTCTCATGAACACTGCTTACCCTGTTACATTCATATCGAGAAAGTCGAGAATTGGGTCCTCTGAAAGCCACCAGCAGAATCAAAATCAGATGTGAACAGAAGCACATCTTACAAGAATCACCATTATTCTTTCACTGAGTTTAGTATAGATTTTTCTTTTCATACTCAACAAACTATGTTGATTACCCTGTTTGTATTTTTAGTCTAGCTTGGTCTAAGTGGGCAACTCTGGGTACTGTTGACCTCTGTTGATGATACTTTTCATTGACCTTGCCTGGGTCTATTGACTAGTTAACGTTACAGTTGACTCGCCAGCCTCCCCTCCCCACTAGGCCTTTCCTCTTTCTTTTTCCTCTTCTTCTCTAATCCCTTTCTTCTTCGCCACTCTCTCCTTCACAACTCCTCCATGATTTTCTCAGGGCTGGGCTTCAACATCGTCGGTGGGACAGATCAGCAGTATGTCTCCAACGACAGTGGCATCTACGTCAGCCGCATCAAAGAGAATGGGGCTGCGGCCCTGGATGGGCGGCTCCAGGAGGGTGATAAGATCCTCTCGGTGAGAACTGGCTTCGGCCTCCTTCGCTGTTCCTTGCTCCCTAGACCCCAGTTCTTACCCTTGGCCCCTTCTTTGGGAAGATTTCTGCCTGCCTTTTTGGATCTGGAAATTTCTGGATTGTAGAATTCGGTGGGAGGGACCTTGATCAGTCACCTTTTCCAGCCCTGCCATGGAGGAAGGAGGATAATACCTCACTTGATAGCAAGGCCTGTAAGTCCAGAATATGAAGCTACTTACCCAAGTTCAAAAAACAGGGAACAGGGAGGGTGAGGGACCGATATGGGGAAAAGGACTTAAAACCCACAATTGTTGTCTTTCTTCAGTTATACTTTATCACCTCCCTTTTGTTAATTGAAACACTAATGTGTGTCTTCCTTTACTCCAAAGAGACAAAAAAGGAAGGTAGGAATTAAAGTGTCCTTTTTAGACTCAGATCCTTTCTCACCTGTTATTAAGAATTGGAAATTGGAAGGCATTCTCATTTGGATATGTGTCCACTGTGCTCCCATTTCACTCTGCTATATATTTTGCAATAAGACACTACATGGTAAGCATTAGTTTTTTGTTTTTGTTTTTTTAATGTTCTAGAAGTTCCTCAAGGGCAGGGACTGGATCTTTTTAAATTTTTTGTATCCTTGCACAATGCTCAATATGTATTTAACAGATGAACAGGTTGAGAAATCCAGGCAAGCCCAGAAAGGTTGGCTGATCCAAAATATAAATACAGTGTCATGGATGGTAACATCCTATTTTCGTCCTTCTCACCAACTGTTTTGCCTCTTTTCAGTCCATTGAGCTGCTAGATCCTGTTTATTAATTTGAGAGGTACAGTGATAAATACCTTTATCCCAAAACGATCCTGAGAAGCTTACAAGCAGATTATTTCCTATCGCTCCCTGGAGAAAGATATCCTAAAAACATGAAATCAGCTTGAATGGTACATTAAGGAAAATTTGAGAGTGAGTTGTTAAAGGTATAGCATGTAGTTAGAAACTATGCATTTTAAAGTGCCATTTACCACATTGTCTCCAGGAAACTGGGGCCTGGGTTACATTTGAAAAGTATAGGGGTTAAGAGGACAACCATGTTATTCAAAAAAGTTTGGTAAAAGATAGATTATTGAAGAATGAGAATGGTTAGTTTTTGAGCACCATATGCTGAGCAATATGCTGAGAACTTTAAATTTGTTTAATATTGTGGTAATCCTACGAGGTGGATACGTTTATTATGACTATTTTGCAGCTAAAGAAGCTGAGTTCTTAGTGAAGTCAAGCCGCTCGCCCAAGGTCACACAGCTAGTAGGTGGCAGAGGGCTAAAACTGGTCTGTCTGAATTTGGAGCCTTTACTCTTAATCAGTATACTGGTAAATGAGGAGCTCAGACTAGTTCTCCTAAACAGAAAGTTGCATGTGAATTAATAGATTTTATGTATGGTTTCATATAAAAACTGAATATAAGGGATAGAATTAGGGGAAAAAAGGACATAAAGCTCACTATGAGAGAATTTATTAGACATAAGCTGAGATGAGGGGCCTTACTTATGTGGGTCATTGCCTCACGGAGAAAAGAAATTACTGGAAGGTCCGCTCGAGTTTTTTAAAAGGGTATGGTAGGAGATAAATGGCCATGAAAAGAAAAAGTAGATGTCGAAAAAACTCAACTCGCTTCTTTTTAAAATTTATAGCAAGGAGGATTTTACTTTATCAAAGTAAAAGAAATATGAGAAATATTACAAAGATCTATAAAAGATATTAAGTATTAAACAAATATCTGTAAGACACATAACAAAGAATGATTCAAGTTTATGTTTTGGCCAGTTAAGACATGGCAAAGAAAAGAGGGAGGAAATGCCCGGCAAAGAAAAGGCAAAATTTTAAGACAGATATGGAGAGAAATAAAGGGAAGCTGAGAAAGAGAAAAAGCATGTACAGGAGGACAAGGCCAGTATATTCTCTCCATTCTTTTTTCTTTTTTTAAATTTCTTTATGTTAATTTTTGAGAGAAAGAGAGACAGAACGTGAGCGGGAGAGGGGCAGAGAGAGGGAGACATAGACTCCGAAGCAGGCTCCAGGCTCTGAGCTGTCAGCATAGAGCCTGACACAGGGCTTGATCTCACAAACTCATGACCTGAGCTGAAGTTGGACACTTAGCCGACTGAGCCACCCAGGCACCCTTCTCTGTTCTTTCTGGGGCTATCTTATTTGACTCCAGTTTCCCTTCCAGGAGTTTGCTCCAAAATTCTTCTTTCTAGACCCTGTTCCTTAAGAAATAAGCTTCTGTTGCCTCACCATCTTATCCCCTTTCTGTCCTTAGGTTAACTTGTTAGGCATTAACCACTAAATGGTTATGTCTCCTCTGTAACTCACTTTATCCCTTTGATGTACTTAAGTACCCGATTACTGGCTTTGGAGTCACTTCCTTAGCACATTCATTTTGGATAACTAATAGAAGTATCATTAAGGGATCTAGGTTTCCTGTGAATTATTATTGACAATTCAATCTTTCCATTTCTCCCCAGATTATGCCCATGTTTTTCAAGGAATATTAAGTAATTGCATGACTTACCATGCAATTTAAGGCCCTATTGCATCTGACCACCATGAAACAAAAACAGATCTTACCAATGGAATAGAGCTGAGGTTGACATGAGGGCTAGAGATGGAGATTCCTCACCAAAGTTTATTTTGTGCATGTGATAGTGAGGTGATTTAATATTTGTATAGGTTACCAGGGAACCTGGGGAAATTTTATTTTTCTGAAAAAAAAAGTTAAACTGCCTAGGTTTATTTTCCTTGTGTGTCTGCCTCAATGAAGGGAGGTGGATAGTCAAGAATAGTCAGTCCTTGGCCAACTCTACATTTTTATGAAGCTCAGGAGCTCAAGGTGATGTGGCTGAGTTTTGCATTGAATAAATGAATATTCCATTTTGACCAAACCCCTTGTATAACAAAATGGTACACACAGATTGGGCCACTAGTCAGCTCCATTTCTTGTTCTTGTCAAATATAATTCTTAATTTGGTGACTGAAAGAGTTCATTTCAGGATCTTGGCAAGAAATTAAAATATCCAGAGTATAATCAGAAGTCAATGCTTATTAAATTGAGTCCATTTCTTCTCTACATTTTATACATTTATATTGATATTATTCTATAGTTAGAGCTCTTGAGGCAATTCAAACAATTTTTTTCAGGCTATTCAAAATTGTTAATCATCAAAGAAAACTAAATTTAACTCAGTTTATTAATTTCCTAAGACAGAAAATAGGAAACTCCATTTTGAAGACTGCTAACAACTATAGTTAAAGGGAAAAACATGTATGTTTCCCTATATGTTAATTAGAACACCACCATTACAGTTCTCCGAACATTCAGTCAGCAAAATTTTCTAGCATGTTGCAAATCTGCCATATCTCAAGTTCAATAAAACTATGCCATGAGTTAAGGAAGCTGAAGTAGCAAGTTTAGCAATGTTCTAGGTTTCTTGGTTGAGTAGCTTGGTACTAAAAGTGAGATCCACGGACCATCTGGCCATTACTTGCGATCTTATTAGAAATGCAGTCTCAGAAACCCTCCCAGACTTACTGGAATCAAAATCTTCATTATAACACGATCCCTGGGGTATGAATAAAAAATGTGAATAAATTTTGAGAGGCATTACTGTAGGCAAGTGCTATTGAAACGTTTCACGTTATGACCTATAGTAGGTAATACACACACATGCACATGCATACAGACATAATTGAAGCAAAGTTTAAGAAAATAATATCTCTTCTATATGTGATACATTCTATTATGTTTTCTTCTAATTTCACTTTTTTAAAGTTAAATACTGCTCTTGACCCACTGGATTGACCTCACTATCTTCTGTGATGGGTCAATAGACTCATATTTGAAAATCACTACTTTGGTAAATGGAAAATCACTGATGAAATCTGTGTATGCACAGCATATGTATTAAATAGGGTAAGTAGGCTGGATGTAGAGACCACTAAAGTTTGTTTCAGTTAGTTTAGATTAGAATTAACTCAGACTCAGAATCACGTGGATGGCTTGTGAAAGCATGTATTGCTTTTAACTTTTAAGTTCCCAAGTGAATGCTAATGCTGCTGGTTCTGGGATCACGTATCGAGAACCTCCATTTATTAGTATGGGTGGTGACAAAGAGTGAGCTCCACATACATTTAGGGGTAAAATCTACGGAACTTGGTGGTTAGTCAGTATGAGGTAGAATCTAAAAATGCTTAGAGGAGGCAAATTTTGGAAAGCCAGTTTGGCTTTGGATTAGAGGTGGCCTTGTCATGAGACAAAGAATCATAATTTGTTTTATGGGGCTGTTTTACCTTGAGGATAAGAAATGGTTTAAAAAAGACATTCCCTTGGAATGTCTAAAAGCCTCTTGTTTGGGTTTTGTTTTTGTTTGTTTGGTTTTTTTTTTAGTTTATTTATTTATTTTGAGAGAGGCAGAGAGAGTACAAGCAGAGGAGGGGTGGAGAGAGGAGAATCCTAAGCAGGCTCCATATGCAGTCAGTGCACAGAGTGGGCCTCGAAACCACGAAACCACGAGACCATGACTTGAGCCAAAATCAAGAGTCAGACGCTTAACTAACTGAGCCACCCAGGCGCCCCCGTGGGTTTTGTTTTGGTTTTTTAAGTAATTAGAGTAAGTGTCCTTTTATATTAGAATACCTTTAGGCTTAACTAGGAGAGTTGAAAGGCATAATTCGTATAATTGGCGTGTGCCCTGTCTAGCACCTTCTTTTGCCTGATATTACCAATGTCTTTCTTCCCCATTGGCAGAAGGAGGCTCAGGTGAGGACCAAGGTTACACACTGAGTCACTGGCAGATAAAGCTGCTGTCAGAGTCCAGGCCTTTCAGCATTGTATAATACTGATAATAGGTCAGTCGGGCTCTTACAGGGTGCAGTCTATGAGCAAACCTCAGGAGATCACGTAACATTTATTCTACTCAAGTGTTGTTCAAAGTACTCTTTAGATATAACAGGAGTTATAATGATGAGTTTTGCAATACAGCCTTTCCAAGTTATTTACAGTACAATGTAAAGTGATGTAATATAGGACAGAGTTCGCTTTGAGCTTTAAGATCACTAAATAGTATGGAGATACAGAAAAGTAAATCACTCACACTAGAATTCTTTAGAAAGGTCTTGTCAATGAAGTGGCACTTGACTAAATTTTAGCTTCTTAAATTTTAATGCTGCTTCAATATATGCACATGAATAAAAATATATAAACAACTTATATTTTATACAACTAAAATTTTTTAAATGTATAACATTTGAAACAAATGAAACTGTAAAACCAGTAAAAATTCAGTGAACAACATCAATATGATGGATAGTGATATGTTCCTGAAATAAAATCCTTACTTACAATGTAAACTTCTATGGTTTCATGTTGTTGTTTTTTTATTTTTGAGAGAGCAGGAGTGGGGGAGGGGCAGAGAAAGAGAGAGAGGGAGACACAGAATCCAAAGCAGGCTCCAGACTCTGAGCTGTCAGCACAGAGCCCAATGCGGGGCTCGAACCCAAGAACCTGCGAGATCATGACCTGAGCCGAAGTGGGCTGCTTAACCAACTGAGCCATCCAGGCACCCGTATGGTTTTGCATCTTAAAGTGAAGGTTTTGCGGTCAGGCTATTTGAGTCCTGGCTTTGCTGCTTCCATTCTTTATGCCTGTGGACAAGCTGCATAGCCTTTCAAGTTTTTCATCTATAACATGGGGGGTTCCTAACTCATGGGATCATCGCGAAGACTAAATAGGTTAGTACATGTAAAATGAAGAGACCTCTCCAGACATGATGATAAATATGCAGTGATTCCTAGCAATTAGTGTTGGCTGTGATTGCAAAGATGACTTTGACCTCAGTACTCCTGCCATCGCATGTCATGTAGTGACTCAGTTCTCCCACTTGCATTCATGTCACTATGAAACTTGGCTCTCATACTGAGCTCTGGTATCTTTGGCATTTGTTGACATGACTGCTTCATTATTTGTCTCTAAGAGAAAACACTTATTTCCTTACAATGAAAAATACAGTTATCACATGGGGTAGATTAGTTACAGGAGCCTTCTCAGTATAATCAGCAGTCTCACACCTATTCTCTCCCCCAGGAATTAACTGGAAAGTTGAGTTGTTGAGAATTCATTGTGATGGTTCTAGGACTCCTGAAGTTCTTTCCCTGTGGCATGGCTACCAAAAACAAAAAACAAAAAACAAAACACTAATCAGAAGGTGGCTTTGTAGCGTGAAATTAAAGTCCATCAACTAGAAAACTATATTCACTTCTACATTATAGATAGCAAGACTGATCTTGTTAGATACATAGAATTTTTAAAAAGGGAAGTGTATTCAGATGGTGGAAATAGCTAGGGCACAGGTATGAAGGTAAGAATATATGTTTTATGTCCTAGGGACAGTGAGTTATATGACTTAGAGCACAGTTATGAAAAGGAATAACGTGAGATTAAACTGGGAATGTGGGTTGGAGCCATTTCCTGGAGGACTTTGCATACCAGAATGAAAAATCAGTCATTCTCCCTGCCTCCAGTTTTGTTTTTGTTTTTAAGCAGTAAAGTGGTATACATAGGATTGTACTTTAGGAGGATTGATCTGGAGACATAGTGTTTGAATAGGTTAGAGTGGGGGAGGGCCTAGAGGAAAGTGAATCAGAGAGAAGGTGATCATGATAGTTCATCTGAAAGCATCCACAGCCTAAAGAGAGAGGCAATTCAAAGAAAATCGTGTACGAGGAATTATACTATGTTAGGCTATAGGATTTGATAGTCTGTTTTATGTGAAGATTGACAAAGAGTGGAGTTTAAAAATATTATCAGAGTTTTAGTCTGAAGGAATGGTAGTAGCAAGAAGAGGGAAGTTGGGATAGTCTGGTTTTGTGGGAAGTAAAAAAGGAGGCGTTGGATATATTGATTGGGATCTAACAGAATATTTGGGTTCAGGCACCCAACAAGAAACTGGCAAATCCAGAAGTAGAAATAAGGATAAACATTTGGGAGTTGTGTTGCAGATTACAGGTGAAATTGTGAAAGGTCATCATGGTAGAGAAGTTCAGAAGACAGAGGACTACTGACATGGAGGAATATTTACTCGCCTTAAAGAGGAAGGAAGGGAAGAGGCATCAGGAAAGGAATCATTCAAGAACTAGGAGAGCTACATATGCATAAGCTGAGATTGGAGAGAACTGCAAAAGGGAGGAGGTCTGAAGACAGGAAGGGCTGTAGGATTTGGTAATGGGAAGTCACTGCTGAGCTGCAGGACAGCATATGCTTTCCTCCCACCTTATATTACGAGAGTACCAGGGAATAAAGAGTGAATGGCTGCTGAAGAAGTGGAGGATAGTGCTTTCAAACGAAGTTTGCAATGAAAGGAAGAGGAGAAAAGATGGGAAGAGGGTGATAGTGGGTTCAAGAAATATTTATATTGTTTTCTGTGTAAATGAGGATAATTTTAGTTGAGAAGGAGCCAAGAGCAATAATAAAGGAATCAAGAGGAGCAAGGAACCACTTAAGTTCTATAAGAAGGCTAGAAGGGATATGACCAAGAGCACTAGGGAATAGCTTAGCCTTGGTAAAGGAAACATCTAATTCAGAAAGAAGGGCAAAGCAGCAGCGGGAGGCTGTCCTGAAACTTGGAACGAGGTGGAAAGAAAATGGAGAGTGTGTGGAAAGTTATCCATATTCTCAAGAAAGATAAGGCAAAGGAATCTGCAGAGAGAAGAGATGGGGTTGGAGTTGGGGTTTGATGGTAGGAATGGTCTGGAACAGCTGCCGCTGGGAATTCATTAGGGGTTTCACCAGGTTAGTAGAGAGGTCATGAGTATATAGCAAGTGTCAGCCAGCATGGATCTGTGCTGGAAAGTGTGTGTGTGTATTTTTCCCCAGGAACATTAAACTCAGGACAAGGAAAGTAAATGCAGTGTGTTGTACAGGTCTGGAAAGATGGCAGAAGATTATAGGGGCTAGGGATTCGAATAGTTTACCAAGTGCTTTGTTGAAATAACAGCAAGAACTCCTAGATGGGTAAGGATGCAAGTAAAGCCTAAAAAGGTTAAAAGATTTTGATGAGGATAATGAGCACATGGAGTAGAGGAATATGAAGTGTGAAAGGAGTATAAATTGTGGTCCGGGAGTTTGAGATAGTGGAGCTGAAGCATGCCCATTGCTGAAGTCAAAGGCATATGCCAGTTGGTGACTAAAGTGGAAATAGAGCAGGAAACTGTTAATATGGAAAGGTAGACAGTCTGTAACACCAAAGTGTTGTTAGTTAGATTAATTCACCAAGGGCATTGGCAGGGGATTATATGGAGAACCTCTTGGAGAAGGAAGATAGTAACAAGATGAGAGGCTTGAATAAGTCAATGGCTTGAGCTTCAGCTGACAATAGTTAGAGAATAGTTGGTTAAGTGTCCAACTCTTGATTTCAGCTCAGGTCATGATCTCATGGTTAATGGGATCAAGGCTCACATCAGGCTCCTTGCTGACAGCACGGAGCCTGCTTGGGATTCTCTCTCTCCCTCTCTCTCTCTCTGCCCCTCCCCTACTAGTGCTCTCTGTCTCTCTCTCTCAAAATAAATGAACAAAAAAAGAATAGTCAAGGTGGAATAGAATAGTCAAGGTGGAAGAATTATAGCACAGAAGGAACCGTAAATTGCAAGGGCACTTTAACCTTCCAGTATTTAAAAACACTAGCCCTAGCTCCTATACCTACTGTGACTTAGGGTAGAGTTTCTTCATTGTGAAGACAAGATAAAAATGGTGTCTACCTCATAGGATTATTGTGAGAAGTACATTACGTAGTGTATGTGAAGCATACAGCACAGAACCTACCAAGTAAATACATTAAGTGTTCTTGGTGCTGTTGCTGTTGCGGACACCAACATGTACCAAAGATGTGTAAATCTTGCATAGAGTGGGCTATGCTGTGTCACTGAGTACAGCACAGGATAGATGTCACTTGTGGACACTGTCACTCCTGACGCTAAAAAGTATTACTACCACCGGTCACCTCTCACCTCTAAGTGGTAGGACTGACCTACACTGAAACATTTTTTAGGACTTTATATCATCAAAGAAATAGTGTAAAATTAGTAAATTGGAGAAGGATGGGAGTATTCATGGAATCAAGGGAAATTGTTCACAATTGAATAAGACCAATAAAATGGGCTAGTAGGTTTGTTTCGTAGAGTTACATTTGTAGAGTTTCATCAAGTTATATTTCCAGAGTTGACTCTGGCAATGCTAAGGATTAGGAATATAAAGGATAGAGGATAACTCGGAAGACCATGTCGGCTGTAGGGAAGCAGGCTGATGCTCATGGAAGACACACAAATACTGTAACAGAAACCCAAGTGTCAAAATGAGACAGGCAGTAAGAGCTAAGGTGAAGGAGAGACTTTTTTTTTTTTTAACCTTGGTGCTCTTCAAATGGCCCATGGAACCTCAGTTCTAGGAAAACATAGCTTTAAAAATGACAAAAGTTACTCTGAGTTCTACGTAACATTCCCATTCTCCTAGCCCTTGGAATTTGCTCTGTAGTTTTTTAAATGTCCAGTCACATGAATGTAAATCTTTGACTTAGGAGAATTCACATTCTCCCTCTCTCACTACTTTTCTTGCTGTTTTTGACAGGTAAATGGCCAAGACCTAAAGAACTTGCTGCACCAGGATGCTGTAGACCTCTTTCGTAACGCAGGCTATGCTGTGTCCCTAAGAGTACAGCACAGGGTAGGTGTTTATTTGCAGCCAGCGAGCTGGCACCAGGCTTTTGTGGGAATAAAGCCTCTTCGGTAGTGCGTTTGGCTTTTTTTCCCCCTCCCATTCTCACTTTTTTAAAGAGCTTGTCTGGCACAGGCAGGGGTCTGCAGGGACTTCCGCTTATCATGAAAGGAAATTCAAACATTATGCTTGCAGCCTAGGTCCTGGCTTCAAGGTGACGTGCCTTAAATATAAAGCGTGACAACAAAATTTAAATAAATGGGGAAAAATACAACCAGCATCAGTTTTATTTTTAGTAGGGAGGGAAGCCTATGTCTGCCCTTGAACATACTTATTAAGGAAACTCAAAGTGTAAACGAAAGATGGTGGATTTTCTGATACCCACTATGTGCTTTTCCCTGTCACCACCATGAACCCCATTTCTTACCATCTTGATGACACTGTTGACCAAAGCTATAATGCTCAGAGGGGAACTCCAGGAAAAAGGAAATGGATTTCGGAGTTTCATCAAAGCAGCACCTATCCTTGCATCCACGTCTTAGTTCCTAGTGTTTAATAATTTGGATGATGGGTGGAGAAGCCAGGTAGACCTAATTCTTTCCATAGCACCAAGGACTTCAGAGTGCGTTTACAGCATAGGTTCAGTGTGCCTTTAAAGTTACTCCCTCTAAAATTAATGCTGTCCTGCCTCACTCAGCTCTTGAGTGAGGCTTCAGAGCCTGAAGAAGGGCCTAACAGGAGATAGTTCAAAATTGGAAGGGGCTAGGCATGAAAGACACTTGAGAAAACAGCCATGGTTGCAAGCAGAATCTGCATGTGATGGATTCGAAAACAGATCCATAAGCGACAGTATTGGTAATCAGCTGTTTCTGCCTTGGCTCTTCTGTTTCTAAAGCATGGAAGGCTTTGTGCAATAGATAAAGGCAAGTAACGAACACAGGTATACACTTCAGGTATGATTAGTGCTTTTTGAAGGCATGTGGGAAATTATTTTCAAAGTTCACATTTTAGGAAACATCCATAAATAACTCCTGATAAAATTTCTGGTCAGAGAATTGGCCTAGCCCTAAAAACCATATCTTACTATTGGCATGCCTTCTCAGGAAATCTCAACAGGAAATGAGTGAAAGATGTAGAGGTAGGTGGGAGAGAGGACAGAAAAGGTAGTTTGTGCGGTGTTGCCTTTCAGATGGAATGGTCAGACTTTTCACTGGTTGCAATGAGGAGGTCGATACCATTGAACTGAAACAAGATGGTATTATGACTCATAACTGCAAGTTAGCTATTAAAAGTTAATATTAAGAAAGGCCACCAGCCTCAAAAGGGAATGCCTAGGCAGTGGAAGGTTATTACCACTTGGATATGATTTTTTCTTTTTCCTTATTTCCCTCCGAGTCTTTTACTTCTGTTTCATATAAATTTCATCTCTACTGTGCCCAGTGCTAGAAAGTAGAGATGAAGGACATGACCCTATATTAGGAGGGAGTGGGTGCCTTTTGGGAATTGCAAAGTATTTCCCAAAATGGCACCGTACCTGTGTTAACATTGCTCAGATCTGCTCTTACTGTTTTCTGATGACTGGCAATCTTTCTAAGTAAACATTTCTAGGAAGGTCGACACTCCCTGCCCCCGCCCAATAATTTCTAGCTTCCCCACAGGATCAATAGGCTTCAGCTCATGTCTTCATTGTCCTAATATGATAGACATAGAGCTTGGTGGAGGCAGTACAGAAACAGAAAGAGGTTATCTGCTTACCTTCGGATCCTTTTAGGTCAGTAGCACAGCAAGGTTAAACACCTCCCCATCAGACTTATTTCCAGAGAATTGATGACGCTGATGTACCAATCTGGAACAAACAGAGAGGGCTCCCGCTAGATAGTTCTTGGAGGTTACAGCTTTGGGTGGTCTGGACCCGGGTCATGTGTCAGTGTGGACATTTCAGTTGGGGTAAACACACATTGGTCACTAGAGTCACTAGAGTAATGTTTTTCTTTTCCTTCCAGTTACAGGTGCAGAATGGGCCTATAGGACATCGAAGTGAAGGGGAGCCGAGTGGTATCCCCATAGCTCTGGTGCTGGTGCCAGTGTTTGCCCTCACCATGGTAGCAGCATGGGCCTTCATGAGATACCGGCAACGACTTTGAAAAGCTTGCTGTCTTCCAGTGCTCCCAATAGAAGATACATTTCTCTCTCCCTCTCACCCTCCTCCCCTGCCATTCTCCCATATCCTTCCCTCTCTGTGTAGCCAACACATCATTTTAAGAGACTGCTACCTAGCCAGGACCTCGCCACCCAAATCTCCAAGTCCTTATATTCTAATGGGAGAGTGAAGGCATTGTTTGAAGACAAGACTTGGCTTGGAACAAATGGGGAGTTAATCTGTTTTGCTAGGACCACCAATAGAAGTTCAGCTACAACCCAAAGAGGGAAAGGTCCAGTCTTCCCATCAGCACGGGTGATACCTGTTCCTTAGCTGGCATGCCTCAAAGGCCAGCTGTGTGCTGCAAGAGAAGAGAGGATTTTTCTCCTTAATGATCTTCCTTGGGAAGTTTTTGTGGCCTTTATTTAATTTCTAACTACATACTTGGGTGCCTATATCAAACACAGGATGGTGAGGAGAGCATTTTTGCTTTTTCAAAAAAGCAAATGCACACACACACACACACACACATATCTACACATCCATATATGACAGTATAATAGTGATGCCTCGTGGAGAATTAAAGAAGTGGAAAGCGGCTCTGTGGTTTCAGGTTTCTGTTATAAGGGATGTTCTGAATGGAAGAATGCGATGCGTAGCAGAAGTTGAGGGAGTGAGCCTTACAAAGATGCCCAAAAAGAAAAAGAGAAGACCAAACCAACTAATCAGAAATCTTAGAACAATATATCTTTTTACAATAGCTGTGGTGGAGTGGAGGTAAAATGCCATAATCCAGCTTCATGTAAGTCAGTCTGTTCCCCAATCTTTGAAGTGCAAAGATAAATCTGACTGGTCTCTGGGCTGCCCTAGGGACCTTTTTGGTACCTCACAGTCCTGTTAAAGGATCAGCTGGCATGATTGTGGTGGTGCCTCCAAGGTGGCACCTGAACCCTCTCAGGCCATCTAACAGACTTTTGGTCTCTAGAAATAGGCAAATTCTGAGTGATGGAGCCGCTCTCTGTCAGGACAGGCATGAAGCAGCTCTGCTTACAACTCAGTTGAGAGGGTTCGGATCACAGGTAGTTTTGAGAGGATCTAAACACCGGCTGTGGCTTTGAATGAACAAACCATTTTGCAGGGAAGGGGAAGAAAAGAGTTTTATCTTAGTGGATAGGGAAGTTTGGTGGATGTTTCATGGGGAGACCTTGAGAGAAGGAGATGGATGAATGGATGCTCAGGAATACCAAAGACATTAATGAGATAGGAACCAGTCCGTTCATGTGCTACTGAATGTTGGTTTTAAGGCCCTAACTAAGGAGAGCTGAACCAAGACAGATTCTCTAGCTTAAAAAGAAATCATTTCCGCCCTCCAGATATACTGGCTATCAGCTACAGGCCTTACATGATTCCGACAGCAATAGTGTGAACACCTGCCCTGAGGCAACCAGCCGTGTCCGACTTTTAGCGTGGATAATCTAGTCAATATTTTACACTTGTTGGTTGGACAACAGCTTTGTTAAGACACTTTTACAAAGAATGTCAAATTTATACTGCAGACAGCAAAAGGGAACAGTTCCTGAGACTCAAAACACTTGGGAAAGTTCCCTGGAGAAAGGGGACAAATTGAGGACCCTTGAGGAGCTCACAGTCTAATTAAGGCAATTCATAAATAGATGAGAAGTTAAAAGTATATCATCAGGTTAAGTAACAGTTGAAAACAATAAATGGAAAAAGAAACTCAGAACATGATGTAGCAACAGAGATGTGCAGGCAGCCATCACATTTTTTTTTTCAGGAATTCCAAAAAAAAGCTGTCACATAATGACATCAGGCCAGAGTGTAAAGGGAAGGCTTTTAAAAATAAAAACCTTAGTAAGACCTTTCCTCTGGGCCAACCATTGCTCTAAGGAGAAACTTGCTTTAAACAATCGCAGTAGGACTTAGGCTCTTACACCTGAACTGTTCAGTACCTTTGAGACTCACTTAGACGACTGTACCTGTAGGGCCCACAGAGAGTACGGACGGTGTTCTAGTTCTCACCTCAACCAGTCCCGCTGTGGAGGCACCACGCTGGGTGCCTGCCCTGCGTTTGGAGGCTGGTGCAGAAGCTTCCACAAAGGGCCTGCTTACCTCCCGGAACTCATCTCAGGGTTTGGACATCAACTCTTGAGAGGACCTTGAGACATTCAAAATAAATAGGACATTTATCCCCTTGTTGGTAGAAGTTTTGCTTTGTCTAATAATAGGGATTCTTATGCACTTTAATAATTTAGTTTTTTTCTGGAATTAAACAGCATTAAAAGATCCAAGTTTTAGGCATGATTCAAGTTTTAGGCAAGTATGCCATTCAACTTTCCTGATTCTCTAGAAAACTTTTATTCTGGATGAAGTATTGAAGTCCATTGTGGGTCATTTAAAAAATTCATGATCTATATAGATCTTTCACTTTATAGATTGTGTCTAATATTCCTGCTACCTAAATTACTATGTACAAGTTTTAAAAATTGAATGAAAGTATTTTAAGATCATATACTTAAAACACTTCTGTATTTATCATCTTATATGAATAATTTTAATAAGACATCATTTGCTTCCATTGTCTCTGTTTTCTTTTTTCCTGCCAAGTTTTAATCTGTGCTATTGATTTAACTTAATTATTCACACCATCTAGCCATGTACAATAGAAAAGGAAATTAATACTTGTTACCATATTTTGTGCTAGATAGTGTACTAAATCCTGATTGGTACACTGTATGTTTATGACTCACAACTCTGAGATCTAAGTATTGTTTAAAAAGACACCAAAGGAAAGATAATAAATTACTTTTCTAAGATTACATAGGTGGTAGTGGTAGAATCAGGATTTAACTCAGGACATTGGATGCCACTGTCAGTGATATTTCTTATTCGCGTGGTTATCAAAGTGTCCAAACATCAGCATCACTGGGGACCTTGTTAGAAAAGTAAATTCTTGGGCTTCATCCCAGACCTGCTGAATCAGAAACAGTACAGCACTGAGTAATCTGTGTTGTAACAATCCCTCCAGGTGACTGGTTGACAGTGAACTTTGAGAATCGCTGCTCTATGCCAATAGTTGTCCTCTTTTTCTTAGGCTAGAATCATCTGGAGAGCTTATAAAATTCTGGTTCCTGGAAGCACCTAGACCAACTCAATAGAATCTCTGGGGGTGGGACTCGGGCAGCAGTAAAATAAAGTTCATCAGGTCATTCCAGTATGCAGTGTCAGTAAACAATGCTCTGTGGCATTTAAATTCTTAGATAACTTGAATAGTCAAATCACATGCAGGCATTGCTCCAGTCTAAAATGAGAATTTCACTTGGGCCTTTTTTTTTTTTTTAATGTTTTTATTTATTTTTGAGACAGAGACAGAGCATGAGCAGATGAGGGGCAGAGAGAGAGGGAGACACAGAATCTGAAGCACGCTCCAGGCCCCGAGCTGTCAGCACAGAGCCCGACGCGGGGCTCGAACTCACGGACTGCGAGATCGTGACCTGAGCTGAGGTCGGACGCTTAACCGACTGAGGCACCCAGGCGCCCCTCACTTGGGCCTTTTAGAGCCGAACTGTGAGCTTCTGCCCAAGTGTGGATGTGGAATGAGAAGTGGAGCATTGTGTGGCTTCTGATTTGCTAAGGACTGGCCAGCAAAATGTTATTAGTGATTCAGTGTGTGCAGCTAGTAAATAAATTAGAGCCAAATCATAGAACATTAGAGCTAAAAGGGAACCAGAAAGATTCTAGGATTAATCTATTTTAGAGATGAGAAAATCCAGGCTCAGAGAGAAACTGACTGAGATCTGAGATCTGACTAAGTCAGATCAAAGACTTAGTCTATTGTAGAAGTGCCCTTTCCATCTCATATTTGTGACTTGAATGTATCCACTACATGAACATAGACAATGGCCTTTCTATCTCCGTCCACTTGTATCTTCTGTCTTTGGGCCTTGAACAGAGACGGGAAGAGCTGACAGCTGAAGGGTATTGCAGGCCATTGAGCAAAACTGGGAGATCCCACAGAATCATCTGTGAAAGCTCTAATATCAAATTCAATCACACAAGCTCTTCTGAAACAAATTCCAGTAGTTTTAAACTAGAGAAGTGTGTGTGTGTGTTTTGATGTTGGACATTGTTTTTATTGTGTAAATAGCAATTTAAACGGAATATGTAAAGAAACGGAACATAACCATTAGGCTGTCAAGTATGGAGGGGGAGTGGTATTCATGTAATCTCACGTGGAGCCAATAAAGATTTTACTCTAGTCAATTTTAGTCAGAATTTATCTTTGGACGGATGAGAGTTGTTTCTCTCAACAAGTGAGCGTCTAGTGTGCCCTAGGTGGTGGATACAAAGATAAATAAGATACAGTCACTCTAAGCTGAAATGGCTCATTATCTGATCGTGGGGGAGTATTTGTTGGGGATCTTGATGTTAAAGTGTTTTGCTAACATCATCTAGAAGTAGGTGATTAAGTTACGAAGCTTTCAACCTCTTACCTATAATGGGTTTAGACTTGGTTACTGTCCTGGAATAGGCCCCTTTTGCTGTTCCTCTTTTGTCTGCAGATCTTGAGACCAGCATTCACATCCAAAAGGACAACTGTGATCAGAAGGAGGACAGTATTTGGAGGAATTCTGTTCTGATCGGAACCAGGTTCTTAACTGCCATAGACTCTTGCCTGATGTTGACGTGTATATATACACACACATACTATAAAGCACTTGGTCTGCTTACCTGATGCACTTGGGACCATATCAGCCTATATTATAAAGAAAGTATTGCTGTGTCTAAAGAAGTTATACAAACATTAGGTCTTGTTCCTAAACGTTTTCCATACTGTTCATGTTCTTTTTTCAGGGAGAGAGGGCTGAAGTGTGTTTTCAAATGCAAGACAATCATTAACAGAGTCATTTACAAAAGAACTTTGTATTTACTGTAATCATTAAATTTATTAACCAATCACAGGCAAATGGGATGACCCTTCTTACTAGTTTATAGATTTCTGAATTGAATTCCAATTTAATTCTGTATTTGCAATGCTGATTTGAATACGAGTTTCTTATTCCTGAATATATGTGCATTTTACCCACAGGCTAAAATGTTAGTTCTTATAAGATTATTTTCCTTATGAACCTTATTTTGCTTCCTTTCTACTTTGATCTTATGATGCCTGGATCTGAACAGCTGTCGGTTTCTCAGATCAAATAGATGCCCTGTTGCAACTTGGAATGGAAGACACATGGACATGAAACCCTAGTCCCTAGGGAATATCACCAGAGATTAAATGTGTAAAGGAAGCCATTAAAATAGCTGATAATCTCTCCTAAGCTTTGCTATTGATACCAGGTATAGCAAATGAAGTAAAAGTAGATCTAACCGCCTAGCCCTATTGGCATTCAACAAAAACTTGTTGCATTTGTCAGTGAACATTTACAATATTCTTTCCACATTATTCTGGAGGCTACTGAATAAATACGTCCTTATTTTTCTAACAGCATAGCATCTCTGACAGAACAATGGAAAGAGGAAAGGAAGAAATCTAAATGACCAGTTTGGGGCTTAGCTTTGATACAGGAGATAAGGATAAGGGCACATACAGTTACCAACATTTACTATCTTATTTGTACCCTCTCTACTCCCCCAAAGCCTGACAAGATACGTAGAAGGCAGAAATAGGTTTGTGCCACAGAATGAGAACGGACTTGTCAAAACTGAATATTGACCTTTGGTCCAAGTTACTTTGCATGTAGCTGGCCTTGGTATGAAGAGAAAAGGCAGTTTATCTTGGTCATCATTGCTCTGTCACATGGCTTAAACAAAGTTCAGACCTGAAGTCCAAGGACTAGTCTATCGTTGTTGTGAGTACAGAATGGCTTTTCTCCCTTGAGGAGCTAAGAAGATATGTCAGTTGTCAATTACGTAATAAACCACTGCAAAACCTAGTGGGTTAACACAATATTTTAGTGATATTCTGTGGGTTTCAGAGTGTTTCTTCTGCTAACACCTGGGTCACATGCAGCTTCATCCATTTGATGGTGGAACAGAAGTAGGTAGTCCAGAATGGCCTTATTTTGCCGTTTAGTGCTGGCTATTGGCTACGGTGCCTTGATTCTCCACATGGCCTCTCATCTTCCAATAGGCTAGATTGAGCTCTTCACAGTATGGGGGATAGGGGTCAAGATTTGAAGCCAGACCAGAACTTTGTCTGTGCTCCTTATACTCCATCACATTGCTCTTGCCTTGTGTGTTTAAGAGGAAAAATATATATACTAAGTAATATATAAGAATGAGTAATAATGAAGAATGTAGAAGAATGAATAATAACTTTTTCATGGAAAATTTGTTTGCTAGAAGCCTATTTGGGTGCAGATAGAAGATAGGGAATCAGAAAGGGTTGGTAGTTTTCCTGTTTTAGATATTGGGTATTAATAGAGTAATTGAGGTATAGTAAGGCCAGAAGATCAGGAGACTGCTGACATTGAAAAGATAGTTCGTTACGCACAGTTCCCAAGAGAAGGGGACACACCATGCCATGGGGACCATACAGGGAAGTACTAGCATTGGGCATAAGGCAGAGGGAAAGGGACGAAGTATGGACAAGAACCTTCACGATGGTGGCATGGGAAGGAACAGGCAAGACCAGATATATAGGGTTAGGATTGGCTAGTTTGAACAACTGCAGTGGCCTGTGTGGCAGAGGAGCTCTCCCTAGTTCTCTGGTACCTGGCCTTGGGGTGTTTAGGGCATGTGTATAAATGACCCTGAGTGTGAGAGCTCCACAAAGGGGTGTAGGCTCCGGGTTGGTTGGTTTGTATTTGAAAAGTAGGCTCATGAGAGAGTCAGCTGTTTACTGTCTGTAAAAACCGGCTAACCCTGGGAGGAGCAGTCCCTTCTGGGTCAGCAAGGCCCCAGATGTCAAAACATCAAAATACAGAAAATAAAATACATAGTGAATACACTACCATTACTACTATAGTGGGCTCTCTGTCCCTCTAATTTCTACCTTTACTCCCAAACCTACAGACGTGACTGAGATATCCAAAGGTAATCTGATCTAGAAAACAACCAAGAAGAAGGACGGAAGCAGCAACAAGATTTTCTTTTTAAACCCAAACAACTAAATATCACCAAATCCATGTGCAAAAAGTCCTCAGTTTTATTTTATATAATTTTCTAATAAGTTCGGTTAGCTGGTTTCCTAATCCATAATAAATTACTAGTTAAAATTATGGCTAGTTCCACTGCCTGCGGGGTCTGGCAATATTTACCCTCCAGGGCCCCAAGTAGTTAATGGGGAGTGATTCTCTCATATCACAACTTTAATCCACCCTCAACCACAGTGCGATGGTGTTTCAAACTTTGTATCTGAGGTCAATGGTTAATTAGAAACCACTTTATGGAAAAGGAAGTTTTAAGTTCGCTTTTCTGGGCAACTATTATCTAAGGCAAAGGAAAATGGTCCATCTCCAGCCATGTCAAATGACCCTGGGTACCCTATAGTCCTTGTGCCCATTTATTTCAGTGGCATGTCGCTTTACACATTTTACTCCATCTCGTACTGACCATTCCCAGCCTGTCACACTGTTCCTTGAGTCGTAGTCTAAACCATCATCCAATTTTGCTTGGACCACTGCATTAGCTTTCTAACTGCCCTCGTCGTTAGTCGTTTGCTTGTCTTAGACCAAAGATTCTGGTAAAAACAAATCTCAAACATGTCTCTCCTCTGCTTAAAAACCCCTAGAAGTTTCCCATTGCACTTAGGATTCCGTCCAAAATACTCGAAGGCCAGCACAATCTAGTTCCCGCTTGCTTCTTCAAACCCTTTTCACCCCAAACTCCACCCTCTCTCTCTGATCCCTCCCCTCCCTAACTTTTTGGTTACTCAGAAATGTCAGGCTCTTCGCCTCAGGGTCTTCCTATAAACTTTAAAGTTTGTGTGTTTTCTCCTCCACTTCTTTTCTAGATTGTTAACTCCGTGTCATTTCCTCTGTATCAATTCTCAGCCTCTGTTTTCAAGCTTGTCTGGTCCTGGGGGCACCAGCTACATCCTGCACAGCTCCTCTCCATCTGACACCTGCTCCCTGTAACCCAATCTGCCTGGCCACAGAAGCCTCCACAAATTAGCCCTTTAACATCAGCTTCTCCATCCCTCGGCCCACCCTAATGCCAACTTCTTCTGCATTTACGTTTTGTTTTCAAATTTGGTTCTTTTTCTCCTCAGTGCTCTAGTCTCCAATCCTTCCCCTTGTCCTTCTAATATTTTCTCTGGGTATCAATTCTGGGTTTGCACAGAAAATAGTATTTTTTTGTTTGACGGACACCAATATATAGACACAGTAAAAAAGCTTTCCTCCCATGGAGAACACAAAGGACCGGCCGTAAGAACTCAGATGCTTTCAGAAACTTTTAAACAACTGTCAGAGGAAGTTGATATAAGCCCTGTGATCATACATTCAGAAGGAAAAGGCCCTTGAATTCACGAAATGGCAAATTCCTTTAAAGTACCAGTAAAACTACCTATACAACAGTCCCCAAGAAGGAACTGACTAGAGGAGGAATACAATGTTTCAGGGCACTGGGGATACAGGAAACAAGTGTATTTTAATCTGGCTCTGGCTGCAGGTGGGGGTGGGGGGTGTGGAGTACAAGTATAGGGAAATGTAACAGCATCACTACAGGGCTCATTTAAAGCTGGTCTTGGCTAGAACAAAGTGAATGACAGACTGCTGATGTGGGGAAAGTATTAAAAGGTTTTCTCTACCTCAGTATTACTTTAGGGGGTCAGGAAATTTATTTCAGACTTTAAATAAATCTGGCTTTTCTGTGGATGTGCTAAGTAGAGGTTAATTCTTTTAGATAATAAGACCATAAAGTATCTTTTCAAGGGAGATGTTATCCTCTCTCCTAGTCTCCTATTTCCTACCTTGTCCTTTTTCCTACTATCCTTTTTTTAAAAAGAATTATTCCTTTTATTACAAAATTTAATAATTTAATGGTTTCTGTACTTTTCCTTATAAGAATAAAAATGACAGCTGATGTTCAAAATTGGAAACAAGATAATCAGACAAAAAAAATCACATTTATTTCAATAGTTCAAAGTGCAAATACAGCAAGTCGGTTCACAATGTTTCAAGATACAGTTTTAGGTATAATGAAAACTTAACCTACAAAAATGAAAGGGTAAACAGCAGAAATAAAGCTCAATTAAAAAAAAATTCAAGTAACCCAAAAACCTTCAGACTAAAATATTCCACTTACAACAATTCAAAAAGGCCTTCGTTTATGGAAACCAGTAGTACTTTGCAATCCAAAAGGACTTCTCAAAGAAAGAGAATCACCTCAAACTGGTCAGCTGAGGACAAGAGTGGAGGTTCTTGGTGCTGGCTCTTCCTGGTTCGGCAGCCTCACTCACACTGTCATTTGATGTGATTCAACCCGTGATACTTTGATGTTTAGGCAAATTCTAAAAGATGCTTAAAGTTCAATATGAGACCAACACCCTGCTAAGAGTTTTTGAAATGACCACTATATATTTAAAAGATTTTAAAGACCAATTTCAACTTCAGGAATATGGTGTTTTGGGGGGAAAGACATAGATGAATACTTCTTCCATTACTTCAAACCTTTCTGTAAGGTTAGCAACGTGGCCTTTGAAACTTCCTTGTGAAAATCGTACTTCGATATCTATTTACTTATTTCTACACACACAGAACTTTTATGTAGAGTAGAAAAAGTTCCCACTAGGAAGATAGTTCAAGGTTGTTAATGTCCTTTGTATCCGTTGTTCATTTCTGCTTGTTCATTTCTGCTCCACAGAAGCAATGTTAGCTACTCGCTTCAATTCAGGAAAAGCACCTTCAGGAAGGTTTAGAAGAGATATTTACTCAGTCTTTTTTTACAACCTTCTTCACCTTTTCATTGTGGGCAATAAACTGAGAGTCTCTTCCAAAAATTCTATCCCACCATGTAAATGCTGAAGCGTAATTTCCAATGAAGTTCATGTGGTGGAAATCATGATGTTGAGAACCAGCAATGAAAGGGATCAGATTTAAAGGGTTGAGAGGAATGTCACCACCACTATGGACATCAATAGTGTCTATCGAACGAATGGTCACCCATGCCCAAAGAAGAATGACATGATCACCCAGAAGCATGATTCCAATGGAAAATCCAGTTCCGAAAATCAGAGTTTCCAACGGATATGCATAGTCAGCTTCCATCCCAAATGGCGCCTGAAATTTATGATGAATTTTATGAATATATTTTATGTGTTCTTTTGTGATGTAAGAGCCTATGCAGAAAATGGTGCCAGGTGTCCTCAATCACCGCACAGCCTACGCATCTTCCCAACAGCATATACCATCTTGGCATTCTTTCCCAATCATAAGGAATATTAAAATACTCTGTAAAATAATAAGTTCCACAAATCAAAGGAAGCTGGATACAAAACTGATTAAAGAGAAGTACTTTAAAACATTTCTATTGGCTTTCTCATGTTTCTGATTTATTTTTCTGAATTTTGTACTTTTCCATGTAAAGTATAAATTGAAACAAAAATCTAGGTAAACAGAACAAGAAATAAAGGGCCTCATGAACTATCAAGGTTCCCATGTTGCAATCTGGAACTATGTGTAATTACTCACTATATAGTTCCAAGCAATTTTAAATGGTTCTTGTAGAGGGTTCTCAGGTAAAAGTGACTCTATCTACTCCACAGCCAAGGATGCTGAACTAAAGATGCTGATACTTTCATTTGTTGCTGTTTTTCAAATCTCTGCAGAGAGCCTTAGAATTCTGGATGACAGCAGGGGACCTGCAGGCCGCTGTCACCCAGACCCCAGCTATCCTTTTTAAAAAGAACTGGTGCTGTGATGGATGTTGAGGAGTAAGTAAAATATATTTTATTTCCACTGTTGTTAAACCTCGCCCAATCTACTCACACTGCTGTTTGCTAGAAAGACCAGTTTTTCACTGGACTTTTTTTTTTTTTAATTTTTTTTTCAACGTTTATTTATTTTTGGGACAGAGAGAGACAGAGCATGAACGGGCGAGGGGCAGAGAGAGAGGGAGACACAGAATCGGAGACAGGCTCCAGGCTCTGAGCCATCAGCCCAGAGCCCGACGTGGGGCTCGAACTCACGGACCGCGAGATCGTGACCTGGCTGAAGTCGGACGCTTAACCGACTGCGCCACCCAGGCGCCCCTCACTGGACTTTTGAAAGATAGTTATGGCTAGACTCAGTTAAGATGAATGTTTTTTCCTGTATCACAGCCAAGGGTCTAGTCCTTCTTAATGGTAAGTTTCCAATTTCCTCAGTAATTGGTATGTTTGACTTTTATGTTTTATCACAAAACCATCAATTTCTCTTGCTGTTCAATGTATGGTAATAGAACTTGAAATTCTCATGAAATCTTTTTTACTTTCTTATAGATCTCTGTTTTTGTTTTCTGTCTCATTCCTAGCAGATTTAAATATTTTTTCTTTAATCTTTGAATTGATTCTTTCTAATAACCAGCTTTTGGATTTATATTAATCCATTTTTCTCGTTTTGTTTGTTTTCCATTTCTTTTATTTTAGCTTTTATTTTCACTAATTTCTATACTTTTTTTTTTTGGTTCTTCTTCTTCATTACAAGTCAAAAGTTTATTTTCTGTCATCTGTCATATGATGTTTTTTCCTTTGTATTAATTGCCATGTGAATTATAATTGTTATTTTGATATCCTTCATGATTTAGGGATTATTCAAAATAGTGTTACTAATAGTCTCATTAATAGTGTTGTAGGAGATGTTAAAAATTCTTATTACAAGGAAAAAAATTTTGTAACTATGTGAGGTGATAGATCTTAACTAAATTTACTTTGGTGATCATTTCACAATATGTACCTTAATCAAATCATTATGGTATATGCATTAATCTTATACAATGTTCTTTCTCCGTTATATATCAGTAAAGCTGGGAAAATTTAAATTTGAAAAACAGTGTTACTTGACTGCAGTGGTTACTTTAGGAAGTAGGTTCACTTTCGAGTGTCAAGTTTTAGTTTTATTGGATGCACACTATGTTTTGATTTATAGGAAACTTTTTTTGTACAATGATTTTTAACTGTTGTGTTTTTTTATTTTTTATTTATTTTTTTAATTAAAAAAAATTTTTTAAATGTTTATTTATTTCTGAGGCAGAGAGAGATAGAGAGCATGAGTGGGGGAGGGTCAGAGAGAGAGGGAGACACAGAATCAGAAGCAGGCTCCAGGCTCTGAGCTGGCAGCACAGAGCCTGACGCGGGGCTCAAACTCACAGACCGTGAGATCATGACCTGAGCTGAAGTCAGAGGCTTAACCGACTGAGCCACCCAGGCGCCCCATGTTTTTTTTTTAAACCAGTGGTGGACAAAGATGTTACTCAAACACTTAAAACACACAAATAGGCCATTTTTAAATGGTCTCCTTTTCAAAAAATTTATCTTGAGATAAAAGTACACTTTACTTGCTCTTTATTCAAACATTTGTCTTTACAATTCTCAATAGACGTTTTTCTACAAAGCTTTTTTGAACATAAATTTTAATAGATAAAATCCCATTTCACCGTTGACTTATATCACAAAAGCACCCAATCGTCTACCCAGAAAGGAAGCCTTAGTTAAATAGACAATATTTAGAAAGCTTTCAGATAGGCTTTAGTCCCATGGGAATTGGAAGGTTAGAGTTTTCCTGATTTGCTCTCCATGATGAAATTTGCTGTAATCTAGCTAATACTGCACTTTGAGACAATGTAATTAACTTTGGATTTTGTTAATATTTTGGTTTCATTAATCTGTACAGAAGAGATTTCCAACACTTTTTTTTTTTTTTTGTACAGGAGACTTACCTTGGATTCTCTCCAAAGTGTTGTAGAGCAGATTTGTGTTTGGTTTAGGAATCACTACTCGGGGAGTCTTCGCTATAAAGCATGGTACGGGAAGTTCTTGTCACCTTTGCTGCGGCCATTTTATTTGTTTTCCCAAAAGTCATGGACTGTGGTTTAGGGCTACAAAGGAAGTCAGGGAAGACAGCAGTGTATTAGACATGGTCACATTCATCCCTTAGTTCACATTCTGTAAAAAGTAATAAGACAAATACAGGAATAATTCTAAAACTATAATGTTAATGATCACTATCACAAGAGAGATGTGCATTAAGGGAGAAACAATTTCTTTCCTAGCTGAATAATGTCAGAGGCTTCCTTTTAACTGATTTCACATTTGACTGGATTGGAAACTGAGTAGCCAACTATCAGCCACTGTGGTTATAGCCAGAGAAATTAGATGGAATGGAGGGAAGGACAAAAAAAGAAAGAAAGAAACAAAGAAACAAAGAAAGAAAGCAAAAAGGAAAAGAAAGAAAAAAAAGGAAAAGAAATCTTTGTGGCATGTTGACTTTGAAGTGTTAGAAAACCATTTATGCTGCTGGAAATATGCCAGAAGTCATCCACAGTGTGATAAAATTTGAAGCCAATGTGATAATTGACTTTACCTAGGGAAAGAGGATAGAGTGTGGGAACAAGGACAGAGCAGTGTTTCTCACAGAGTAGTCCCCAGACCAGCAGAAGGATCACACGAATGAAAGCTTGTTAGAGAAGCCAGTTTTCAAGTCCCGTCCCAGACCCACTGAATCAGACACTTGGGATGTAGCCCAGCAATCTGTGTTTTGATCAGCTCTCGCAAGGATTCTGTGCACACTAGACTTGGAGAGTCACTGAGATAGAGAAGAAAACTGGAATAGGCTGACGACTCCAGCTAAGATTTCTAAGGCTGAAGTTTTTATTTATAAGGCTCGAAGTTGGCAAGGATCCGCGAGAGCCAAACATCCACAGAAGCCACAGGCAGAGGAAATTTCGAGAATCAGATAGTCAGTATTGTCAAATGCTATAGATGTTTAGTTCTAGTCGGGGCATTTGTGCTACTTCACACAGTTTTGACCTTGTACAAGCCTCTTAACTTTTCTGAGCCTCAATGTGCTCATCTGTAAAATGGATCTGGAATCGTGCTCTTCCAAACTTCGTAAGGTTTTTGAGTGAATCAACTTAGATATTAGGTGTCAATTAGGAAAGCAAACAAAGATTCATGAAGTAACTAATCTTTTGGTACCCATAGCCATTAAGTTTGGCCACAGTTCTAAAACTTAACCTCAGTGCTAAAGCTCTCAAGATTGGTCATTTTGCTACGAATGCTCCTATATACTGGCACGAGTTAAGTGAAGGTAGAGCAGATACTGGAGGAAAACATAACTTGCCTACATATCAAAAACGTATGAGTCCTAAAAGACTGGCATGGGTGGTGGAGATGCCTTGTTTCCTGGATGTGCATTTTCATATCCTCCCCCTTGGAAGTATGACAGTTGGGATGGCTGAATCAACACTGTGACTGTTGATGAACACTGAAAGCACAGATGGGATTTGAGTCGTGTTTCTGAGAAGGCAACAGAGCCCATACTGATGAAGAATTTTGTGGGTTTTGTAAGAATTATGAAAAGGGTGACAAATATCACTTATTTGGATTTACCAGAGAAACTGAGGTATACCGTAGTAATGCTTAAGGTGAGCACTAAACACAGACAATGGAGTTTACCACCTATATAATATTATTTGTTAGGCATTTAAATTTCCCATTGCTCCAAATTTTGCTCCCTGACAATCTTCCAGCATACTTGTAATTTTTACTATTTAGTTGCTCCTTCAGAGCCATCTCATAAATGCTTACTTAAATAATGGAACAAATGAGAGACTGAAGACCTATATTTACCTAAATTGAATATATGCTTTATCTAAAAAGGGTAGCAGATTATTAGCTACAGCATTACCTAGAATATATGTGTACGACTTAATCCATTATTAACTACTAGCTTAATGCAGTAAGCATTTACTGATGTCTGATCCAGTAGGGAGAGGTTTTATATAGTGAGAAGGTAAGAAAAGGCCTGGACTTTAGAGGAGTGCCCTTCACATCTAGGATATGAGGGAAAGTGGGAGAAATAATACGGAACTAACCTGGATGCTCTATGAGTTCTGAAATATTGAAAGGAAGTGAATGAGGAAAGAAGGAAAGCTATATGCAAAATTTGCATACTTCACAATACATCCTGTAAGAAATCTCATGGCCCTATCTGGTTCCTTCTCTGCAGAGAGATGAATTAAATGAACAAATACACAACAAACAGCAAAAGTCAAACAATTCAAAATAAAGTACAACAAAATCACAAAGTACAACAAAATTGAAGGAGACCCTATTCATAAAACATAGCAACATTGTTTATAAGGCCATTCCTTCAATCCTAAATTCTCCTGCATTCTATAACTGTTCCAGACTCTTTCCCATGAATCTACATAGTTTTTCCCCAGCACTCCCCACTGGGTAGTTTGACTTAACCTCTCAGGCTAAATGCTCCCCAGTTTGCAAGAAGTTTCTTCCTTGGACAGATTGGGGTGATAGAAGATTGGAGAAATAGGGGTGACGAATTTTCAGTCTCCCTTTAATAAAGCTTGTCCTGATCACTTCAAACTCTCCCTTGGATCAGTTCATGTGATGCTTCTTTAGGGAAAAGGGGGTGGAGAGGTTTGACTAATTTCCGTAGCCTCAGAACCAAAAAGTAAATCCCGAGGTTCAAATTCAAACTCTGAAGTATCCTTCCTTCTCTCCTGTTTTCATTTTGCTTTTATGCTATTCAGAGCAACAATGACTTCATACACTAAGACTGGTAATACAGTGTGATAGTGCTGTGTGATATGTATTAGTCAAAGGCTACTCCAGCTCTGAGGAGGGAAGAATTTATATTGCCTGTGGAGTAAGGGAGGCTTACTGGTGTCCCTGAAACTGCATTTTGAAGATGTGGAAGTTCATGCAATACTCATGGAATAATATCTCTTCCAAGATGAAGCATGGAGTGAGTGAAGAAGAGCGGTAGAAAATGCAGGCCAAAGTCATACTATATTACAAAGGGCCTGAAGTTCCTTGCTAAGAAAACTGGAGTCACTACTGTAGGCAAAGAACAAAGCCAACCAAGAGAATCTCATTGCTTATGCTTTTTGATTCAGCAGTGTGGAAGACAGACTTGAGAACCACCATTCGGGTTCTGTTTGTTTTATCATATTTGACCCCATGGGCCTATTATTAGAGCAGCTGAAAGGCAGAGCTGGTATTTCTCTTCTGAAGACCACTCAGGGGTGACTTCAGCATGTGGAAAGATAACAAAGGATTCAACTACGAACGTTTCGGTGGCACTAGAGGCAGGGGCAGATGGAAAGATTTCAGGGCTAGCCTGGGAAATGTTACTCCGTGTCACCTGTATTTTATACTGTTATGGCATCTCAAATAGTACTCGGTAGGTGAGGCTTTTTCTCGGACTCACCTGGCAAATGGCACGTGGGAGCTGTTTCCTAAGCAACCGTCGTACTTAAGGCACGTTCATTTGTTTGCCCATTAAACTGCCAGCTTCTTTCTTTAAGACAGGGATTGTTATTTTTTTCATCGCTGTTGTCTTCAAACCTTCGAATGACCTGCAAAAATGTGCGCCGGAGGGTTGCGGAGTGATTGGAAAATGGACATTCATAAACGGCTGAAGATTACAGGCTTTCTGGCAGTAAAAGTACTAGCATTAAATGTTCAGTGATAGCAAGGTACTACAGTGATTGCCACTCAACCTACCCTTTCGTGGCGGTTTATTTATTTCTAAAAATCTCTATCAAGCCGGTAAACTCCCCATCCTACAAATAGCCAGAGTACAAGAAACTGTAGTACTAGCTTCAAATTTTTTTTTCTTTTTGGTTAGCTGACTTTATAGAGCGGTTATATGCTTGGGAAGGTAAGAAGACGTTGGCCAAGACCCCAAACGTGGGAGGTATGGGTTTCGACATCATTTGCTGATGACTACAGACAGGGTTACGCGCCGGAGTCCCGGTTGCAAACCAGAGTGCCGGAACCAAACCGCCGACACTCGAATTTCCGCCCGGACGCGCTAGCGTGTTACGACGCATCGACTGCTTTTGCCTGGAGGAGGCCTATCAAGGGAGGACCGAGTATCGGGAGGCCAAGGAAAGGAGGCGAGCGAAGGACTTCCTCGTGGGGAGGGAGCTGGAGCTGCCGAGATTCGGGAGGCCGCGCTGGGCCTGTTGAGCTAGACGTCCAAGCGCGTCGGAGAGTTCAGTCATGTCTACACAAGCGGTGATGCGCGCCCTGCGCAAGAACAAGACCCTTCGCTACGGAGTCCCCATGCTGGTGAGCGCAGGGAGGAAAACGTGTGGGGCGGCATTCCGGAAGGGGTGGGTCCGGATTCCGAAAGGGGTGGAGCCTCGAGGTGGGCAGGATCCTGGCTGCGAGGGTCTGTGATGCGGCCGTCGGGGAGCAGCAACCTGGGCTAGGAAGAGGCTTCTAGGCAGTTTTAGACTTCTGCCCCCGCCGGTAGTGGGATCTTTTACTCTCCCTAAGAGTTACCAGGATGTGCTTCAGAGAGCGAGGTCAGAACCAGCTTTTATTCCAGCACTGGGTGATTACTAAACTTGCCTTTTTATTTATTTATTTATTAAAAAAAATTTTTTTTTCAACGTTTATTTATTTTTGGGACAGAGAGAGACAGAGCATGAACGGGGGAGGGGCAGAGAGAGAGGGAGACACAGAATCCGAAGCAGGCTCCAGGCTCTGAGCCATCAGCCCAGAGCCTGACGCGGGGCTCGAACTCACGGACCGCGAGATCGTGACCTGGCTGAAGTCGGACGCTTAACCGACTGCGCCACCCAGGCGCCCCTAAACTTGCCTTTTTAACCTGTTGCTACCCTTTGACGATGCTGTGGATCGTCGAAATAGATGTATTTACTTTAACTGTACAATTTCGGGCATCTCTATATTTCAGCTTCCTGGTTTGTGAACTGGTTTAATTCTTCCCGGGTTGTTGTTAGGAGTTCAGTAAAACCTTGTGAATTGAGTGGTTAGCACCGTGCCTGGCACACTGTAACAGCTTTCAAAAGGTCGCTAAATTATAATTGATAATTTTAAGGCACATTGAAAGTAGTTGTGGTGTTTATATGTTTGTCTACAGCCCTACACTGAGTTCCCCGAAGATCTCATTCATCTATGAAGATACAGGTTGAGGTTGACATAACACTAACCAGAGTTGGAATCCAGCCCAACAACCCCTCTTACTTGCTGACCCACCTTGGCAAGTTATTTTGCTTCAGCAAGTCTTGATGTCATAGTAAATGAAACAATTTCAGTACAGCATGTGGACAAAAGCCACTTTGTTTTAAATACATAATAGTTTATTACTTTGGAATGAATAGGTGTTGGTGTAGGTGAAGATACCAGCTTTGTGCATTTTAGCAGAACAAAAGGAGAGAAGTGAACTTAAAAAAAGTTTAAAGAAAACCGCCTTAAAAGGTAGTGTAGTAATTTTATTTGTGTAGATCACAGGGCATGTGTAAAAACCATCCTCTCTATAGATTCCTCTGCCCCAAAAAGGAGATCCATTCAGAAGCATTGTGATTGTGGCCACTAACCTGAGGTCACCTGCATGTGCCAGTGAATGCCAGTATGATTTTGTTTCTTATTTTTCAAAATCACCAAAGCCGGATCTTAAAACCACTAGTGTTGAGGTACCTTCTAGATACTTAGAGGTTTCCTGTTTTGTTTTATTTCTTGGAATGGAAAGTACCATAGTAGCCTTTCCCCCAAACATGTTACTCTATATTTGTCTCTATGTCTATACTGGACCTAGAGGACCATGTTTCAAAATATGAATCCTAAACATATAAATAATACTGAAGAGGAACATGTTGAATTCGGTGCTGTGAAACCCAGCACTACTGGAAAGACCTCAAAAGACATCCTTTTCATCAAGTATCAGTCAAATATGCCGTAATTACTATACTACATTTATCATCAAGCTGAAATTATTTCCTTTCTTGGATAAGTATTAATGCTTCCTAGGATCTTTAATCAACAACATACGGAAGAGGACTTGGAATACCAGGTGTATGTTAATGCTACTTTCCTTCCCTTCTTGTCCAAACCAGGTCGAGTGAAGGTATGGGGTACTGATTCTGGTATTTGGTAATGGGCTAAAATGTTTTCTTGTAATGGTATATACTGCACTTACTCTGAACAGATGAATGGCAGCTCACCAGGAAAAATAATCTATCGGATTTCATATAAGCAGTCACTGTTGGCATTTAGATAAATAATCTATAGCTAGACTGAATTTTGCGCTTCTATTTTGTTTCATTGTTTCCTTTCTTTGTTTTAGGTGCTGATTGTTGGAGGTTCTTTTGGTCTTCGTGAGTTTTCACAAATCCGCTACGATGCTGTGAAAATTAAAGTAAGGACTGTAATTGGTGTTCAGCATGTGTCTGTGTATATGTATGTTCTGGTTTACATGTGTATATGCAGTGTTAAACAGTCTGAGTTTTGTCTTGCTTTTCAAGGTGGCCATATAATCTTTGGACTTTTCCTTATTCTGTAAGACAACATGAGTGATGATCTGGAAATGAATCATGAAATGTAAAGAATTTAGTAATCTTCTTCATCATTGGAAAATTTACAATACTGTATTCTCCAATAAAATGAACTCTGGTGTAGTTGTTTTTAGGATTTAGGAGGGACTGAAGAATGTGGGACAGTTTCACTCCCATTTTATTACTCCATTTCATATTAATACCAGTAATTTTATAAATTATATGGATATATAAACTGATATACTAACAGTAAAAGAAAATTATTTTCATCATAAATAATAAATTATATATGTGTGTGTATATATATATGCATATATATATGCATATATGCATATATATATGCATATATATATATATATATGAAATTTACAGTTGAGGAAGCTGAGGTTCAGAGAACTTAAGTAACTTGCCTAAGGTTACATGACTATTTCGAGGTAGTGTTAGGATTCTCACCTTCTGTGATTACACGGTTACTTAAAAATTCAAGCCAAGTGTTACATAAGAACCCTGGTTAATTCTTTCAGAAGTATGTAGTTTTTGTTTGTGGCCATTTGTGATATTTGAGTTTTTTCCAAGTTATTTATATATGATAAATATATATAACATATTTAATATTCATATTATATATAAATATAAATATATATGTGTGATGAAATAGATATATGATTTACTACCAATATTACTGAGGTCTGCTAATGAAATATATATAATATATAATATTAATTAATAATTATCGATAGGAAAATAAAGAGTAAAGGCCTATTTAGTTTTCTCAGTTAATTTTATGATTTAAGAGAAATGCCAATTCCAACTAGTCTTAAAGATATTAGATATTAGAGTAAATATTAAATTTAAAAAGAATGTGTGATTTCTGTGGGGTAATAGAGCAATTATCAACTGTATTAAAAAGTGTCTGTTAGCATCCTACTTATTTTATTAAGGAATTTTTTTCCCTTTCCCTTTAAGATGAAAGTTATAATAATCTGACTTTTGGAAGTGGGATGACTATACATATTTGAAAAATAATTGAATATTTGTTATATGTATTTATCATGTGGCAGATCCTATAGATAAAGATTCAAGAAATTAGTTCTTACAAAGCTTGTGGCATAATTTAGGCTGGAAGACATCCAGTATAAAAATGTAGTCAGGGGTGCCTGGGTTGCTCAGTTGGTTAAGCGGCCGACTTCGGCTTGGGTCACGATCTCGCGGTGCGTGAGTTCGAGCCCCGCGTCGGGCTCTGTGCTGACAGCTCAGAGCCTGGAGCCTGTTTCGGATTCTGTGTCTCCCTCTCTCTGACCCTCCCCCGTTCATGCTCTGTCTCTCTCTGTCTCAAAAATAAATAAACGTTAAAAAAAAAATTAAAAAAAAAATGTAGTCAAACAAATTACATCATTGCCCAGTAAAATGCTATATTAGAATTTTGCATAAAACATTACTAGAGACATACAATTTAGACTTGGGAAAGGGGTATCACAGAAGGTTTGCTAGAGGCATTAACCTTTGAATTACGACCCTAAGAATGAGTAAGTGTTGGGTCACCTGGGCAGCTCAGTCTGACTCTTGATTTCAGCCCAGGTCATGATCTCACAGTTTCTCACAGATCTCATAGATCTCAGTGTTTGTGGGTTGGAGCCCCATGTGGGGCTCCACATGCTGACAGAATAGAGCCTGTTTGGGATTCTCTCTTTCCCTCTCTTTCTTCCCTTCCCTTGAGCACATGTGTGTGCTCTCTCTCTCTCAAAATAAACTTAAAAAAAAATTGGATGAGTGTTAGCTAAATGCTGAAAATGATATTCTATGACACAGGAGGAGTATTGGGCATATCGTCAGATGTTCATTTTAGAAATCCCTGTGGCCATGGATGGGACAAGATGGATGGGGATTGAGCAAGGTGGAAGGGGAGAGATGAGACCTGTTAGGGTGCTTTGGCATTAGTACACATGGACAGTAATGAAACTTGAAATAAAATATTTGCAATGAAGTTAGAAATAAATGGGTTCCAGAAAAAAAAATTTTAGCAGCTAATTGATAGCATTTGATGACTAATGTGATGTATATAATATAAAAAAAATGAATAAGTCTTGCACAGCTTGAGGTTTTGGTTTTGTGGACTGGATAAATGGTGATGCCATTCACCGAGTTAAGGAGAGAGAATGAGAGAGATTGGATTAATAGGAGAAGTTTAGAAGATGGGCTTAAAGTAAAGAGAAGAAAGGTGAAATAGAATGAGGTTCATTGCAATTGAGAGGACAAGGTTGGTTGACGAGAACAAGGTTGAGAGGATGCGGTTGGTCAAGGTCTATGGGAGGAGGCTGAGTGGACAGAGTTCAAGTGAGAAGGATCAGAGGACAAGACCTGAGATTGAGAAGTCCAGGTTGGTTGATGTTCAGAAGTCAAACTCAGATGAAGTCAAGAGTCAGTGTTTGGGTGAGATTGAGTTCAGATAAGATAAAGAGGATAAGGTGGACGGAATCTGAGAGGGATTAACAGGATGATTCATTGAGGTTAACTGGGGTTATTAGGGTTGAGAGACCAAGAGCAAGGGGGAGTCAAAAGGACATAATTGCTGAGATTAAGGGGGGGGATCAAGTCTGAGGTTGAGAGTACAAATGTCGTTGAGAAAGACTAGGATAAGTTCAGCTGAGAAGTGTTGAGAAGGGTGGAGAAAGACAGTATTGATTTGGAGTGACTGGCCATCTTAGTTTGCCTGGAAATGTCCTGATTTTAGTACTGAAAGTCTGGCATCCCAGAACACAGAAATTCCTGCTTTTCAGTCATTGGTAAGGAAAGTACAGAATCCAAGAGGTGGGCTAAAAGAATGAACTGAAAGCACTAGCTTTCAATTCTAGTGTGAAATACATAGGGCATAGTTTATGCCATTCTTTTGTTTTTTTTAAGGTTACTTATTTATTTTGAGAGAGACCGAGCGCAAATGGGGGAGGGGCAGAGAGAAAGGGGAATAGAGGATCTGAAGTGGGATCCGAAATGGGCTCTGTGCTGACACCAGGGAGCTCAGTGTAGAGAACTGGATGCAGAGAGCGGAACGCAGAGAGCCAGACGCAGAGAACCCAGACTCACGAACTGTGAGATTTTGACCTGAGCCACCCAGACACCCCTTATCTACCTTATCGCCATTCTTAGTGGTGGTGGTTCTCCTGACTCTTAATACTAACAACCATGGAACTACAATAATGGACCATCCATTGTTGCATCGCTCCAAGTAATATGACCTAAGTGTGCATATAAGTGCATTATAATCCTGAATATTAAGTCTTTCTTTTTCCTTTGAAATAGAGCTAGTTTAATTCTTAACATTGTTCATGTTGTGATCATGTTTTCTAAGATTTAGATAATGAGAATGAGAACAATTACAATACCAATGCCAGCATGGTCCAAACATCACTGAAAGAGAAAGCCAAATGACTGTATTATTTTAATGTTTATTTATTTTTGAGAGAGAGAGCACAAGTTGGGGAGGGGCAGAGAGAGAAGGAGACACAGAATCCGAAGCAGGCTCCAGGCTCTGAGCTGTCAGCACAAAGCCTGACATAGGGCTTGAACTCCACTGAACACAAGATCATGACCTGAGCTGAAGTCAGACACTCAGTCATACTAAGCCACCCAGGCGCCCCTATTCTTAATATTCTAACACTTTACTATTACTCAATTAAGAATAGGCTGTTTTTGTTTTGTTGTGGTTATTTTTTCTTGTGTTGTTTCAGGCTGAGGACTCATGCTTTTCTAAATATTACTCAGTTAATTACTGGTCAGTTATTTAATTATATCCCTTCCTCCATTCTCTCTGTTCTCTAATTCTGAAATCCCTAACAGAACTATATTGGGGCTTTTAGATGTAGCTTTCATCATAGGCCTTTTCTTTCCTTCATCCCAATTCTTGTGCATTATTCTAATGGTATTTCTAGTGTATTAATGGTCTTTTTTTTTTTAATTAAGTTTATTTATTTTGAGAAAGAGAGAGCATGAGTGGGGGAAAAGGCAGAGAGACAGAGAGGGAGACAGAGAATCCCAAGCAGGCTCCACCTTCAATGTGGAGCCTGACACAGGGCTCCATCTCATGACCTTGGGATCATGATCTGAGCTGAAGTCGGACACTCAATCAACTGAGCCACCCAGGCACCCTAGTGTATTAATGGTCTTAAGCTGTGTTCAGTTACTATTCTGCTATTCCGTTTATTTTAATTTGGGTTCTGTTGTTTGTTTATCAATTTCAGTGATCACATTCTTCTTTCCTCAACACTTTGCCACGCATAGGTAACATGGCATCAGCTCCTGTTTACTACTGTGGACTCCTGTTGAATTTTTTCTTTGATGCTTCTTTATTTCAGGTGTATTGAAGGTCTTATTTTTTGTTTTCAAGAGCAGCACTATATTTATTAGTATTTTTATGTTATTTTGTTTGTATTTTATGTTATTTATCATTTAGGGTGGTTGTTAACAGCATGGACTCTGGAGGCAGAGGGCCAAGTTTCAAAGCCAGTTTCTTCCTCTTCAACAAGTGATTCGAACTCCTTGTGTCCCATTATCTTCACTTGTGATCATCATCATAATAATTATCTCATAAGTTTCGGTGAGGATTACAAGAGATAATGTATGTCAGAATGCCTGGCATATGAAGAGTGCTGGCGAATACAGGCTGCTGATAATTACAGTAGTGGTGGTAGTATGTTAGCTGGCATGACGCGATCGGGTGTGAGAGATTTTGTCGCGTGTTTGTCATCTGCCACACCACCCCAGCCATCCCTTATATAACTTTTTACATTCACAGTTGAATGTAAGAGACTTGAACAACTTACGGCTCCTCTTTCTTTTCTACAGATTGATCCTGAATTAGAAAAAAAGCTGAAAATGAATAAAGTGTCATTGGAATCAGAGTATGAGGTACATACGTTAATATGTATTGTATGTTAATACAGCCTCTCTTTTGTAACCGTCTTCCCAGTCAGTGACTGATTCGCTCTCTCTTAAAGTTAACGGAAATGATTACCAGTGCAGAAGAAAATTATTTACCTTAAACAGTATGGTATCGGGGCAACTAACTATGTAGTCATTTGGAAAGAAAATAAGGATTGATCTATATTTCATATACTATAAATGGATGAATTCTAGATGGAACAAGAATTTAAAAGTAAAAAAGCAATGCTAAAAATACTAGGAGAAAAAAAAATGGAGATTCTTTTCTGTGGTCTTGAGTCAGAAAAGCTGATTTAAATGTGATACAAAATTCCAAAGCTTTACAGGGAAAGATTGATGAGTTTATATATAAAAATTCAAAAGTTCAGGCTTAAAAAATGTATATAAAGTCACTGGTTAAATTAGACATCCTAAAACTGTTGTTTATCTTATCATGATGAATTAATTTAAATATGAAGAGCATCTGCAGATCAATACGGAAAAGTTTAACAATTTAGGTGGGCAGTAGGAACATGGGCAAAGCGTGTAAAGACTACAGAGAAAAGGAAATAAATATCATTCTTAGACATATAAAGAGGTACTAAACTTACAGGAATGTTAAAGTTATAATGAGGTGTCATTTTCCACCCATCTGATCAGAAACCAAAGTGTTTAATATAGGATGTGGTGAGGAGGGTGTGCTCCATTTCTTGGAGTCCGTTCGTTTTTTTGACTGTGGATCGTATTTTCCCATTTCTTTGTATGTTTGATCATTTTTGCTTGAAAGGTGAGCATTATAAATAATACATTGAAGAACGTTGACTCTCATTTTAGCAGGCACTTCAATTATTGGCTGATCACTTTGAGCTCGGTTTTGTCTTTTTGAGGGAGGATCTGTGGAAAGACTTTGGCGTTTCCTAAACTGCTGTAACCGTATGAGACTCATTCTCCAAATTGCCCCCCCAGAGGATCTTGTCAGAGCTTGGCCTTAAGCTCTGTTGGACTGAGTCTAACGCGGGTCTTTCTCTTGGCATGATCCTTATTTCTAAAGACTAGCTTTTGGTGCCTCAGCTGTATGCCACAGGAGCAACTCGGTGTTAAAGAGAGGTCCCACACCAGCAGGGCTGAAAATCAGTATTGACACTGCTTTCTTCTTGATTCCGTTCCGTACTCAGTTCTGTAGCAGTTGGTTAAGTGGTAAGCCGTAAGTGGTCTTGCCCACCACGTGTACGGTGTAGTCTTCAGTGACCGTACAGGTTTTGCAGAATTCCACAGAGACTCATTCACCAAAGATCTTTGAAGACTTGGAACCCTCTCGCGTGAAGTTGTTCTACCAACTTGCATCCCATCGAAGAATTATGCTTCAGTTCTCTTGAGCGTATATCTTACGTTATCTGGGTAGAGGCCATTATTCTTTCTTCAGACCTTTTTGTAACTGAATCATTTCATAACTAAACTTTAAAATAATTTACTCTCCTGCACCTTAAATTAGTACAATCTTGTTCATCCACATATATTTAATACAGACATCCTATAAGTGAAATTTAGAGAGTGGTTCAGTTCTCTGCTTCCCTACTAGTTTTTCAACACCTGTAACTTGCTCCTTCTCAGTCTATAAGCACTATGTCAGTAGTGATGGCTCTGGAGGGTTTGTCTGGGGATAAATTTTCCTTTACTTATTTTGGCAATCATAGAATTTGAGAACTGAAGAAACCATGTAGACCATTTGGTCAAGCCTTTTTATTATTACTTAGGAGGGAATAGTGCCCAGACAGCTTAAATCACTTGTCCAAGGTTATACAGCTTCTTTTTTATTTTTTATTTTTTAATGTTTATTTTTGACAGAGAGAGAGAGAGAGAGACAGTGTGAGTGGGGGACAGGCAGAGAGAAGGAGGGAAACGCAGAATCCAAAGCAGACTCCAGGCTCTGAGCTGTCAGCACAGAGCCTGATGTGGGGCTCGAAATCGTGAACTGCGAGATCGTGACCTGAGCCAAAGTCGGATGCTTGACTGACTGAGCCACCCAGGTGCCCCAGGGTTATACAGCTTCTTAGTAAAAGAGAAATGCTCCTTTTTATTTTTGTTACAAGGGTCCATGTAAATTTACGTCATTTTCCTTATCTTTGGATATAAGCTATTCTGTGTTCTGTGAGTCTCTTTTTCTATATTATTTCAGCAGTAATTCGAGAACAGGTAAAGCAGTTGTAGAAAACTTGTCAGAGTGGTGTTGAAGGGTGAAGAAACCTTTATATTCTTCCCTTTATCCTACCTCTGTGCTGAGAGATACTTCACACTCACTGAAGGTACAGCGATCCAGACTGGTTGAAACTAGTTTTACTGACTGAAAGGGATTGGCTCATGGCAGCTCTGGGGAATGTCTTTTCATTCTCTGGCTCAGGCTCATTTCTCATGTGCGGGACAAATCATCTTGGCCTTTTTCTTCCTTCTAGCAGGCATTAGGGTCTCTACCTTTGTTTTTCCCCTCTTACTACCATTACCCATGCTAACCCATGCTAGTCATTATTATGTTCGTTTAACCTTCGGAGTTGGATTTTTGTTTTCCCAGCTTCTTCCCTTTCTTTGTATTCTCAGAAATAAAGCATGTAGACCCTCTATAATTTGATAATTTTATTCTGATGGGGGGGGAAAGATAATCTAATTAACATGACTAGCAAGCGAGAAAACTTCCAAACCCTAAGAGATATGCCATTTCAATTATTATGCGTGATATGCAGTTGATTTGCTAAAATTGGATTTTTTCCACTCATTTATTCATTGATGAATCAGTGATGTCCTAATCAAAGCTACATGCCTCCTACACTAATATATATGCTTTAATTTTTGTGGCTTTATAGAAAATAAAGGACTCCACTTTTGATGACTGGAAGAATATTCGAGGACCCAGGCCTTGGGAAGATCCTGACCTCCTCCAAGGACGAAATCCAGAAATCTTTAAGACTAAGACTAAGACAACCTAAGTGGATTCTTTCTTTCTTTCTTTTTTTCTTTTTGACAAAAATGCCATCCACTGGAATTCTTGCTACATATTCAGTGGGAAGAAAATCTCAGACCTGCAGAAGCCTGGATGCGAGCAATGTGATGACAGATACTTTTGATAAAAGTCAAAGTAACATCACACAGTGATTTTATGTCAAACCTATGTAGAAAAATAATACTGATCACAGGCTGATAAGAGTTTTGGTTTTGCTTATAATACTACTAATCAGTCTCCAAAGTCTTAACCTGATGATTGCATTGATACCATCAGAACATGTTAAGAAAATACCTCTCCAGACTGAGAGAAAATATTTGTCGACCACATATCTGCTAAAAGACTCATATCTAGAATATATAAAGAGCTCCAAAAACTCAATTGTAAAAAAGCAAACAATCCAATCAGAAAATGGTCAAAAGACATAAAGTGACATTTCACTGGAGAGGGTATATGAATGGCAAACAGGCACCTGAAAAGAATGATTGACATCACTAGTCATTAGGGAAATACAAATTTAGACTACACTGAGAAATCACTACACATTTATTAGAACAGCTAAAATAAAAAAGGGACAATTCCAAATGCTGGCAAAGATGTGGAGAAACTAGATCTCAAACACATTGCTGGTATAATGTAAAATGGTACAAGTGGTCTGGAAAATTCTTTGGCAGTTTCTTTAAAAACTGCATAGGGGACTTCAGTTTCCGGTCCAACAGATAGGAACCTTGGAAGTCACACCTGCCATCCTCACACAAAGGATAAGCTGAAAAAACTGAAAATCAACAACTATTCTTTGATCCATGAGAGAATTGAGGACACAGAACAAAACCACCACTGGAAAATTTGAGACACGCAAATACAGAGGATCACAGGTTACCTGGAGGAGAAACCACCTGGAAGCCACATCAGGTAGGAATGCTTAAAGGGCAATTGCCTAATTACTGGAGACTGAGCATGGACTAATTTGAGTTAACAACTCCTAGAGACGAGGCCAGGGGCACACTTTTATGAGGTTTACTTCCTGGGGCCCCACCAGGTTCTTACAGTGAATATTAGAGGAAAATCTTGTGATTTCAGTAGGGGGAGGAAAAATTATTCTGAAATATGTCCCCTAAATTTTGTTCTCTTTAACAAAAGCCTGGCCTCAAAGGAGACTTGCTAGAGACTAATCACACTGGATTTTACCAAAGTCTTACCAACTCTGGGGTAAGGGAAATACCCAACATCAGCCCCTTCTAGCCTTCCTGTTCACCTAAATGGGGTGAGGATGTGGGGAGGAAGACTGAAAAGTAGTCGTGAAGGTCATGTGGGACCACGATGACTAGAAGACTGAGACCTAATCATAAGATTATAGAATGTTCCCTTCCCCCTTCACATTACCACCACATCCCTAAAGGCTCTTCACTGGAGTTTCTTTTACCCAGTCCAACTGGATATCATGTCCAACTTTGAACAAAGAAACTACAAGGCATACTAAAATACAAAAGGCACAGTTTGAAAAGGCCAAGCATTATAATCAGATTCATATATGGTAGGAATATTGGATTTATCAGATCGATACTTTAAAATAACTATAATTAAGATGTTTAGAGTTCTGATGGGAAAAATACACAACATGCAAGAACAGATGGGTAATGTAAGCAGTGAGATGGAAGTTTTAAGAATTAAAGGGAAATTCTAGAAATCAAAAACTGTGTAACAGAAATGCCTTTGATGGAGTCATCAATAGAATAGACATGACTAAAGAAAAAAAAAAAAAGAATAAACATGACTGAGGAAAGAGAGAGGGAAATGATACCAGAAAGTAATTAAATCCATAAGAAATGACAAAAGAGCACTGATAAAGGTAATTGGGTAATTATTTTTTACGAAGTACAACTACAGGGGCACCTGGGTGGCTCAGTTGCTTAAGTATCCGACTGTTGATTTTGGCTCAGGTCATGATCTCACGGTTTGTGAGTCCGAGCCCCACATCAGACTCTGTACTGACAGCATGGAGCCTGCTTGGGATTCTCTTTCTTTCTTTCTCTCTGCCCCTCCCACCTCTCAAAATAAATAAATAAACTTAAAAAAAAGTACAATTACAATTTTTCCCCTTCTTAATTTGTTTAAGAACAAGTAGAACCCTTTCTATAAAATGTATTTTGAGGTCTACATATAGAAATGTAATATATTAGACAATAATACAGTAAAAGAATGGAGTGGGAATGAAGCTTTATTGGGGCAAGGAAATGATACCAGATAACTGAATCCACATGAAGCAAAGAAGAGAACCAAACATGATAAATAAGAAGGCTAGTATTTAAGTTTATAAATAATTTTTTAAAACTTCTTCCAAATACATAGAAGAGCATAAATCAATAATTATAACATTTGTTGGGTTTGTGAAATGCATAGCTATAATATGTATAAAAATAATAGCACCAAGAAAGTAGGGAAAGATCAGGGTAAATAGGAAGAAAGTTTTTATATCTTACTGGAATTAAGTTAGTATAAATCTAAAGTAGATTCTGGTAAGTAATATGTATATTGTAAGCCCTAGAGTAAGCTTTAAGAAAATCACTCAAAAATGTAGTTAAAAATCATAAAAGGTATTAAATGTTACACTAGAAAATATCTGCCTAATACAAAAGAAACAAATACAAAAGACAGGTAGAAAATAGTAAAAATAGACGAAAGGGTACTTATCAATTTACATTAATGAAATTTTTTTTAATGTTTATTTTTGAGAGAGAGAGAGCATGGGCGGGGGGGGGGAGGGGGAGGGGGGCAGATAGAGAGGGAGACACAGAATCCGAAGCAGGTTCCAGGCTCTGAGTTGTCAGCACAGAGCCTGATGTGGGGCTCGAACCCACAAACCGTGAAATCATGACCTGAGCTGAAGTTGGATGCTTAACCGACTGAGCCATCCAGGTGCCCCATCAATTTACATTAAGTATAAAATAATTATATTCACAAATTTAAAAGCAGAGATTGACAGAATGGATAAAAAAACATGATCCAGTTGTATGCTGTCTACAAGAGGCTCACTTTAGATTCAGAGAAACTGTAAGTTCAGAGTATAAGGATGGAAAAATGTATACCATGCAAATAGTAACCAAAGAGAGCTGCTTTGGCTGTCTAATATCAGAAAAAGTATACTTTGAGGCAAAAATTATTCCAAGAGACAAAGAAGAACATTTTATAATGATAAATGGTCAATAGTCAAGATATAACGATTATAAAACATATATACAACTAACAACACATTCCAATAATATAAAAAGCAAAAATGTAGAAAAAGGCAATTTTATAATTACAGTGGGAGACCTAAGTACTCCACCTTTAATAATGGATAGAACAACTAGGCAGAAGACCATCTATCTATGTTAATAGAAAACTTGAACAACACTGTAAACCAACTTGACCTGACATCTATGGATTACCCAACGAGAGAAGAAGACATTCTTTTCAGGTGCGCATGAAACATTCTCCAGGATAAACATTTTGCCATAAAACAAGCCTCAATAAATTTAAAAGGATTTCAGTCATACTAATTTCAAACATGTTCTAGGACTGTAAGAAATCAACTATAGAGAAAATTTTGGAAATTTACATGTATATGAAAATGAAGTGTAATTGAATGTCCCAACTGGTTGGAGAAGAAATCAAAACGGAAATAATAAATACTTTGAGGTGAATCCAAATGAAGATACAACATACCAAAACTATGGGATGCTTCAAAACAGCACTTAGATTGAAATGTGTAGCTATAGACACCTATGTCAAGAAAAGATCTCAAATTAGTGACTTAACCTTTCACCTTAACAACTTGAAAAAGAAGAGCGAACAAAACCTAAAGCAAACAGAAAGTAAATAAAGATTAGAAAGAAGTAAACGGAAGAGAACAGAAACACAATAGAGAAATCCATGAAACCAAAGGTTCTTTTTTTTTTAAGAGCAACAAAATTGACAAGCCTTTAGATTGATTAAAATAAAACAAGAAACAAGACTCAAATTATTAAAGTCAGGAATGTAAGGGGGACATTACTAGCAACCTTACAGAAATTAAAAGTTAAAAAAACTTTAAGGGAATGCTATAAGCAATTCTATGCCAATGAGTTAGGTAATTTAGGTTAAATAAACAAATTCCTAGAAAGACACAAACTACCAAAACTGATTCAAGAAGGAATATAAATCTGAATAGACCTATAACAAGGTACTGAATTGGTTTTTTAAAAAAATACCCACAAAGAAAAACCCAGACCCGGATGGCTTTGTTGTGAATTCTACCAAATATTCAAAAGAAGAACAAATGCCAATTCTTTACAAACGTTCCCAAAAAAGTAGAAGAGAATGGAACATTTCCTAACTCATTTTATGAAACTAGTGTCCTGATAAAAATACCAGGCAAAGACATAACAAGAAAGTTAACTGACCAATACCTCCTGTGAATGTAGATGTAAAAACTCTCAACAAAATATGAGCATGCGAATCCAGTAACACAGTTATACATCATGATCAAGTGAGGTTTATCTCAGGAATGCAAGATTGACAACGTTAAAAAATTAGTACGTAATACCACATCACTAGAATTAAGAGTAAAAACCACATAATCCTATCAACATGCAGAAAACCACTTGACAGAAAATAAGCTCTTTTCTGCCACAGGGAACTAGTGAGGAACCATAGTGAGGAACGTTACATTCTATAATTTAAATATATACGTATAGTCTTGGGAAAAATATTTACTTGGTGGCCCTGTTTCCTCATGTGGAAAATGGGAATAACAGTAGCAACATCATAGAGTTGACGTGTTAGTTATGTAAAGCTTAGAACAATGGCATAGAGAAAGTACTCGACAGATGTTAGCTATTAAATAGGTAACAATTATTAGTAATAACGAAGTTCTTCACAAAATGTCACATCTAAAACAGTATTTTAATAACATTGCACAGACATCTATCAGTAACAGTCCTGTGTGGAAAGATCTGCATGATCTGTGTCCCTTCTGCACACAGCAAAGTTCAGTGGGAAAATACACAAACTGATAGACTTGAACTGGAATCTTGTCAGTTTGTCAGATTACAAACATGACAAACAGATTACAAATCTTACACAGATTACATAACCCACTTCAGTCTCCGTTAACTTGCCTGTGAATTGGGAGTTTTGTAGTTGTCTCAGCCAGTTAACCTAGTGAAGTATGCGAGGCACTCAGTAGAGAAACAGGCAGAGAAGATAGGTGATAAGGGAGTGGTTGGTACTATCATTGGCCAGTAGATGAAAAATGGTTTGCTTACAGATGATAGACATTCTGTCTGAAGTCATGGCTTCAAATAATTCATTAAAAACTTTTTTTTTTTTAACTGGTTTTCTGCCTTTTGACCCTTAAACAATGTTTAAACCTTCTAGATGCCTCAGCAAATGATAGAGGGAAAGTGGACGACTGATTTCTGCAGTGGGATTTTTTAGACTGTTAGAGTGGAGACTAGATTTGAGGACGACAGGGTTGAGAGGCATGAGACGTCTGTGATGCTCCCATCCAGCATCCCGGTGTGAGAAAGCCTTAGAGTCACTGCCTAACTCCAGCAGAGGGCGTGCTAAGACCACACAAGACTGAATTTGGCAGCTCTGACTCAGTGAAGCCCAGCCCCGGCGGCGGCGTAGGGCTGCTCTCTCTACGGAGGTCCCATAATCCTGAATCCTGACTGTTCTCCCTCTGCATTCTACCTTTAGATCCCGTGGGGCCAGGAGATTACAGGCTGGGCGAATCGCCTCGGCCGCCTCAGCTACTTGTGTCCTCTGTGTGCAGAGTTGGCTCCCCAAGGACCTGCTGATGCCTTCAGCGCATCAGAACCACATAAACCCTGCACTCCACAACCAGGAGTCCTAACAAAGCACAGACGAGAAAATCTTCCACATCTGGTGTTCTGAGGAGCTGCCAACCAGCTGGGCTCTACTCCCTTTCTACAGCTATTCCCTCTGCCTTCATGCTTTGTGCTCCGCTTTCTCCTATTTTTTTCTCACCTCCCTTTTCTTGCCAACATAAACCTTGACACCAGAAACCAGGGCTCCTGAGCATCAGATGCCTGCAGGCAGTAATAATCAAAGCTTCCTGCTGGGCCGTTGCACCTGCTGCTTCACAAACATCCTGCTCCCCACAGACACATGTACACATACCCAGACGCACATGGTGGGCACCTGAGTGGGGAGGGACCATCTGGGACAGTGGCCCTGGCAGGTAGCTCTGAGGTCTGCCCTCAGCAGCATGAGTCACCAGTCCATGTCATCGCCGGGGTCCTGTGCCATAAAGGGATGATGTCCTTGCACATCACCTTTTCCTTGATCTAGAGAATTTCTTCTGGGCAAATCAAGTTTTCCTCAGGCATTGAGGAACAAGAAAAGAAACTCCCAAATCCTACACTGGACACCGTGTGTGAGAAAACCCTACTTTCAGAAATCCCAGCTCTTCACCAACAAAGGCCCAGCAGGGAGGTTCTTCAGGCTTGTTTGGTGATTTTTGTGGGAAGGGCCTGGGCGAGCAGACTAAGTATATTGGGAAGCACACAGGGAAAACATCTTGAAAAAGTGGTGTAAAGGTGTCCACTCCTAAGCAGTTCCTTGGACTTTACAATATTGTGAAGGCCCCAAGGGCAGCCTTCTGTCCCCTGCTTCTTTCCCATTAAGGAAATCAAGAAGCACCACAGTTGTCTTGTTCCCTCTTTCCCCCTTTTCCTTTGCTAATTGCTTTTACCATGATCTTTCTTTTAAGTTCTGGTATGTAAAGGTCAGAGAAGCCCATAGATAGCCAAGTGCCAATCCATGCACTCAGGCCACAGTTGGCCCCCGAAAATAACATCTACTCTTTGCTAGAAAAAAATCTAGACGCTTCATCAGTTTATGCCAGCTAAAAGCCTCCGTTTCTCCTACAATTGATGTAGGGCCTGCATTTATTAAGGTGTCAGAATAAGAGAATGTGAAATTTTCTCAAAAGATCACCCATCTTTGAATAAGATCCTTATTTTACAGAAGAGGAATATGAAGCCAGAGGAAAAGAGACGAGTTGCCCAAGGTCACCCAGGTGATTTAGTAGATGATTCTGGGCTGAACTTTAGTTATCCTGACTACCAATTGAACAAACCCTCCTGTTCACTCGCAGTTCAAAGGGTCGGGTAGGGACCATTATTTTTTTCTAAAGGTCATAAAGCCAGCATATCTCCATTTGTGACTATGTGTGAGGACACAAGCTCCTGAGAGCAGGGACACAGTTTTTGACATTTGTAACAGTGCTAGGTGAACACATGCTAAAAAATGTTTATTCAATGAAGAATGTTAAAACAGGCTCCACTTGGTATAGTTCAGGCTCCTCTAGTGGGCAGCACAGAGCCAGAAGCTTTAAAACAGCTCAGTTCTTTGGCTCACCCCAGCTGCTGCTTCTTCCAAACCAAGGGAGAAAGTGTTTTTGAACGAACGAAGTGTGCCACAGAACTCCTTCACAGCACCAACTTGATAAAGGGACCGGCAGAGAAGACTTTTATTAAAATCACTTACATCATCATTCGTTCATTGAACACTTATGAAGCACTTGCCATACACTAGAGACTTGTATAGATGTTGGAGATTCAAATAGTAGTACTCTCCTCTTTTCATGTTGCTTATATCCTTACATGCGTTGATCCTTGAACAATATGGGTTTGAACTGTGTGGGTCCACTTCTATGCTGATTTTTTACAGTACAGTACTGTAAATATTTTCTCATGACTTTCTTAACATTTTCTTTATTGTAAGAATGCAGTATATAATACACATATAAAATATGCGTTAATTGACTTTATGTTATTGGTAAGGCTTCCAGTCAACAGTAGGCTATTGATAGTTCAGTTTTTTTGTGGGGGAGGGGTGGCAAAAGTTACATGCAGATTTTCAACTACATGGGGTCAGCACCCCTAAGCCCCCGTGTTGTTCAAAGGTCAGCTGTATAGTGAAGGCACTCTTTATACATTAAAAATAATAGACTGTGATGAGTACTTTGTGATATATAGGAGTCCCAGGTGCTGAGGAGGGATTAATTCAACACTGCCTGTGGCGTCTAGAGGCTTCCTGAACCTGGTTTCCCTGGAGGTGCACTTTGTAGTTGTGGAAGTTCACAGAATACTCCGGGAATGCTGTCTCCTCTAGACGGAGTATGGAGTAAATAGGAGATACAGGCAGGAAGGCAGCCTTTGACCTCAAAGTTGTAGTACAAAAGGCTTGATTGATATTCCTTGCTAAGAAAATCAGGATGAACACTGCAGGCAAGGGCAGAAGAATCCCACCATCTTTTGTATCTTAAATAACGTTCAGCATTGTCAAAGATGGACTTGAAAATCACAATGAAGTTTCTTTCCTCTCCCCCACCCCATATTTGACCCTGTAGTCCTGTGAACATGAGTGTTACTGGAGCAGCCCTAAAAGCAGGAGTTCAGGACTTTCTCCTCTGGTGACCACTTAAGGGCTACTTTAATAGGTGGGAAGATAAAGGGTTAAACCAGGGACATTTCAGTGGCAAAACAGAAGCAAGGACAGATGGGAAGATTTCAGGGATAGCGTGGGAAATGTTATTCCGTGCCACTTGCGCTCTATTATGTCATCTCAAACAGTACTTGATAGGTGAGGCTTTCTCTGACACCCTGGCAAATGGGACACGTGGGGGCTGCTTCCTAAGCTACCGAAAGCACATGTTCGTGTGCCTGTTGGACTGCCAGCCTTGGTATCTTCTCATCTCTGTTCCGTTGGCCTTCCGATGACCCACAGAAAGGTGTGCTGGAGGGTTACTGAAGGAGAAAACAGACACTCATAGGTGACTGGATTACAGCCATCTGGCAGTAAAAGCACTACCACCGAAAGCTCAATGATAGCAAGATACTACACGGATTACCATTCGATCTAACCTTTCATAGCACTTAAAAATTTTTACTTTTTAAATGAAGCCGGCAAGCTCTCCATCCCACAAGTATCCACGGAGGCTATGTGCAAGGGAGTGTTCTAAGAATTAGCCTGGGGTATGTTAAGTATCCTTTCCAGATCAGTTTGAACGCGACAGCGAACGCAATTCCGGTCTCTAAATCCCAATTGCGGGCCAAGGCGCCGGAACCAAAGCGTTGCCGCTTCATTTCCGGGCGGGAGGCGCCAGTTTGTGGCGAGGGATCGATTGCTTTTGCCTGGCGGGGGTCGGTCCGGAGAAGACGGCGAGCTCGGCGGCTGCGGGCCGGCCTGGCGGTGTACCGCGTCCTCGTCGCGGAGGAGCCCGAGCTGCTGAGATCCGGGAGGCGCGCTGGGCCCGCGTCGGACGGCTCGGTCGTGTTTGCACACGCGCTGGTGCGAGGCCCCTTGTTGGTGATGGAGGTGGTGAGGTGAGAGCAGAGAGACGTGAGGAAGAGGTGGGCGGGCGGATGCAGGGAACAGGTGTCGCAGCGGGCGGAAGAGCCGGGCCCTGGCGCTCGAGGGCTGGTCCGGGGAGTCGGAGTTTTAAGGCAGCCCGCGTCGAGGGTGACCCTTGTCGGAGGTAACAAAATTAACGTACGTCAGAGCCAGATTTTAACCCCGGTGTGGGTACTTGCCAAGCCTGCGGACTGCGGTCACGGGGGACTCGATGCGGTTGCTTAATAATGCGATTTTCGGCCTCTCCCTGCGTCAGTCTCCTGGTTTGTGAAATGGACTTGATTCGTATTTCACGTAGCTGACCAAAGGATGTATGAAGCATTCAGCCCAACATCTGCCAAATGGTAGGGATTCCCAAAGCGATGGCTGTGTTGTTCTTTGTGTCAGTACTGCTCACATGATACTCTTTTGTGTTCTGTGTTCCCTTCTACGCCGAGTGCCCTGAGAATGAGGACTTTGTTCCATTGCTCCAGGGAGTGCAAGTTGACATTGGTATAACGATGGAACGATTAGGCCTTGGAACCAGTTAGACCTCAGTTGGAATCCACACCACTCCTTTGATTTGCTGCGTGACCTTGTGCAGGTTGTTTTTCGTGGCCGCCTTGTCCATAAACACAATAATTTGGATAAAGCTGTGGGCGGCGAGGTAGGCCTTCCAATCGGAGTTAAGTCCAATTACACTAATTAGGCCGTGGACAAAGGCCATTTAATTGTAAACACAACATGGTGTGCGTTTGGGAAGGATTATAAAATTATAAAATCTTTGGTCGTGTGTCAAATATACTAATTAACCTGTTGGCATAGTTGGAGTCAGGCAGACAGAAAATATTAGATTGAGTGCTCATAAGCGTAGCAAAATTACTGGAATGAACTCAAGTCATGCATCCACTTTTCCTTGTAGCAATATTATGTAAAGAGCAGCATGTTATTACATAAAGCCCATAATTACTATAACATCTTCAAGGTAGATTATATCCTCTGATAAATGTTGCTAATCTTTATGGAACAACATTCAGAAGAGGGTTTTAAAGTACCAGGGACACACTAATAATTTTCTCCTTTCCTTCTCAGATAATGCTCTTGAAAACATACGGATTTTGGTGCTTCAGCTTCTCTGTTCCTCAGTTTCCCTTGCTGAGATCATCAGTGACCTGCTACTTTCCAAATCTAGTATTTTCTCATCTGTAGCCAACCTGTTAGCTGCATTAGTTCTATCTGCAACCTTAATTCCTTTTTGCTGTGTAGGAAAATATATGCACAATTTCCAGTGATTAGAATGTGGATATCTTTGGGAGTGGTGGGGGATCATCCTTCTTACCACAAGAATATTTTTTTATTGTTTTGGGGAAGTCCTATCTAAGTGTGACAGGAAAAAAGGTAGAAATATCTCACAAATAAGGATCAACATTATCATCATAATCTTCCATTAAAAAAATAAGACATCTTAAATATGTTTGAAAAGCAAATGATAAGCTTTTACATATACATTATCATATACATCATCTCCCTAAGATAGTTAAGGAGCACCTGGGTGGCTCAGTCGGTTGAGCGTCTGACTTCGGCTCAGGTCATGAACTAGCAGTTAATGGGTTTGAGTCCCATGTTGGGCTCTGTGCTGACAGCTCAGAGCCTGGAGCCTACTTCCGATTCTGTGTCTCCCCCTCTCTCTCTCTTTGCCCCTCCCCTGCTCGCGCTCTCTCTCTCTCTCTCTCTCAAAAATAAATAAACATTTTAAAAAACCTTTTTAAATTGTTAAATAATGATATAAAACTTATCCACAAGGTACCACTGGACACTTAAATTCTCTTCAAACTTAATGAAATATGAGTCAGTGAGAATTTAAATAATATTTTCTATGTGTTGGATTGTCAGAGATTAAAACATTTGATAATGCATAATTAGTGAAATGATTAGTGAAGATGTCTACAAATATGTGCATTCACTGTTGGTATTAATAAATTTGAGATGAATTTGATACATTTATCAAAATTTAAAATGGGTATGCCTTTTGACCTCACATTTCCGCCTCTGCAAAGTTAATATTTATCAGATGTTCTTTACAGTGTTATTTGTAATTTTGAAGAAACGAAAAAAGGAGGTAGTTTATTTATCTAAAAGAAAGCTTTGGCCTTTGTTTATTTATATCTATGTGTTAGGATGATATCACTTTAAAAAATTTGGGGCGCCTGGGTGGCGCAGTCGGTTAAGCGTCCGACTTCAGCCAGGTCACGATCTCGCGGTCCGTGAGTTCGAGCCCCGCGTCAGGCTCTGGGCTGATGGCTCGGAGCCTGGAGCCTGTTTCCGATTCTGTGTCTCCCTCTCTCTCTGCCCCTCGCCCGTTCATGCTCTGTCTCTCTCTGTCCCAAAAATAAATAAACGTTGAAAAAAAAATTAAAAAAAAAAAATATATATATGGGGAGAGGACTTCTAGTTCTGACCAAGACGGAGCGTGAGTGCCCCCTGGTACTCCCTCTGAACAACTAAAATCCCCGGACATAATATAGCAGACAATTATAGAAGGACTTAAACGGGAAAAGAAGATACCAGGCTGCCTAGGAACCTCATAAAACTCAGTTAAGCAATGAGATGAAGTGGTTTCCTGGCTTTGGGATAACGGATATTTCCCTCATTTCTTATTGCTGACAGATCTTTTGGCAAATAGCGAAGTGTATTAAAAAAAAAAAAGTCCTTGGGGTGCCTGGGTCGTTCAGTCGGTTGAGTGTCTTACTCTTGATTTTGGCTCAGGCCATGATCTCAGGGTCAAGCCCCATGTCGGGCCTCCCTAAGCATGGAGCCTACGACTCCATGAGATTCATATTCTCTCTCTCTCTCTTTGTCTCTCAGCAACAACAACAAAAAGGAGTTCTTTATGGTGAAGTCAGACCATCCTAGGCCTCTTGGGAGTTACTCCTTCCTTTTTGGAATGAATGCCCTATGGGCAGGATGGTTGAAAACCAGAGGGTAGTCCCTGCAGAGTCCTGTGCTTCTGAAGAAACACTCTTATTATGAAAGCTGTATCGAAGCAGGTGAGAAATATAATAATTTTTATTAACAAGTCTAATCTACTTGAAAGGCACTGACATAGAGGTTGTTGGGACCCTTGGCTCACATAGCAGTTTCTGAAGAAATCCTTTTGTTATTATTTATTTTTATTTTTATTTTTTGAAGAAATCCTTTTGAAAAGCAGTGGAATTTAAATCGCTCAGACCATGGTAAGGGGTATGGGGACTTTGGAAAAGAAGAATATGTGAAACAGATCATGGTCTTCTCAAGCAGGGCATTACAGGGCAAGGAAGAGGAGGGCTGGGGTGGTCACAGTGGAATCTATCTTTCTGGGTCCTTTTATTCATTTGTATCATCTGCTCAGTCTTTGGAAATAGTATAATTCACTTTGGCATCAGTAAACCTCTACTTTCCAGTTCTACAGGATTTCTAGCTCAGTGTTTGAAAAGAGATCGAATTCCTTGTCAATTCCTTGACAAAGCCAGGTTTCTCCAAAACGTCATGCCCTTGTCTTGCCCTCCCTTCCTCAGCTTTCCGCACTCTCTATTTCCATCCATTTCCCTGCGGGTCTTCCTGTTTAGCAGCAGCAGCAACACTGTAATACCAGTGCCCAGAATCCAGTGTTGGTGAGTGAGATCTGTGATACAGTCTGCAGTGCCTGGGCCTGTCAGCAGCAACGCCCATATCTGCCCTGGACCATCTGTGGAGCCAGGTTTGTTCTGGCCTCAGAGTGACTGTGGTTGGCTCTCTGACCTTCCCAGATTGTGCGAGCAGCTTAGATCACTAAGAATCTGTTTCACACTTGAAAGCAGTAACCTAGACTGATATGAACGTTTATAAAGCATCTGCTAGCTGACAGGATCTGGTGCTGCAGAAATGACCAAGGAGTTTACAGTGGAGTGGGGGAAAACCGACAACTAAAGAAATAACTACAGGGCTTCCACAGTCAATAGTGATAGACCAGGTAATTCAAATCAAACTCTGAGAAAACCAGAAAATCTAGGTCGATTTTACAATAGAAAATCTACTTGAGGCATACACGATATAATAAGATAAAGGATTATCAGGCTGTGAATGGAGAGAAGAAAGGAATCCAGAGAGCTGAGTATGGAATTTGGTGTTGTTTTTCCCCTGGGAGTATTTCTGCCATAGGCTGAATGTTCGTATCTCCCCCCCAAATTCACGTTGAAACCTAATCCTCACGTGATCATGGTCTTTGGAGGTGGGGCCTTTGGGAGGTGGTTAGGTCATGAGGGTGGAGCCCTCATGAATGGGATCAGTGCCCTTATAAAAGCCCCACAGGGGCGCCTGGGTGGCTCAGTCGGTTAAGCGTCCGACTTTGGCTCAGGCCATGATCTCACAGTTGGTGGGTTCGAGCCCTGGGTTGGGTTCTATATGAACAGTTCAGAGCCTGGAGCCTGCTTCAGATTCTGTGTGTGTGTCTCTCTCTTTCTGTCTCTCTCTGCCCCTCTCCCGCTCATACTCTGACTCTCTCTCTCTCATAAATAATAAATATACGTTAAAAAAATTAAATAAAAAATTTAAAAAACATTATCTCAGGGTGCCTGGGTGGCTCAGTCAGCTAAGCATCCGACTCTACGCTAACAGCACAGAGCCTGCTTGGGATTCTCTGTCTCCCTCTTTCTCTGCCCGCCGCTCACGCTTTCTCTTTCAAAAATAAATAAACTTAAACACACACACACACACACACACACACACACACACACACACACACTGTCTCAGTCCCTGAATTTGGATCAAGGTATTTTGGATTACTGTTGCCTCTAGCCACTGGCGGGAAAAGAAAAAGTGAAATTCTTTCTGGAGAACGTTAACACTGTTAGGTCACAGATTAATTCTAATTTTGGAAATGTAATGTTAGATAAAATTTGAAAAGAAATAACTAGGCACACAAAGAGACAAGGTAACATGAAACATAAACAAAAACCAGCAGAAACAACAAGTATTAGGTTCACGAGGACTGTAGCTGTTGGAGTTACCAGCCAGAGACTTAGAAAACTGTGTGAATGGGTTTAAGATGATAAAAGTCAAGATTTTTAATTTTGGCAGAGAACTGGAACTATCAAAGACATAGTAGATTTGAAAAAGAGCCAAAAGATACCGTAATATGGAAAAATAGTAACAAATACTTAAAACTTAGTGGGTAAAATAATGAGAAACCAAGCACAACTGAGCAGAGAATTACCGAACGGAAAGAAAGTCCTGAAAAAAATATCCCGAATAAAACATGGAGACCCAAAATGATGAAAAATAGTGGTGAGAAGGTAAAATACAAAGAGGATGCCACGAGAATGTCTAATCTACGTATAACTGTTAAAGGCGAGTGGAAGGAGTGGAAGAATGAGTCTCGCAGACAACAGAGAGTGAACAAAGCGATAGAGTTTATCGAGGGAAAGTATAAAGCTCTCGAGGGTGAGAGAGGTCCTGACTGGGTAGCCGTCAAGGATTTTTGTCCCTGACCTTATCAGAGAGTTTGTGAGGCTCCACTCATGGCGCCTAGCCCAGGCAGGTCTGGAATATGCCACTTCTTCAGCCTCCCACTTGCACCTGCAGTCTGCCTCCCCGAGGCTCCCTTATCTCTCCTCGCCTAATGTTAACCCTTTCCCTATTCAGAACCGAAGTTCTGGAAAGCAAGTCCAAAGTGAATGGGGCAGAAGCTACGTTTGAAAAAACCAATGGTTAAGAATTTGCCAAATCTCACGAAAGACATCAAGCGGCCAATTCAAGAATTGTTACAAACTACGTACAGAATAGTAATAGCAGTAATAGTCCTAAGTGCATATCACAAACAATTTGCTGAAAACCAATGATAAGGAAAATAACTATAAAAACAGTGAGGGAATATCTTTAGGTTGTCTAGCTACCAATAGTACTAAAAATGGAGGGAAAAATTTTTCTTCTGATGCCAGATTATAAGAAAACCTACAACAAATGTCAGGCTTAATTGCGAAATGTTGCAGTCATTCCCTTTGAGATTAGATCAAGGATTCCCACACTATCCCTACCACTTATATTCAACAATGTACTGGAAGTCCTAGCCAATCCAGTAAAGCAAGAAAATGAAAATAATTGTTAAAAGATCGGAAAGAAAATTTTAAATGTCATTATTTGAATGTGATTGTGTGAAAAATCCAAAAAGCTCCACAAATGAGTTTTTAGAATTAATGAGTTTAACAGGTTTGCATTTCAAGATCAAAAGACAAAAATCAATTGTATTTCTTTTTTTTTTTTTTTTTTTAATTTTTTTTTTTAACCTTTTTTTATTTTTGGGACACAGAGAGACAGAGCATGCACGGGGGAGGGGCAGAGAGAGAGGGAGACACAGAATCGGAAACAGGCTCCAGGCTCTGAGCCATCAGCCCAGAGCCCGACGCGGGGCTCGAACTCCCGGACCGCGACATAGTGACCTGGCTGAAGTCGGACGCTTAACCGACTGCGCCACCCAGGTGCCCCCAGTTGTATTTCTATATACCAGGCTAAAAAAAAGAAAGTTAGTTTTAGAAACAATACCATATATATTAGCATAAAAATACCCAGTATTTTGCATCAAATAAAAGGCATTCAAGAACTAAAATAGAAAATATTATTGAGGCTAAAAAGTGACCTAAAATAAATGTATGATGTACCTACCATTTCATGGATTATAGGATTCGAAATCATACAGATATCTCAATCCAGCATGATCTATAAATTCAATGTACACTGGTGACATTCCCAGCAACTATTTTGTGAAATTTGAGAAGATAATTCTGAAGTTTATGATGGAAATTCAAAGGGCTGAGATTTGCCCAAGACGGTAATTAAGGTATATGTGCAAGGATAGACAAATAGCCAAGGTCAAAAAATAATGCAGATTACGGGGAGAAGACCCATACATATCAATACCTGATTTATGAAAACAATTAAAAACATAGAGCACAAGGTAAAGGAAGAACTTCTAGGTATATAGTGCTAAGACAACGAAATGTGCACGTGGCAAAAAAAAAAAAAAATGATTCCTATCCTATTACCACATAAAATCAGTATTTCATTAGCTATACATCTCCATGTAAGGGATTATTAAAATTTTAGGTAATATTAGATAATATATTAGTTAAGAGCAGAAAAATAATGTTTTAAGTGTATTTATTTTTGAGAGAGAGTCAGCGCATATGTGAGGTGGGGAGAGGCAGGGAGAGAGAGAATCCCAAGCAAGCTTTGCACTGTCAGCACAGAGCCCTACATGGGGCTTGAACCCACAAACCGTGAGATCGAGACCTGAGCTGAAATCAAGAGTCCGATGCCTAACTGGCTGAAACACCTAGGTGCCCCTAGAAAAATAATTATTAAATAGGATATATATATAAATAGTTATAAATAATATAAATATTAAATAGGATATATATATAAAACAGTTTACTATAAAGGAAAATATTGATAAATTGGGTAATACCAAAATGAAGAACTTAGGTTCATCAAAAGATAACTTTAAGAAAGAAAAAAGACAAGCTTTAAACTGGGAGAAGATATTTGCTACACATAAAGTCAATAAAGGGCTTGTGTCCACAATATAAAATGGACTTATGAATTATGAATCAAAAGTAGAAGGACAAAGCTTTCACAAAGGAGGATATCCAAATTGCCAATACAAATGTGAAAAGGGCTCAGCCTTATTAATCAGAGAAAGAAATGCAAATTAAAACCACAATGAGGTACCACTACACATGTAGCAGAATCGCTAAAATATTTTTTTAAAAGAGGAACATGGTAGGAATTGGCAAGGATGTGGAATAACTAAAAATCTCACACACTGCTGATGGGGTATAAATTGGCACAATCAATTTGGAAACAGAAACATGTGCCTGTGCATCAAGATACGTGAATGAGATTGTTCATCGCCGCATACTTCATAGCAGTAAAAAACTAGCATCAGCCAAAAACTCTATTATCAGTAGAATGAAAAACACATGAGGAAGGGTGAGGATGCTAACTGAGGCATATAGAGCTGGAGTAGAACATGAAACTAACCAGATAGGATGACAGATTAGAAGTGGCATTGACAAAGAGCGTGAAACTTCAGTGAGTGAGGTTCCAAGATTTCTGAGTTGTGCTGGTCACCAGTATGGGGGAAATAGAAGACAGAACAGGTTGATCTCATTTTGTTGGTTTAACAAACAGTACTGAGCACCATTCATATCCTAGGCAGTCTGCTAGGATCTGGAAATAAACTGTGAGTAAGAGTGCACAGTCAGCCGAGTCTCCATTTGAGCTTTACAATGGCCTTTTGAATCCAGACAGTCATTTACATCTGACAGATGGGCTTTTGTGGCTCTGAAATGTCCTCCTAGTTGATGGTGAATCTGAGACTCAACTCAAGCCTTTTTGCCTCAGCGCTTTTTCTTCAGCCAAATGAGGAGAGGATGTGGATGGGAACAGTGTGTGAGGCCTCTGAGGAGCACATTTCCCCACCCCAGAGGTGCTTGTAACAGCCAGATACTCAAAGCTCATGAACAAGCTTATGTTCACTGGAGGCAAGCCAGGGCAGGGTGACCAGCCAGCTCTCCTGTTTCTCAGGCTTCTGTAGCAACCATCAACTTCTCTTATTGCTCCTCCTGGCCTGGTTCATTTCATCCAAGTGTTTTCCATCAATTACTTGGATGGCTATTGAGTCGTGGGCACTGAGCAAGTTATCAGAAACACGCACATACACACACACACACACACACACACACACACACACACACACACACACACCCAGACACATTGTATGCCTTCAAGGAACTCTCAAATTCTAATCTGTGGATAAAGGCAGATCTATAGGCCAGTGAGTGAAATGGAGGGTTTGGGGGCTTTGAGAGTCATAGGGGCATGACATAGGCAGCACAGAGGAGGAAGTGATCAGTTCTGGGAATTTAACCTTGAAAAGGGGTAGTGTTACTTTCAGGACAACTGAGCAGATACTCAGGAAAGATAACGGGTCTAACTGAGCCACAGAGCCACCACAGTCTGTTGTGTTAGAGGAAACTTTCTGAGGTCTTGGTATTTGCACGTTTGTATTAGTAAGCAGCTGATTATGTTGAAATATAAGGCAAGATCAATATTCTTAAGAAGGTGGAAGTATGAAGAGGATAGAAGACAAATGAGTATATGCTTCAAAGGAGGCTTGGTAAAAAAATCAGAGTAAAACCAAAACCCATACAGGTTTTATCCCGAAATGGCATCATACATAGAACGCAAGGGAAGAAAATTTTTCAGAAGACAGTATCCACCTGTGCCAGATGCTTGGGACTTTATGTGAGAAGAGAATAGAGAACTGATTATTGAGTTTGGCCATGTGAAGGTTGTCAGGGCTTACGAAAGTCATTTCCGAGGAGGAATAGAGATAAGGGTGAGTTAGAGTGGATTGAAGAGAGAATGGGAAGTAAGGAAGTGAAAACAGCTAATGTGGAAAACTTCTGAGAAGTATTTTGCAGTTAAGGGAGGTAGAGAATGGAGTGGTAATTAGAGAGAGAAGACTAAGTTGGTTAAGGTCAACCTTTTTCACATTGGCAGTGGAAACCCTTGAAGATTTCAGAATCAGAAAATTCACTAAACGTGTAGGGCAAAAGGGGCAGTAATAACTTGAAGAAGGTGAAGTTGAGAGACCAGTGAGCAGATGGTCCAGGAATAAGGGGATAAGGATATGAACCTGGGTGGTGGCCACCAGGATAGAAATTAACAAACAGGAATGAAAGCTGTCTTAGAAAAATGGTGATCTTTGCTGAAAGATTTTCAGCAAAATACCCAAGTCACTTGCTTGGAGACAAAAGCGTGGACATGAAAGGAATCTAAAAGGAAACCAACACCCAAGAAAGGAGTTAAGGCATATGTCTTACGTGGAAAGAAATGATATTAAATGTACGCACATATATTTATACATATATGCACCGGGAGCATACAGTGTACTGGAGGACACCGTGGTTAAGGGTAGAGATCGTCTGAGAAGTTTGTTCGGTTTGCTTCTTGGTCTTCCACAGCCCCATCTGGTAAATGGTAGGACCTTAGGCTTTCCTCAGTCATGCCCCTCAGGTGTTCCCAAAAGGACAGGGCCATGGTACACATTGTCAGAACTGGCTCTCTGTTCTGGGGGACATCAGTGTAGACTGCTGGGCTCATGGGGCCTTTGCTCTGCACTTCTGTCCGGTGGTCATCTTGAGTCTGTCTCCTCTCACCTTCCTCTGCACATCTGTGGTCTTCAGTCGGCCAACTCTCCCAACATTCCTGTTGCGGGGGAGCTGGCTTGTTATGCTCCAACTCTGGTTAGGATTTGGATACCTGCTCTCCGTATTGCTGCCACCCAGAGCCAGTTTTGTCTCTTAGCTGCTGCTACGACCTTGGGCAAATTACTTCTCTGTGCTTTTGATGTCTCACTTAGGAAATGGTAAAAATATCACTGCTTACCTTATAGGTTTGCCTTGAGCATTATTAAATAAGTTACTATAGAACTCTTAAATATATTAGTGTATGTAGAGAGCTTAGGATACCACTTGGCCCATAAGTATTTTTACAATATTGTAATTGTGCTCACCTGATACTGTAGATGAAACCAGATGTTTGGCCCTTCTTTCTTTCTGCCCAACAGAACCCTACTCAAAAGTTTTATGGGTGTGTGTGGGTGTGTAGAACGCTGTACCAAAGATGAGGGAAATGGAGGGATTTGCATTTCATTTGTGCCCACAGCTTACAATTTCAGGGTATACAGTTCTGTTCCTGAAAGCTTCTCAAACATTTCCTGTTTAAATTTACTCTCCTCTTGTTCTCTGCCCATCCCACATTTTTCATCGTTATAAATGCAGAGAAATTTAGCTATCTGTTCCTTCACCTTTAGCTGCACTGACCTGTGTTCTCAGGGTCTTATCATTCACTCCCAACCTGTTTATTAAGAATTTTCTTAAGCATGTATATTTCCTTCTGCCAGCATTCATCATGCAGTAGATACAATTTGTAATGGTTCTCGTGTATTCCTTAGTATTGAAGTACGTTGAAAGCAATCTGATGAATTATTTTATCATTTGAGCCATCAATCTGGCCGTAGGTTTTCTGTAAGTCTACATTTTCACACCTTAGGGTACAAAAGTAATACAAGAAACTGTGAGCCCCTAAAGAGCATAGATTACATCTTTTTCATCTTTATGTCTGCAGCTGTACCCAGTAGGTGTCTCAAAAATTGACATACTTATAATTCATTGTCTATATCTTTTCAGTAGGAAGGAAATACTTTACTTGGGGAGAAGGCTTCAGGCTTGGTACTCGTTTGCAATTAGTGGGTTAAGAGTTGCAGAATTTCTTCACTACCATGGTGGTAAAGCAAATGATTCCTTTTGGGCTCAGCTCAGGTACCAGAGAGGCCCAGCTGATACTTATAATACTGCATAATCTCAAGAACTTTTTTTTTTTTCAACGTTTATTTATTTTTGGGACAGGGAGAGACAGAGCATGAACGGGGGAGGGTCAGAGAGAGAGGGAGACAGACAATCGGAAACAGGCTCCAGGCTCTGAGCCATCAGCCCAGAGCCTGACGCGGGGCTCGAACTCACGGACCGCAAGATCGTGACCTGGCTAAAGTCGGACGCTTAACCGACTGCGCCACCCAAGCGCCCCAAGAACTTTTAAACATCATGAGCAATTCTCATTCTTTTCACTCCACAAGACTTGATATCTAAGTTTATGTTATTATAATAATTCCTCTTGCTACTGAGTTTCTTCTGTTGACCTTCTTCACCACCTGTCCCACACATGAACAAACTGATAAGAAAGCCAAAGTGATCTTTCCTTTGTGCCTGTGGAACGTCACAGCAGGCATGGGAACCCTTGTTCTAGTCACCTTTCCTAGTCACCATAAAAGCCTTACACCGATCTTTTCCTGCTCTCTCAAGCCATTTTTGGGCCTGCTTGGGAACCACCCTGTTCTCCCCTGAAAGCCTTATTATATGATTAATAAATCTTTTCATACCTTCTTGGTGTCTGTGTCCACGTTTCAATCAGATTTGAATTGGGGTCCATCCTGACCCTATAATGTGTATGCAACAATTTTATTAAATATTGAATTTAATGCATGTGAAGGAATGTTAATATGTTTAAAGTATAGAAGCAACAATTTAAAAAAGTTCTAGACCTACCACCCAACCAAGAAACAGAATATCACCACTGTATTTGAAGTGCTTTACCTGATTTCATGACTTACCCTGCATAAACCAGTCCCCTACCTCCACTTATCACGGCATTTGAGATATTTGATGATTTATCACTCCCCTTATTTTTATATTTTAAGCACAGATGTAAGTTTTCCTAAATTATATATTGTTTTATGTGTTTATTAACTCAATATAGATGAAATCATGTTGTATAAACTATTTGGGTACTTTTTCCGGTTAATGTTTAGAAGTTTTGATTCATAGAGCTGCATGCATTAATTTTCTCTAGTGTATGTCTATAGTGTGAATATATTACAAGTAACTTGTGGATTCTCTTCTTAGTGGACATTTGGATTTTCCCCCTTATCTTTTCCTTATGTATAAAATGCTGTGAACATTCTTCTACATAAACTCTGGTGAAAATGTGCAAATCTTTTCAGCAGGTGTACCTAGGAGTGGAATTTCTGCATCATACAGTATCCACAGTTTTAGCTGTGGCTGATGAAGACAAATTGATTTCCAATTTCATATCTATTTGGTTTTTTTAAAAATATATTTTAAAGTAATCTCTATACCCAATGTCGAGCTCGAACTCACAGCCTCAAGATTAAGAGTTGAATGCTATACAGGGGCGCCTGGGTGACTCAGCCAGTTAAGCATCCGACTTCAGCTCAGGTCATGATCTCACGGTTCGTGGGTTCAAGCCCCGCGTCAGGCTATGTGCTGATAATTCAGAGCCTGGAGCCTGCTTCGGATTCTGTGTCTCCCTCTCTCTCTGCCCCTCCCCTGCTTGCTCTCTGTCTCTGTCTCTCTCTCAAAAATAAATAAACATTAAAAAAAATTGCATGCTATACAGACTGCGCCAGCCAGGCTCCATATCTAACTATTTGGATGAACAGTTTTTTCAGCACCATTTATCAAAAGGCTCTTAACCCACTGATCCATTTTTATCACTTCTGACATAAATCAAGTTTGCATATATATGTGGTCTGTTTCTAAGTTCTCTGTTCCCATTTGTCAGTCTGTTTTTGTCTGTTTCTGTACAGGTACCATTTGGGCTCATGAATATAGCTTAGTTATAAGCCTTGATATTTAATACAAGATTCCTACTTTATTCTTTTTCTTCATGAATGTCCTAACTATGCCTAACTATGTCCTAACTTGGCCCTTTGTTTTTTCATAGAAATTTTAGAAACAGTTTATTGAGCCACCAACCAAGAAAACAAAATAAACAAAAACCAAAACCAGATTGAATTGAATCTATAAGTCAATTTGAAAACTGACTTGTTTGCAATATGTATATATATATATACACATGTATATATATATACACATATGTATATATATATACATGTGTATATATATATATATACATATATACACATATATACACAATATGTATATATACACACACACACACACACACACACACACACACATACACATAAACATAGCACATCTTCCTACCGGGTGAAGCCTTTTTCAGTGTCCTTCAAGAAGGTAGTACAGTTTTCCTCTGGAAGGGCACACACCTTTTTGGTTAGATTTATTCCTAGCTACCTCATTTTTATATACTATTGTAGATGTAGTCTTCTATCTAAATTAGGCTTTATCTTTTAAAAGCTGGGTTTTGATGGCATATATAAAAAAACTTGAGTTGTATGTTTTGGTTTTGATTCCAAATACAGTCACCTCTCATTCCAGTTATTTATCTGTAAATTATTTTGATTTTTCCCCGCATCTCTGAATAACACTCCTGATTCTTCCTTTCCAGTTCTTGTAATTTTTAACTCTTTTTCTTGCCTTTAACTGGCTAGAACCTCCAGCGCAATGTTATATAGAAATGTCTTGTTCCTGTTTGTAAAAAGGAAGGTGTCACCATTAAGGAAGTATGTAGGCTGTTTGTAGATGCCCTGCCCTGACTGATGATGGTGATCCTGGGAGTGCTCCTTAGTTGCCTAAAAATGAAATAGTTGGGACTTGGGGATACTGCCTCTTCAGCTCAGCAGCAGGGGACAAACCTAAGCCTAACTTCACATAGGACTGGAGGCTTTCCTTCCTCAAGGTGCCTGAATCCAGTTTCCTTAAGATCATCAGTAGAAATGAAAACATATAACCTTGATACAAAGACTTGAACGTGAATATTCATAGCAGCATTTCTCATAGTAGCTGAAAAGTGGAAGGAATCTAAATATCCCTCAACTGGTAAATGGATAAACAAAATATGGTAGAGTCATACGATGGAATATAATTTGGCAATAAAAAGGAATGACGTACTGATGCATACTACAACGTGGATGAGCTACAAAATCATACTCAGTGAAAAAAGCCAGTCACAAAAGAGCACATATTGTATGAATCCATTTATGTTAAATATCCAAAAAAGGCAAATCTAAAGAGAGAGAAAATAAATTGGTGGCTCTCTAGTGCTGGGAATGATAATGGAGAATGGGTATAAATGGACCATGAGGGTTTTTTTAGGGTAATGAAAATGTTCTAAAATGAGGTTGTGATGATGGTTTTGCAACTGGAAATATAATAAAATTAATTATACGTTGAAAATGAGTGACTTTTATGGCATGTGAATTACATCTCAGTGAGGCTGCTTAAAAAAACAAACAATAAAGCAGCTGACAGTAATCTGACTGACTGGCACCTAAACCTAGACCACTTGGTGTCTAGGTCCTGACCGATTATTCCCTGCATACGAGGCTGCTCTGATGCTTGCCTGGAAAGAGGATAGTAAAGGGGCAGGAGATCATTGCAAACAGATCACTGAACAGCTGCCATCTACCCAGATTGCAGTGCAGATATCAGTCTGCCCTGGTCTTGGGCCACCACAGTGCCGATGTGATGGATTCATGAATGGAGTAGCCATGGTGGACAGATGAAGGCTCCGCCTGGACAGAGAAGCATGGCGTCCCTCATCAAAGCTGACCTTGCTACTGCTCCCACCCTCCCTGTCAGCCACGGAGACGGATGCCGGACCCTTTTAGTGTGCGAATCTTTGAGGAGTCAGTTAGTGATTACGTGAGACCCTTTCCACCCTGGAGAGGGCAGCAATTCATTTTGACTAAGATTGACATGTTTTCTAAGTGTGCGTTTACCTTTCCTGCCTGTTACCAACTTGGTCAGCGCCTCTATTCAAGGACTCACAGAGTATCTGATTTACTGACATGGGATCTCCCACATACTGGCACTTCAGATCAAAGGGCTGGATTTATGAAAAAAATGCGGTTCTGCAGTGGGTACATGTCTCTGATTCACTGATCCCACTACATCCCACATCATTGCTAAGCTGCTAGCCTGAAAGAGCAATGGGATGGCCTCAAAGGGACACAGCCGAAGCAACCGTTTGAAGGTGATGTCTTACAAAGGTATTCCTTCAGGATACAGTATACGTATATGTTAAAGCAGAGGTTGGCGAACTGGTTCAGAGGCCAAATCGGGCTTGCTACTGTTTTACAAACATGATGTCATTGGGACACAAGCACACTCATCATTTATATATTGTCTGTGGCTTCTGTTAGGCTACGTCGGCAGAGTTCAGTAGTCAGGTCAGAGACTGTATGGTCCACAAAGTCTAAAATATGTACCGACTGGCACTTTAAAGAAAAGGTTTGCCATTTTCCCCTTAAATCAGTGATAGCTGTATGGTTCTGTGTTACTGCTGGGAACCAAGGACTGGGAAGGATCGCTCTGTTCCAGCAACCCACTTGGGAAACTTGCTTCCAGTTTCTGAAACTTTAGGGCTCTTCAGTTGAAGAACTAGAGGTCCTGGTTTCTAGAAAGGGAACACTTCCAATAAGGGAAACATTAATAGTTCCACTAAACTTAAGGTGTTGGCTGCCACTGGTCATTTTATGCTCATTGTGCCAGTAGACCAGCAAGAGGAGAAAAGAGTTACCATACTTGAAGGGGTAATTGAATTTGATATTCATGGGAAGGCAAGGTTACTGCTACATACTGGTAGCAGGGAAGATTTATATGTAGCACTCATGTGAGCCACTCTTGGTAATCCAGACCTTGTAAATTGGCAAGCAGAGCTTAACTGTGGCCAGACAACAGCATGGTAACCAAAGTCTCAGACCCCTCAGGTAACAGTACCACACAGGAAGCCACCTAGACCAGCAGAAATGCAAGCACAGGGTGAGGGGAATGTAGACTGGCTAGTAAAGAAAGGAATCATCCTTGTCAGTTCTGACCTCAGGACTGACGGCAGCTGTGGAGGCTATGGTTTATCCTACTAACTTCTCTTTTAAGTTTTCATAGAAATTGTAATCAACCAGAATCCTGGAGAAGTTGCCAAAGAATGGAGTGAACCTAATGTGTAAAGCAAGTGGGCCTGAGTGGTTCAAGGGGTGGAGCACAGCAGACAATGTTGGTGCTGTGTCCAGACGTCCTGAGTTTGCTTTCGTTGGCTTGGTGTACGCATTCTCCTCCAGCTGCTTCACGCGACGCTACTAATGCACTTGCAACATTTTCAAGAGGCTTGCCTTTGGTAGATTGGAACAACATCACCAGGAGGTGTCTGGAAGTTATGCATTACTTATCCCTGTTACAGCCTGCAAACAGTGACTGCCTAATGCCTGTTATGGAGATACAGAAACCTCACTCCCCTGCTAAGGTGGGAAAGACTGTGGTGTGCTGTGTGCATCAGAGCTCCTGGAGATGTGGGGCTGAGGCTAGACCCAGCTGAAACCACAGTCTTGCTTTGCTTCTTCCGTTCGCTTCTGCTGCTGCCCCTCCTTCCTTACAGGTTTTCCCTTTTTCTTCTCTTACACAGTTATAAGTTTGGACCTTAAAAGATACTGTTGATATGCTGATTGGTCTAAAACAGGCATCCAGGGGCATGTGTTTGGCCCCAAATTTCTTATGTAATTATGTAATTTCTCTCTTAATAAAAAACTTGATTATATCTTTTGTGCCTTGTAAAGTTTGTTCTGTATTTTTCCCATAATGTCTAAGGTTGGAATGCTTATTAGTTCGTTACTTTTGAGCCTTTTGTGTTTACTTAGGAACATACAATTATCCATTTTTCCCAAACTAAGACTTTAGCAGCATCTCGCAAATATTGACTACTCGCAAATATTGAATATGACATTCTTCATTATTTGGTTCTGAGAATTTTCTGATTTCTATTACCACATTTTTTGACCCACAAATGAATGTTAACATTTCTAAACACGTGCGAATAGTTTTACTCATCTGTTATTGGTTTGTGACTTAATTTTATTGTTGTTAAGTAAGTGTTCTGTGTGATACTAATTTTTGAAAATTTACTGACATTTGTATGCATGATCATAAATATTTTGTGCTTGGAAAGAATATATTCTTAAATTTTTTTTTTCAACGTTTATTTATTTTTGGGACAGAGAGAGACAGAGCATGAACGGGGGAGGGGCAGAGAGAGAGGGAGACACAGAATCGGAAACAGGCTCCAGGCTCTGAGCCATCAGCCCAGAGCCTGACGCGGGGCTCGAACTCACCGACCGCGAGATCGTGACCTGGCTGAAGTCGGACGCTTAACCGACTGTGCCACCCAGGCGCCCCTTGGAAAGAATATATTCTACAGCTGTTGAGTGCAGTATTCTCTCTCTCTCCCTCTCTCTCTCTGCTTTCCATTTAACTTGTTAATTGTGTTGCTCAGATTCTTTATATCCGTATTTTTTGCTCTATTTAATTTATTATAAGAAATTAGTTAAAATCCTCCTCTATGATAGTGAAATTGTCTATATATTTTGAGACTATGTTATTAAGCCATAAAGTTTAGAATTGTTATATTTTTCTGATGAGACCTTTATCATTATGTGGTGATCATCTTTATCTCTAGAAATGCTTTTTGCTTTAAAGTCTATTTTGTATGGCATTAGTGTAGCTACCCCAAGTTTGTTTAATATTTTCCTAGTCTCTTTTTCCCATGCTTTGACTTTCACACTTTTTCTGTCCTTGTGTTTTGTGGATTATTTTTAATCCAGTGTGATAATCACTGACTTCAAATTGGATAGTCTAGACAATTTCCATTTATTGGGATCAGTTTTATATTTGGTATAGTAGATTATTATCAAAATTGTCCCTGACCCTTCCTAACAGCCCCTCCTTACAATCCCTGTCTCTTCTAAGCCTGTCCCTACTAAAGTATTATAACCCCATTGACATCTAAGTCTATTAAGATGCTTGGCCTTAATGATTTCTTTTGTGTTTTTGTTTTGTTTTTGTTTTTTACTAATTAAAAGTGAGTAGAAATAAATGTACTACTTCTCAGTAGAAGCTTGTATATACAGAGTCATTGTTGTTCTAACGAGTTGTTTTCTGCCACCATGCCTGTGGCAGACTGAAGCCATTCCTTCAGTCTAGGTTCCAGATTGAATAGCTAAGGCCAACCAAAGACTGGAATGCAATGTGTGTGAAAAACAAACAGATTCCGTAAGTCACTGAGATTTGGAGATTATTAATGCAGAAACCTTCCAAGATACGATTAATGCAGTTGACCCTTGAACAACACGGGTTGGGGGTGCTGACCCCCACGTGGTCAAAAATCCACATGTAACTTTGACTCCTCCAGAATTTAACTACTAATAGTCTACTGTTGATTGGAAGCCTTACTGATAACATCAACAGTCAATTAATACATATTTTGTGTGTTATATATATTACATACTATAGTCTTACAATAAAGTAAGCTGAAGAAAAAAATGTTACTAAAATCATAAGGAAGGGAAAATACATTTACAGTACTGTACTGTAAGAAATATAAGTGGACACATGCAGTTCAGGCCCATGTTGTTTAAAGTTCAACTGTACATCTAAATTGATTTCTACCATATTATTTGCTGCCCTCTGTTGCTCTCTCTCTGTTTTCCTTTTTTTATTCTAATGTACTTTCTTCTTGATTGATTGTTATTGACAGTTTCTAATGGTCTATTGTGAAGTAAGAGAAGGGCAATGTAGCAAGCTTTTCCTAAGATTTTATTTCTTCAGTGTAGAGGACTGTTCTTTATTCTGAGACTTCTTGATTTATTTTTAATTTTCCATTCCTGTTCTCCCCTAACAGTTTGGAGTTATATTCTATATTCTTTTATTTCTCTTTACATTTTAACTTGTATACCAGTATCCACTAGGATAGACTGTATTATGCACTGGGAATAAACTCTCCCAAATTCTTAGTGGCTTACAACTGTAAAGGTTTCCATGCCCCCTCTGCACCGTAGGCTGATGGAAGATTGACCTTTTGGGAGCATCAGTTGTAGGAGGAAGATCAGAGAATGGACAGTTTGTAGCGGTGCTTAAATACGTCTCCTTGGATCACTTCTCATATTTCATTGGACACAAGTCATGGGACCACACCCAAATTAGTGGGAGCAGGGAAATGCACTCCTCTCGTGTGAGTAGACGGAAAGGAAAACTTGAAATACTGGTGAAGAGATGTAATGTCTACCAGTTTGCCCTTTTGCTCACCAAATGTAGGTTAAGCTTACTCCCATGTCAAAGGAGAGCCACCCCAAATTCCCATCTAGGAGAAAGTTTAGCTCAGGATCAGGTTTCCTCTGTATTGTAGGGTAGGATGGATACATAGCAATCTCTACAACAGATCTTGATATACTTGCTCTTGATGCAAGGCCTTTGAGCCAAAAAGAAAAATTGGGGGGCCCCTGGGTGGCTCAGTAGGTTAAGCATCTGACTTTGGCTCAGGTCATGATCTCACAGCTTGTGAGTTCGAGCCCCACGTTGGGCCCGGTGCTGGCAGCTCAGAGCCTGGAGCCTGCTTCGGATTCTGTGTCTCCCTCTCCCTCTACCCCTCCTCTGCTCATGCTCTGCCTCTCTCTGTCTCAAAAATAAATAAACTTTTTTTTAAAATTCGAAAAGAAAAATTGGGTTTGTTACATGCTCCCAGTATACAATGATGAAATAAGCACAGCATAAAGAGAAAAGTACCCCCATTTGGAAAAGAAAAATTCCGTGAAACATAGCAATCACTGGTCCGTAGCAGTTTTGAAATTCTGGTGGGCACATATGGTTAAGGCCCTCCCTCTTTGGGGTGGGAAATATCTCCTGATTAAGTCTGCTCTAGAGAGTGAAAGGACTTCTTTTTCCATTGTTCGCTGTGGTCCTGACTCTACCTTCTGGAAAGTTCTTCCTTTTGTATCATTCTTCTTGGTCTCATCGGAAAACGAGGGCAATAGAACCTCCTTGTGGCCCATGCAGTTTTATCCACCTTTTGTTGCCCTGCTTCCTCTGGCAGTAAGACTCCCCCAAACTTCATAGACTTGCTCTCTATTTGATTTCAATCAGCTGTATGCACCAGTATCCATATCTGCAGTTCTTTATAATAAATATGCTTTTTTAGAGTGTTCTATTTCTCTTCTCTAACACATATATCCCTACGTCCCTATCCCCTTTAATATCAGGTAACTTGAGTCTACTCGATGTCACTGGGAAGAACACATACTTTTAGCTATTTACTTTGAGTTATTTTATCTAAATGAACAATTTGCTGGATACGACACCCTTATTTGGCTTTTTCCCAATTTGAAGTTCTTCATCCATCCAGTAGTTTTCATAAAGTTACAATGAGCACTCCTTTATTTTGACTTTTGCCTCAAGGCTGAGTTATAATTAGCCTTTGTTGCTCAAATATTTTTTACATTTAGCTTTGACATTTGGGGTGGTGAAGTTTTCTTTTCCATTTCTGAAAGTCCCTGAATTTCCATATTCTCTCTACTCCCTTTGATTCCTGTTTGTAAATGTGCAAATTCTTTCCTGAACTAAGGAAATGGTCAAATGCAGACAGTTATCAACACTCACTAGTAAAGTTGTTTTCCAGCTTCTTCCCTTAGAGCCACACATAACTTTATTAGGTACATGATATGTCTCCCAACATAGGGCAGATGACTTTTTACTAAACATTTTGGCATTACATGTTCTCACCTCCATATGCATTTCACCCACTGCTCTCAGTACCAATGCTTGTTTCTGTTGGGATAAAGTAATTTATATTGTTGTATGAACAATCTGAAAATTTCAGAAAGAACCAAGATTTCATCCTCACTGTGGGTTACAGGCTGTTGAGGAGGGTTCAACAGGAATAGTACTAGTCACTGGTCACAGCAGCAAAGGGAAGAGAGAATGGACACTCAAACCAACTCTTAAATACTTCTTGGAAGTGACACTTCTGTTCATATTTCATTGATCAAAGCTAGTTTCATGGCCAATGCTAACTTCCAGTAGGCAAGGAGGTACAGGCCCGCAACGTTTCCCAAAGGAGAGTAGAATCATAAATACTGAAGAGTAGCATTACTGTCTGTAACAAAATACAAAGTTATTATCTTTAGCCTTTTCTAAAATAATATAAGGACAAGAAAACTTTAATTTCCCGAACTTATATATTTCCCAGGATATTATTTTTTTGAAAATGGTTCTCCCAAATTAGATACTATTTTAATACCATTTCTGCAGTCAGTATTTATTTTGATTCATTCATACATTTACCACTTTGTTTTCCTGCATTGCATTTTCTTACTAAATTCAGTTTCTTTTTGTGTGTGACATAAAGACTTTAAAGTCCTTCAACTGAGTCTTTAATAGCAAATTATTTTTGTTTGAAAAGACTCACTTCATCTCTTTTCTCTTGAGTGAGAATTTATTTTCTTGGGTATTCGATACTATGTTTTCTTCTCAGATTTTGAAGGTGTGATTCTGCTGTCTTATGGCCAGTACCATTGTTGTTGAGAATTCAGCTGTTTGTAAAAACTGCCATTACTTCGTATCTCATCTGCCTTTCTTTCTAGCTTCTTTTACAGTCTTCTTTTCTTTGCTCTTCTGTAAATGCAGTGTGATGTGTCTGGGTGTGGAAGTCTAATTTATCCATCTTGGGGTTTGGAAATCTTAATCTGAATGTTCTTATCTTTCATCAGTCTGGAAAGCCTCCATCTTTAGGACTATTGCCTTACCAAGTCCATCTTGAAACTCTGATTAGATAGAAGATAGGCCTTCTTACTCTAATGTCCAGGGATTTTTCACCTATCTTACAGTATTTATCTTTTTGCCTTTTACTCCATTTTGGTCTTGGATAATTTCCCTTACTTTCTTGTTAGGATACCTATATGCATATAAAAAGTTGGGAGGATTAAAAAAACTATCCAGATGTTTAAATTATTTTGCAGTGTGAGCTTGGAACTGGACATATAGTTTACCATACTGTCAATTATGGAGTTGAATTTTCCAATTTTTTTTCCTTGCTTATTCTGTTACATTTATTTATTTATATTCTTTTTTTTAAATTCTGTTACTTTTTTTTTTTTTTGGTTTGTTTTATTTTTGAGACAGAGAGCAAGAGCCGGGGGGAGGACAGAGACAGAGGAGGACAGAGAATCCCAAGCAGGCTCCACGCTGACAGCAGTGAGCCTGATGCAGGGCTCGAACTCATGAACCATGAGATCATGACCTGACCAAAGCTAGACACTCAACCAGCTGAGCCAACCAGGCACCCCATTCTGTTACTTTTAAACAGGTACACTAGAAAGACCATTAGAGAGCTGGTGTTTATTGATGATCCTTTAAACTACAATGACCTATCACTGACTTCCATCCCATATGTGGAATCTCCAACATTTATTTTGTGGAATTTCCAATATTTTCTCTTCTTTCTTTTAAATTTTTAAATTTTGTAAATGTTTATTTGTTTATTTTGAGAGAGAGAGAGAGAGATCAAGCAGGGGAGGGTCAGAAAGAGGGAGACAGAGAATCCCAAGCAGGCTCTGCACTGTCAGCATGGAGCCCAATGTGGGGCTTGAACTCACAAACTGTGAGATCATGACCCAAGCCGAAATCAAGAGTCAGACACTCAACAGACTGAGCCACCCAGATGCCCCTCCAGTATTTTATATTCCAGGAAATTACCTTGACCCTTTGCTACTTTGTCCATTTCCTTGTTTTTACTTCTTCTTTGGAACCAGAGTATAGGCAGATTCTGACCTTTCTCTTTGTATCTCGTTTCAAACCCAAAGTTGACCTCTTAGACTTGAACACAAATTTAGCCTTCTGAATTTTTGTATCTTGATACTCCCTAGAATTTTCCTCTGTTCACATCATTGCCCTTTCTGCATTTTTACTGTCGTAACTGAATTACTACATTTTACCAGATCCTACACTCTTGTTATTAGCCACTCAACTTGTGCCTTGGAAAAGTATGTCCCCACTCAACAAAACAAAACAAAACAGAACAGAACCCCAAAAACAGTCAAGAAGGAAAAGATAACCTCAGTTCATTTGTGACCACTCTTCTGACAGTGATCAAATTTTGATATGTAAGCTAAATATACTCTTAAGATTTTGTGTTTTACTACTGGCTGTGTTGGTATTAATATTATGGCATATCTTATTATGTACAATGTATTGATTTGCTGACATCACATTTAGCAAATGTTCTCTCCTTCTCCTGGATGACTTCTTCACTTTTATTCACACAGATTTTCCAGGCTTTAGAGTTGCAGTTCATTTCAGTGCTCCAAACATGTCATCTAGTTCCAAGGAAACATCTTCCCTTTGTGTGCACTTATTCATCTCCAAATAAAATACCATGGACAGAGAAATGCATTGTTCTCAGCCAGGAGAGTGCCATGTTAAAACTCCCAAAGCCAGGAAAGGGTTCAGCTTTATGCAGGTTAAAAACCTTGGTGGAAGAAATGATGGTGCTCTTATCAGAATAAGAAAAACAGGACAAATAAAAACAGATGTTTGCTACCGTTTCTTACTGTGATTTGGACAAAGTCTGGCTACAAAAGGATTTGGTAGAAGGGGCCTCTACCCCTTGAGCTTTCTTTTCCTATGCCTTTGAATAACCGATTGTGTCTTTTAATCCCTCCCTTGCTTTGTGGTACACAGGCAGCCTGGACCTTGAGTACCCTGAAGGATAGCCGTAGCACCTGTTCCCTATCAGCCTAGCAGAGTTTCCACTTCTTCCCAAGCCCGATTCCATTTCTTGCGATCTTCCATTCTCTAGATCACCACAAGGTACAGGAGGCTAAGCAATGATGAGTATAAAGAGACACTAGGTGAACTTGCAAGTTGGTTAGTCCAAGTGGATCTTCGTTCAATTTACCAATCCTACCACATGGGGGCAGTAGGAAGCACGGGAGAGGGAGCTACACATAGGACCTTTTAATACACAATGGCTCCCAGTCAGTAACTGGACCAAACAGAAGCCCGGAATTTGCCCAAACGCTAGCAACTCCCTCTCAGGATTGGGATGAATTAGGGAAGAGCAAGTAGGGAGAGTGAAGTGAAAGAAGGGAATAAAGATTCTTTTTTCTACTTCAATATATATTTTCCAGTTACATTTCTAAGCATAGGGAATAATGTTTAGTAATTTGTTTTTTTTACTTAAGAGTATATTTTGCATGTCCTTAGATATCTGATAGCACATAATTTTTAATCACTGGATAAATTTCCAGTCAAAAGATATAATCTAACCAACCACTATTTTTGGATAGTTGAGGTATTTCCAGATTTTCTATATTATAAATAATAATTGTGTAATTAATTTATGTAGGGTTAAATGATTATCAGAATTTATAGTTATTTCCTCTGTACAAATTAAAGGGGTAGGTTACAATGAATACAGATTTTTGAGGATAAATATTGCTAAATTCTCCAGGACACCAATTCATACTCCACAAATAATGTATTAGCTTTCTATTTCTCTGTCTTACCATGCCAGCACTTGGTGACTTTTTAAATCTTTGGCAAGTTGATTCTCTATTTATTCATATTTCTTAAGTTGTAATGAGGTGACTATTTCATTATATTAGCATTATAACATTGTCTTATTTACATATTCATTGCTTTTTAAATTTCTTTTTTGAATTTTCCATGAGTATTTTTGACCCAGACCTACTGACTTTTTCTGTCATTTTGGTATTGTTTGGATATATGGCACCCCCACAAACTCTCAGGACAAGAAAGCATTGGTGGAAAAAAAAAAGGAATTTTATCATTGTGGTTTTGAAAAAGCGTTTCTCTTTCTTGTGGTGCCTTTTGTTTAGGTTCTCTTTTCCTCCCCATATCATTGGCCTCCCCCACCACATCACTTTCCCCATCACAGGACTGCTCCTTTAAACAGTTTGTGAAGACATCTAGATGCTCCCCATTCAGAGTCCTCACAACAGGAAATTGAGCCCAGTACTCTGCTACCTAATAAAGCATCCTTTTCTGACCTTTCCTGGTCTTCTGGTTTGTGATACACAGGCTTTCATTCAGTTTCCTGTGCAGCCTGTTCTCTGATGAATTCACCACAGAGCCAGTTCCACTATCACTGGGTCCATCATATTAAAACAGCACTTCAGAGCTGGGTGAGGCAATGAAGAGAAAGAGAAGAGAGAGAAGAATGAACAGAAAGGAGACAGGAAGGTGAGGTAGGAACCCTGATGCTTGACAGGGAAAAATGTAACTGGACTGCTCTGGAAGTAGACTCCACTTATTTTTGGATTAAACCCAGTGTTCTGTCTAGGGTATTTGACAGCTGGCGTAGATTAATTCTTTTTTTTTAACATTTCTTCCTCTTGATGACAGAGTTATTTTTAGGAATAATCATGAGATGAAGTAAATAATAATAATGGCCAGAAAACATGTAAACAGTGAACATTTCTTTTTTTGAACCTTACAGTATGTCATGTCAGTAAAAATAAATAAAAGTGAAAATTCCATTTCAAAAGCTTTGAAAAAAGTGGAAATTTTCTTTTATTGAATTTCCCTTTGTAATCATATAATTGAAAAAGTTTTAAAAAGTAAAATATATAGAGAGCAGAAAAAGGAGAGAAAGAATAGGTTAACACTTGTTACATATGTGTGTGTGTGTGTGTGTGTGTGTGTGTAGTAAAACTTGTGCCTTCATATTAGTTTATCATAGTAAAGAATAACAACATTACAGTTTCTGCAGATTTGTCAATAGCTTTATGAGAATTCATTTTCACATACTTTTGTTTAATGTACAGTATAGCAAGACTTCTTATTAATTTCTTATTAATTTTCACTTCAAAAGTTTTCACATGAAGCAAGATAAACTAGTATGATAAGTTTTATTTTTTATTTTTTATTTTTATTTATTATTTTTAAAAATTTTAATGTTTATTTTTGAGAGAGAGAGAGCGCGCGAGAGCGTGAACACAGGAGGGGCAGAGAGAGAGAGCGAGACACAGAATCCGAAGCAGGCTCCAGGCTCTGAGCTGTCAGCACAGAGCCTGGTGTGGGGCTCGAACCCACGAACCATGAGATCATGACCTGAGCCAGAGTCAGACGCTTAACTGACTGAGCCACTCAGGTGCCCCTAAGAGAAGTTTTAAATTGAAAAAGAGAGCCAGTGGGCGTGGGGGAGGGGGGCAGAAGGAGAGAGAGAATCTTAAGCAGGCTCCAGGCCCAGCACAGAGCCTGACATAGGGCTATATCCCGCAACCCTGGGATCATGACCTGAGCTGAAATCAAGAGTTGAACGCTCAACCACCAGAGCCATCCAGGCGTCCCAAGAGAAGTTTTAAACAAAAGGATAAGCAGAGATTCATGAAAATCCAATTTCACAACAAAATTAAAAAATTGGCAAACTGCCATGTCTTTATTTCTTCAGGATCAATTCTAGCAACTTTTAAATATCTCTATAATCTAAAATTTTAAGTACAAATAAATTTTTATTTATTTTTGACAGAGACAGACAGAGCATGAGTGGGGGAGGGGCAGAGAGAGAGGGAGACAGAATCTGAAGCAGGCTCCAGGCTCTGAGCTGTCAGCACAGAGCCCGATGGGGGGCTCGAACTCACAAACCGCGAGATCATGACCTGAGCCAAAGTCTGACACTCAACTGACTGAGCCACCCAACCACTCCTTAAGTACAAATAAAAACCTCACTATCACATACAATGACAGAGTTGAAGTAATGTATCTTTGTCTTTACAATCACTGTGCTATCATTATTTAAATTTTTTGTTTGAACACCAGAATGTGTGGTATCATATGAATTGGAGAAACAAACTACACCCAAAGTTAGTTTGAATGATTATGAACCCTTACAAACTTACTCTCAAAATGAATGCATGGATGGCACAAAAACAGACACTCAGATCAGTGGAACAGAATAGAGATCCCAGAAATAGACCCACAAACGTATGGCCAACTAATCTTTGACAAAGCAGGAAAGAATATCCAATGGAATACAGACAGTCTCTTCAGCAAATGGTGTTGGGAAAACTGGACAGCGACATGCAGAAAAATGAAATTTGACCACTTTCTTACACCATCCACAAAAACAAACTCAAAATAGATAAAGACCTAAATGTAAGACAGGAAGCCATCAAAATCCTTGAGGAGAAAGCAGGCGAAAACCTCTTTGGCCTCGGCTGCAGCAACTTCTTACTCAACACGTCTCCAGAGGCAAGGGAAACAAAAGCAAAAATGAGCTATTGGGACCTCATCAAAATAAAAAGCTTCTGCACAGCAAAGGAAACAATCAGCAAAACTAAAAGGCAACCAGTGGAATGGGAAAAGATATTTGCAAATAACATATCAGATAAAGGGTTAGTATCCAAAATCTATAAAGAACTTACAAACTCAAAAACAAATAATCTTGTAAAGAAATGGGCAAAAGACATGAATAGACACTTCTCCAAAGAAGACATCCAGATGACCAGCCGACACATAAAAAAAATGCTCAACATCACTCATCATCAGGGAAATACAAATCAAAACCACAATGAGATACCACCTCACACCTGTCAAAATGGCTAACATTAACAATTCAGGCAACAGCAGATGTTGGTGAGAATGCAGAGAAAGAGGATCTCTTTTGCACTGCTGGTGGGAATGCAAACTTGTGCAGCCACTCTGGAAAACAGTATGGAGGTTCCTCAAAAAATTAAAACTAGAACTACCCTACGACCCAGCAGATGCAAGGGATACAGGTGTGCTGTTTTGAAGGGACTCATGCACCCCAATGTTTATAGCAGCACTACCAACAATAGCCAAAGTATGAAAAGAGCCTGAATGTCCATCAGTGGATGAATGGATAAAGAAGATGTGGTGTGTATACACACACACACACACACACACACACAATGGAGTATTACTCAGCAATCAAAAAGAATGAAATCTTGCCATTTACAACTACGTGGATGGAACTAGAGGGCATTAGGCTAAGCGAAATTAGTCAGAGAAAGACAAATATCATATGACTTCACTCATATGAAGACTTTAAGATACAAAACAGATGAACATAAGGGAAGGGAAGCAAAAACAATATAAAAACAGGGAGGGGGACAAAACATAAAAGACTCTTAAATATAGAGAATAAACAGAGGGTTCCTGGAGGGGTTGTGGGAGAGGGGATGTTTAAATGGGTAAGGGGCATTAAGGAATCTACTCCTGAAATTATTGTTGCACTATATGCTAACTAACTTGGATGTGAATGAATGAATGAATGAATGAATGAATGAATGGAGCTAGTCTGAATGGCAAGGGCCAGAGCTCTCATCGTTAGCCTCCATGTAGAATGCAATGTTTACTGAAGAATAAGCAACAAAATTGCTACCTTGAAGGTCACGTATAATAAAAACTTAACAGTAGCCATGGCAATTATTTAGAACCTAGTCCAACAACAACAAAAAATATTCGGGGAATAGTACTTTGTTTAGAATTCCAGATTTATATAGTAACGATAAAAAGCTGGCAGACTTTGGGACGCCTGGGTGGCTCAGTCAGTTGACTGTCCAACTCTTGGACTCTTGGCACCTGCTTAAGATTCTCTCTCTCCCCCTCTGCCCCTCTTCCCTACTCGTGCGTTCTCTTTCTAAAATTAAAAAAAAAAAATGAAATAATTAATTTTTTTAAAAAGCAGGCAGACTTTTACTCAGCTGGTTTTTAATTCTTTCCAGATAATATATTTCTTTATTACCTGCATCTGAGGCAGAACTGTAGCCCTGACCTTGGTACAAAAATTAGAGCAAATTCTCATAAGCTCAGCAAAAAAATAGTAACACAGAAGTGCTACTGTTTAGTGATCGGTCACTTACTATGCTTCGAAGCCTCTGCTTTTCAAATACTATTCCATTAATCGCTATTCTAACTGTGAGTTTAAGTGTCTTGATTATTTACATGTTACCAATGAGACAACTGAGGCATAAAGAGATTAAGTAACCACCTTATGTAATCATGGCTAAGATCACACAGCAGCTCAAAAATAATCCTGTGAGCCAGGACTTGAACCCAGATCTGTCTGGTGTTAAGGTCTGCAGTCTTTTTTTTTTTTTTTTATAATTTTTTTTTTAATGTTTATTCATTTTTGAGAGAGAGAGAGAGACAAAGCATGAGTGGGGAAGGGGCAGAGAGAGGGAGACACAGAATCCGAAGCAGGCTCCAGGCTCCGAGCTGTCAGCACAGAGCCTGATGTGGGGCTCGAACTCATGAACTGCGAGATCATGACCTGAGCCGAAGTCGGATGCTCAACCGACTGAGCCACCCAGGCGCCCCAAGGTCTGCAGTTTTAATGACTTCATGTCTACTAGAAAAGCAGCTTATACTTCTCTTATCTGCCACAGAATTTTCATGTTTGTAGTAATGGGTAGTGTCTTGTGAAAATTGGATGGAGGAAGAAGGAAGCAAGAACCGAAATGGGGTCAGAAAGGTGTAACTGGTATAGTGTGAAGAATAGCAGACTTGGAGTCACGGTACCTTTTTTTTGATTTATCTAATGATCTATGAAACTAATAGTATCTATTAGTATTTTTGCAGGATGTGGTTCACAGTAACAGCTGAGTATTTCTTTAAAATACATATTCTTAGAGCTTACTTCAAACCTGGTGAATTAGAATTTTTGAGTTGGAACTTAGGAATAGGAAATACATCAAATTTAAGGTAAAAAAAAAAAAAACCACAGGAAACTGAGTACCTGGGGAAAAGATACAATAGATAAGATATGGCAAACGAGGTTTATAATAATAAACATTTACAAATCAATAAAATGGTAGTAACGATTGGCATTTAGATAAAGATGAGATACAACGAAGTAGGTAATATAGGTAAAGATGTTCAGACTGTGTTCAAGGTATGCCTAGGTCAGCGTGAGGAGAAACAAGAACTCTCAAAGTGATAGTTGCAATATAAATTGGATAGTTGCAATATAAATTGCCAAATTAGAAAGCTAACAATTCTGATTCAAAAGAAAATAATAAGGATTTCCATTTTGGATACTTTGGCCAACTAGATACCTGGAATAACCCTTTTAGACTGAAGTAATTAAAACTGTAAATAAGATATTTTTTAAAAATGTTGACCGTAGATGAGGGGAGACCACTGAGAAACCATAAAAAAGAAAAGTAAAACTCTAGTTTCTGGTCTCCCATGTGAGGAAGCTTGGAAGCTTGGAAGTTGCATTCTGTCTCAACAACAAGGGAAACGCTAAATAAACTGAAAAATTAACAACTTTAGTGAGATCCATCAGAGAAGTGAGAGGTTGTGGCACGGGAGGGAAGCAGAGGGTATGTGGGAACTCTCTGTACTGTATGCTCAATTTTGCCGTGAACCTAAAATTAAAAAAAAGAAAAGTCTATTTTAAAAAATTTGTTTAAAGATTTTCTGAGTTGAGACAAATGAAAGGATTTACAGAGGCCAAAAGTAATACTAGGAGGAACTCCCAATAAGTAAGAGAGCACCCAGGTCTGCTTTTTCCCTAATGGGAAATCTCTCCTAATCCCTAATTTCTCCGAAAGGGATTTATCCTAATCCCTGGAGATTTTGATCTTTGGGGGTTTCAGTGCCTGTGTTATGCCAGGGAACAGGAGTGAAGTCGGACCTCAGAAGTCTAACAGGAGATCTCTTCATAAAGCTAGAACCCAAAAGGAAAATGAGAAACAAACCTTCTACAAAAAAAGGAGGAGAGGGGTGAAAATTACTTGTCTCAAACTTGTAACAAAGGAGAGGTAGGTAATCTCCCATGAGAACTTATAATAACAAGCCTGCCCAAAGTAGGTTTGAGGCCAAATGCATACAATCTATGTGACTCCTAGAAATCTCTAAAAACTTTCAGTAGATAATTTAATTTATCCAGGTTGATATAGTGCCCTTAAGCAAAAGCAAATCATCTTTTCAGGAATGCGACTTCAACGAAATCCCAAAGCATTCCCAAAGATTCCAAAATGAATGAATGAATGAACGAATGAATACATGAATGAATGAATGAACAAATAAACAGCTCTAGGAAAAACAGGTAATAGGGCAGAAATAAGGTCCCATAAGTGACAGCCAAAGAACAATTGTATTAGGCCCCAAAAGACTTAACATATTCAAATTATCATGCATAGATTATAAAATAAACATACTTAATATATTTAAAGAAAAATTTAAAAGCTCAAAATGTGCTCAAAGAATAAAAGAATTTGAAGGGAGACCACTAAGATTTGGAAAACAGCCAGCAAGAATTTCTAGAAATGAAAAATAAAATAATTAGACTGATAAAACTCAGTGGAGCAAGTTAGAACAGTTTAGAGAAAATTGGTGTACTGAAAGGTACATTGGAAGAAATTACCCAGAATTCAAATTATCCAGAAAATGGAAAAATGAAAGAAATATTAGATAAGGAGGCTAGAGCACCAAGTTCCAAGAAGTATCTATTCAAAGTCTAAAACAGAAAGAAAAGAAGAGGCAATCTTCAAAGAGATAGTGACAGAGAATTTTCCACATTTTATGAGAAACACACACAAAGCCTTCATGTATCACAAATAGAATAAATAAAAGAAAATAAATAAAAGAAAACTTTGACAAGTCATGGTGAAATCGTAGACAGCAAAGAAAAGGATAATTTTTAAAACAAGCGGAGAAAAGTAACTCAAACATTACATTCTAAATTTGAGAATTAAAATTCCTTTAAAATTCTCGTGAAACATATCAAAATTAACATACTACCACATTCTCCAATCACAATGCGGTTTAGTTAGAAATGTTTATTTTTATTTTTTAAAGTTTATTTATTTTGAGAGAGAGTGAGAGAGACAGCACAAGCCAGGGAAGGGCAGAGAGAGGGGAAGAGAGAGAATCCCAAGCAGGCTCCACACTGTCAGCGTGGTGCCTGATGTGGGGCTCAAAGCCACAAATGACTAGATTATGATCTGAGCAGAAGTCGGCCGCTTACCTGACTGAGCCACTCAGGCGCCTCTAGTTAGAAGTTTTTAAATACAGCGAAAACACCATGTAGTTAGATACTTTAGAATATACACACATACTTCTAAACCACTCTTACTCAAAGAAGAAGTCATGATGGCGCTAACAATATTTAGAAATAAATTATAGTGGTAATATTCTTTGCCATAAAGAGTCTGACTCCATTGGTGATGTTTGCTGATAATTTTCAGGCTCCACCACTCCTTCGCCTTCGTCTCACTGCTGGGCAAGGAGATAAGAAAGTTTGGATGTTCCTTCCTTCCACTGGTACTAGTAAGACATTCAAGCCACACAAGCTCTAGTCAACCTGTGGGAACTCTCACCTCAAACCCACCCCTTAACCACCATAAAATCCCAAGCCAGTTGCCCCTTCCTGCTCTCTCAAGCCATCTTTGGAGCTGCTTTCAAGCTTACCTTACTCCCCAGAAAACCTTATTATGTCAGGAATAAACTTTTTCATACTCTCAGTGTATGTGTGGTGTCATCAGTCTCCACATCAAAACTTTGGGTGAAGCTGGCATCCCTCCTCTATAGGAGACCACATGTTATATATCAAGACTTTCTGTGTAAGTACTGCTGGGTTTATAGGGATATTTATAGTCTTAAACGATACATATATTGGAAAAGAAGAAAGGCTGAAAATTAATAAGCTAAGTCTCCAATTTAAGAAATTTGGAAAAGAATTGAGAACAAACCCAAAGAAAGGCAGAGTGGAGGAAATTAATAAATTAACATAAAGTTGAAAGACTCATCAAAGGTATAAACTAGCAATTCAAAAAGACTTATGGGGCACCTGAGTGGCTCCGTTGGTTAAGCTTCTGACTTCAGCTTAGGTCATGATCTCATGGTTGGTAGATTCGAGCCTGGCGTTGGGCTCTGTGCTGACAGCTCAGAGCCTGGAGCCTGCTTCAGATTCTGTGTCTCCCTTTTTCTCTGCCCTTCCCCAATTTGCACTCTGTCTCTCTCTCTCAGAAATAAATAGGGGCGCCTGGGTGACTCAGTCGGTTAAGCTACTGACTTGGGCTTGGGTCATGATCTCATGGTTTGTGAGTACGAGCCCCGCATCAGGCTCTGAGCCTGCTTCAAATTCCGTGTCTCCCTTTCTCTCTGCCCCTCCAGTGCTCATGCTCTCTCTCTCAAAAATAAATTAACATTAAAAAATTAAGTAAATAAACATTTTATTTTTTTTTCAACATTTATTTATTTTTGGGACAGAGAGAGAGAGCATGAACGGGGGAGGGGCAGAGAGAGAGGGAGACACAGAATCGGAAACAGGCTCCAGGCTCTGAGCCATCAGCCCAGAGCCTGACGCGGGGCTCGAACTCACAGACCGCGAGATCGTGACCTGGCTGAAGTCGGATGCTTAACCGACTGCGCCACCCAGGCGCCCCGAAGTAAATAAACATTTAAAAAAAAAGGGCTTATAAAATAGATAACTCTTGGCTCAGTTGATAGAGCATGTGACTCTTGATTTTAGGGCTGTGAGTTCAAGCCCCACGTTGGGTTTTGGAGATTACTTAAAAATAAAACCTTAAAAAAAATAGGTAATTCTTTAGCAAAGATTACCGGGGGGGGGGGGGGGGAACAAAAGAGAATAAATAAACACAATAAGAAATTTAAAAAAATAATAAAACTATAACTATAGAGATTTAAAGACAATAAAATGAAAGCTTTTTGACAGCACATTTGAAAACTTAGATGAAGTTAATAAAGTCCTAGAAAACTTAACTTACCAAAGCTGATTTTCGAATGAATAGAAAACCTGAATAGTCTACAAATGGTAAGAGAACTGAATAAGTAAATAATTTCCAGTTCACATAAGATGGTGTAGATTTGTTTCTCCCTGCTCCTTCCCACTAAATACATCTATAGACCCTGGAAGTAACACAAAAGGTAGCCAAAGGAGAACTCTAATAAAAGGTTGTAAAAAGATGGCAAACTGGTTTGGAATCTCAATTCCCAGCAGCAGCGTATTTTACAAACACCTCGGACCCAGCGTTTCCGAACACCCATCTTAGCAACAGCAAGTAGCCCAGGTTGGTTCATTCACCACTTCCCATTCCCCTTCCCTCTGCCGTCTCCCCACCAGTATCAAACAGGAAAACACCACCCAGCGAGCCTGGCATCACTGGCAAGGAGCCCTGCTAATGATTAGTGGTTAGGGATAGCACTTTTCTGGGCCTGAGATTCACTTCCCCCATCAAGAGATACTGGGACAGCTGAGCAGCACTGGACCACTGGCCCCCATCAACAATTTGCATCCCAAGCAGGAAAGTCTGCTTTGTCCTTGTGGGCCTGAGACTGCCCTCTCCTAGTCAGAGACACTAGAGAGGCCACCTAACATGAACAGGAGAGGTGCTATCACAACAGTAGCAAGGCATGGCACATCTTTTTGTCTTCATGGGCCTGAGATTTCCCTTCTCCATTCAGAGACACTGGAGTGGGAGGACAGGTGATCAGCAAGAGGGACCCCACCACAACAGGCTGCCCAACCAGGAAGCTTCTTTGTCCCTGTAGAACTAAGGCTCCCTTCTCCTTGCTGGAGGACACTAGATGGCCCAGTCTGCACAAATCCTTCTGTTTTCTTAGGCAGCAACAGCAGGAACAAGTGGGAATCCCAGTGTCACCTGATAAAAAGCAAGTAGACCAAAATAATACCACAAAGGCCCTGAAAATTAAACTGTCACTGAAACTAGAGCTCACAAAAGTTGGATAGAACTTTCATGCTAAACCTAAACAAGGTAAATGCCTGTTAAAGTGTTTAAATAGGGACCAGAGTTGGTTTTTTGTTGTTGTTTTTAACATAATGGGCAAAATGTCCAGGGTATAATTGAAAATCACTCATCATACCAAGAACCAAGAAAATCACAACTTCAGTGAGAAAAAACGATCATCTAATACCAATATGTAAATGAATCAGATGTTGGAATTATCTGACAAGGATTTTTAAAGAGGCCATTGTAAAGTGCTTTAACAATCATTACACATTCTTTTCAAACAAGAAAAAAACAGAAAATGTGAGCAAAGAAACAGAAGTTATATAAAAAAGAAACATCAAAATTATAGAACTGAAAAATACAATTAAAAATTTCTTTTTTATTGCTGGGTTAAATAGTAGAATGAAGATGACCGGGGATAGATGCAGTGAACTTTAGCACAAATCGGTAGAACTTACCCAGTATGAACAAGAGGTAAGATAGGCCGAGGGAAAAAGAAGAATAGAGCTTCAGGGGATCAGGAGGGACCTGTGAGACAATGCAAACATTCGTATCAGAGTCCCAGAAAAAGAGAGTGAGACTGAAAGAGTATTCAAAGAAATAATAGCTGAAAATGTCCCACATTTGGCAAAAGACACAAACCTATATATTCAAGATGAACAAATCCCAAACAGAACAAATCTGAAGAGGTCTACTCCAACACACAGCATAATTAAACTTATGGAAACTTCAGAAAAAGAAAAAAAAATCTTGAAAATAGAAATTGTTACCAAAACCCAAGTTTGACTGCCCATTACTCAAAAAGCCAATACTCAAGAGTTTTGTTTGAAAAAGAGTATGAGCTTTTTTCAGGCGTCGGGCAATCTGGGGAAAAGGCAGAATCTTGTCCAAAGGCCAACTTTAAGGTTTCTGCCTGGTGCAGGGGTTTTTAAAGGAGTTTAGGGCAGTTAATCAGTAAAGAGAGTGCATTGATCTGTAACATTACTCTTTTTATTTATTATTTATTATTTATTATTATTAGAGAGAGCGAGGGGGGTAGGCAGAGAGAAAGAGAATCTTAAGCAGGCTTACGACCATGAGATCATGACTTGAGCCAAAATCAAGAGTCGGATGCTTAACTGAATGAGCCACCCAGGTGCCCCAATCCATAGCATTTTTTGATTGCATGGAGACTTGATGGTGCCAGCTACAGATGTTCTCTCAGCTTGGAGGCTGTGCAAGGGGGTCTAGTTCCTTGGTGCCCAGAGGGGAGGGAGGTTTGTGCAAGAGAATTTGGTGATGTGTAGATGGGCTTTGTTTTCGAAAAGAATGCCTGATCTATAGATATACGAAGAAAGATTTAGTTAATCACCCCGGCTGCGGGTACTTGCTGAGGCTTGAGAACTACCAGGTTGGCCAGAAGGGCCAAGGCAGCTTCCAGATGATGCATTCCCTATAAAGAACACTAATTCCAATGACAGAAGATGTCTCATAAAAAATATGCAGGCCCAGAAGGAAGTGGTGCATTTTTCAAGTGGTGAAAGAACAGAACTGTCAACCATGAATTCTATTTCCTGTGAAACTATCCTTCAGGAATGAAGAGGAAATAAAGACACTTTTGAAGGAAAGAAAACGCCAAGAATTGGTCTCTAGCAGACCTACCCTTATTAGCTAAAGGAACGTCTTCAAAGAGACAAGATATGATAAAAGAAGGAATCGTGGAGCATCAGGAAGGAAGAACAATGGGAAGATTAGAAATATGGATACATACAGTAGACTGTCCTCCTCCTCCTGAGTTCTAGAAGTCATATTTGATGACTGAAACAAAAACTGTAACACCACCTGATACTCAAGACAATGATATTTGAAAGTGGAGAAGGCAAAGGGACCTAAATAGAAGTAAGGTTACTAAACTTCACTATAAATGCTCAAATGTTGATGCCAGTAGAACATAATAAGTCATATATTTATATTGTAATATTTAGAGCAACCACTATGAAAAGTATACAAAGAGACACACTCAAACACACTACAAATAAGATAAGATCCTAAAAAAAAAATGTTCAAATAACCCACAGAAAGGCAAGAAAAAGAAACAAAGGAATGAGAACTAGTGGAAACAAAAACAAATAATAAAATTGCTGACTTAAGCATTAACGACATCACCTTGAGTGTGGTCTAAATACACCAGTTAAAAGGCAAAGATAAGTGGGATAGATAAATAAACATCACTTAAAAATATGCTGTGTACAAGAAATTCACTTCAAATTCAATGAAATAGGTAGGTTGAAAAAAATGATTGAAAAAGATTTACGATGCAAACATTGATCTAAAAAACCAGGAGTGGCATATTCATATCTGATAAAGTAGATTTCAAAGCAAAGGATTATTACTAGAGACAAAGAGGAATATTACACAATGATAAAGGATCAGTCCACTAGGAAGATACATTAGTTTCCTAAGTACCACAAACTGGGTGGCTTAAAACAATATAAATTTATTATCTCACAGTTTTGGAGGGTAAAATCCTGAAATTAAGGTGTTGGCAAGGCCATGCTCCCTCTGAAACGTGTAGGGGAGAATCCTTCTTTTTGCCTTTAGCTTCTGGTGTTTTCTGGCAACCTTTGGCATTCCTTGGCTTGTAGATGCATCACTTCAATTTCTGCCTCTTTCATCACATAGCTACCTTCTCCCTGTGTCTGTGTCCATTTTTTTTTCTTCTTATAAAGCCGACCCCAATCCAACGTGACCTCATTATAACCTGATGGCATCTATTTCCAAGTGAGGTCAAATTCACAGATACCAGGAGTTATGACCTCAACATATCTTTTTGGATGACACAATTCAACTCTTAACAGAAGATATAATTATCCTAAATGTGTATGCACTCAACTTCAGAGCTTCAAATTACATGAAGCAAAAACTGATCTAGCTGAAAGGAGAAATAGACAAACCACAATTACAGCTGGGGACTTAAACAGCCCATCTCAGAAACTGATAGAACTACCAGCCAGAAAATCAACAAGATCCTATTGAATGATTGTGTTGAATTCTACCTGACAGTCAAGAAAGAGATAATTCCAATCTTAAACCAGCTCTTCCAGAAACTTATAAAAGAGAGAATACTCTATAATTTATTTTAAGAGAATGGTATAATCATGATAATTAAAATCCAAGAAAGAGAAAATAAGAAAGAAAATTATAGGTAATGCTCAATAATGAACATGGATTTAAAATTTTTAAATAAAATATTAGCAAACTGAATTTAGCAGCATATAAAAGACATACTACATTATGACTAAGTTTAATTTATTCTGGTAATGCAACTTTGGTTCAACATTTGAAAATCAATTGATAAAATTTCCAACATTAACAGATTAAAGAAGACCATATAACCAGTTCAAGTTATACAACTACTTAGTTAAATTTCAACACTCTTTCATGTCTTTTAAAAAACATTGTTAGCAAATTAAAAATAAAAGGAAACTTCCTGCTGGAACAAAATTAAGCCTACAACAAATATCATATTTACCTCTGAAAAAAATGAAGCATTCTCCTTAAGATTTATTAGAAGACACAGGTTATCTATTACTACTTCCATTAATCATTGTTCTGGAGTCCCATGCCAACACAGTAAGGCAAGGAAATAAATAAATTTATAAGTATTGTAAAGAAGTAAATAAAATGGTCATAATTCATAAACAACATGATTTTCTTTGTAGACAATCCAAAATAATCTAAAGACAAATTATTAAAGAGTATCTAGCAAGTCTGTTAGGTAAAATGTAATTACACAAATTATTACATTTTTATTTAGCGACAAGAAACAGTAAAAATAATATTTATGGAAACTTCAAAAATATAAATACCTAGGAAAAGCTAACAGAAGACACACAACACTTTCACTGAAAAAAAAAAAATGATAAACCTTTAATGAATTAAAGTTGCCCAAATAAAACAAGAGATACATCATGTTCGTGGATTGGAAAACATTATCATAAAGCTGTCAGTTCTCTCTCAAATACTTGTATTTTTTCAATGCAATTGCAATCAAAATCCAATAAATGTTTTTCTGTTCTTAAAAGTTAATTCTTTTTCGGGGATCCTGAGTCGCACAGTTGGTTAAGCATCCAACTCTTGATCTCAGCTCAAGTCATGATCTCACGGTTCATGAGTTCGAACCCCACATTAGGCTGTGCACTGATGGTGTGGAGCCTGCTTGGGATTCTGTCTATCCTTCTCTCTGCTCCTCCCCTGCTTGTGCTTACTCTCTCTCAAAGTAAATAAATAAACTTAAATAAGTAAAAAATTTTTTAAAGTTAATTCTATTTTTTTTAATTTATTTTTATTTTTATTTTTTTGAGAGAGAGTGAGTGCATGTGCAAGTGGGAGAGGGGCAGAAGGAGAGAATCCTAAGCAGGCTCTACATTGAGCGTGGAGTCCAACGTCAGCTCTGTCTCATGACTGAGATTATGACCTGAGCCAGAATCAAGAGTTGGACACTTAACTGACTGAGCCATCCAGGCACCCCTTAAAAGCTAATTCTAAAATGTTTAGGGTCAGGGAGAGGTAGTGATTACAGATATTTGGATTAACCTTGGATAGAAGACTTTACATTTTCTAAGACTGTTTAATAAGTTACAAGTAAACTTTTGGGTTTGGTAGCTTATGCTATAGTCAAGCCTGGGGAAATAGAAGTGGAGAAGGCTGGTCCCAGAAGAAAGCACAGAGATATGTCTACCAGAGAATTATAAAGCACAGCCCTGTTGGGGAATAATGGATGAAGGGAAGAAAGCCAGTGTTGGTATGTGAAGGAACCTTGAGTCCAAGCTGTTGAAGGTCCCTTTGTGCTTCCAGAAAATTACCGTATTTAAAAGGACTAATTTTAAAATCAGACTCTCAATCAATTCATATTTTATTTTTGGAACCTGAATACTATCCCCCAAGCAGAACTTCATTAGTTTGGAACTGGAGGATTCCTTTGCATCACATACTAAGATAAAAGAGTCGCCAATAGTTGGTGAATATGACAAAGCAGTGGCACCACAACTGGGGCGGCTTGATGAAATGAAGACAGAAGCTGACAGTGCTCGGGAGTGTTGTGAAGCCCAGCAGCCCCAAACTTAGGAGAATGAACTGAAAATAAACACGACGTTTTCAGACACTCTACAGTTGGCTACAGGCATTCATTCAGCTTTCTCTGACATCATCTGGTAGGAACAAAATACCTCCTTCAGTTTCAACCACAGCTATTCAGGTTTCCTGTTCTGGTTGTAAAAAAAATCTTCAGAGGAGGGGGTCTACTCAGCTCTTCTGCTCCACACTGTGCATCACTGCATACATTTCATCTGCCAATTCACCAGCTCTTCCCAAGAGAACATCTTCAAAGTGCTCCAAGTATATAATTCTAAATTATGCCCCATTACTTCCCTGCATAGATCTTGATCAGAGTCTTGGCTGTAATTGTCTACATTTTCATTTTTTCTGAAGACGTGTCCCCTTGATTGAGTGAAAAGAAGCTGTTTCTGCTTTTAGTTGGTCTGTTAGACTCTTCAGAAATAGTTTTTTGTTGTTGAGAGATTTGCAGAAATTAAAATGTAAGGGGTTTTCTCTTCAGCTTTAAATAATATGGCTTCTGAAACTTTCCTCTTCATTTGAAATTCTCTGTAAGTGGAATTATTATATGCCCATTCTGTTTTAGCATTTAACTGTATAGTGTGCAAACCACTAACACATTAATCATACCACAGTTAATTTAGATCTTCCAAGGTATAAAATTACCTAATGTTTCTCTTGTAATGGTAAATGAGGTTATTTGATTCTTTTGCAAAACTGAATAGCCATAGGTAAACGTGGATAGGTGGCTGAAGTCTTCAAGATTTCTGTGAGCTACTGTTGGGGTCTGTATTGCCTTTTTTCTTTTTCACATTTGTAGGGCAATTGAGATGCAGAGAAAGGAAGTAGTAGTAATTTCATAATGAACTAGTGAAAAACGTCCACAGCTTTAAACTATAACCTGAGATGTATAAAGGATCAACGTGCTTTGAGACTCCTATCACAGTATAATTCTGGTTTGTTATTACTCATTACATGCTAATGCCAACTTTGAATATTTTTGTTTCAGAACAAAGAAAACATAGGCCACCAGTTTTGCTTGTAAATATAATAAATTTCCTTCCAAATGTCTTTAAAAATAAAACAAAGTAAAATAAAATGTTTATGGAAAGGCCAAGAATAACTAAGACACTCTTGTAGAAATGCTTAGAGATGAACAGACGTACCTACAAGATATGAAGAGTCTTTATACAGCTATAGTAATTAAGGATGGTGTGACATTGGTGGAGATGTAAAGAGTCTAGTTGAATATAATGAAAGCCTGGAAAGAGACACAAATACTAAAACATGGTATATGATAGAGTTAGCATAGCAGATCAGTAGAAAAGGATTATTTGTTAACAAACAGGGCTGGCATAATTGGTTATCTATATGACGGAAAATAAAATTATACCCATACCTCACATTATACGCAAAAATTAATATCAGATGGTTTAAGAATCTAAATGTCAAAGACAACTCTATAAAAGTTCTAAAAGACCATATAGATGAATGCCTCTACAAGACACTTTACAATACAGGGCCTTCATACATGCTGGCCCTTCTATCCAGAATGGTCTGCCTTGCTCTCTGCCTGTTTAACAGCATCTTGCACTTCAAATTCTAGCTCATATGTTACTTGCCCAGCAAAGTCTTCTTAATTATCCAGGCTTAATCAGATCCCCTGGTTATAAATGCTCAAAGGTCATTCTACTTTTTTCTTTTTAAAATATCTTTCTTTGAAGTACAATTTACATAAAATAAACTTGACAAATCTTAAATGTACAGCCTGATGGATTTTTACATGGGTAACTACCTGTGTAACCACTACCCAGACAAAGACATTGAACATGCTTCACCCAAGTATAAGCGGGTGGCTTCTTCCTATTGTTGAATAAAAGGGCAGTAAGGTCTGGATGGAGGTGTTGGCTAGCAGATAATGAAAAACATCAACAATTCATTGAGGCCAAAGTCAGTGCAAACCCCAGGTAGGACCCTTTAAAGGGAATGCATGTCATATATTGGCTTTGGAAGCAAAGCCCATTTATTCTACTCAAAGCAATTTCTAATTCATACTTAAGTCACTTTCTGAACTCTATTCTGTGTGTGTGTGTGTGTGTGTGTGTGTCTATTTTTGATATGAGTTTCATTCTGATTTCAATATTGTAAACTTTTAATATTATATATGATACTGAAAATACCCCCTCCATGCACTTATTTGTCATCATCACTTTTGAAATTTTTAAACGTTTATTTATTTTTTTTTTAATTTTTTTTTCAACGTTTTTATTTATTTTTGGGACAGAGAGAGACAGAGCATGAACGGGGGAGGGACAGAGAGAGAGGGAGACACAGAATCGGAAACAGGCTCCAGGCTCTGAGCCATCAGCCCAGAGCCCGACGCGGGGCTCGAACCCACGGACCGCGAGATCGTGACCTGGCTGAAGTCGGACGCTTAACCGACTGCGCCACCCAGGCGCCCCCAAACGTTTATTTATTTTTGAGAGAGAGAGAGAGACAGAGCATGAGCAGGGGAGGGGCAGAGAGAGAGGGAGACACAGAATCTGAAGCCGACTCCAGGCTCTGAGCTGTCAGCACAGAGCCCAATGCGGGGCTCAAAATTCTTTCACTTAAAATCCTTCATGCTCATTTTCCCATTTGATCTGGCAGGAATGGAGGTAGAAACAACCCCATGACAACTTTGGATTAAAGATGAAGGCCATACAATATGGAAGTAACCTGGGTCCCTGAATCCCATTTGGAAGAGAGCTGCCTGAACTGGAAGGTACTATGCTGAGTGAAGTAAGTCAGTCAGAGAAGGACAGATATCTTATGTTTTCACTCATATGTGTATCTTGAGAAACTTAACAGAAGACCATGGGGGAAGGGGAGGGGAAAAAAATAGTTACAAAAAGAGAGGGAGGGAGGCAAACCATAAGAGACTCTTAAATACAGAAAACAAAGTGAGGGTGGATGGGGGGGGCAGGAGAGGGGAAAATGGGTGATGGGCATTGAGGGTGAGGGGACTTGTTGGGTTGAGCACAGGGTGTTGTATGTAAGCGATGAACCATGGGAATCTACCCCAAAACCAAGAGCATACTTTACACACTGTATGTTAGCCAATTTGACAATTAATTATATTTAAAAATAAAAAATAATAAAAATAAGCATTTAAGTAATAAAAAAATGTAAATTCACATTGATGGGTATGTCAAAGGGGCACCAGGAGTCAACGGGAAGAACTACCAATGGCCAAAGCTGAAATATTTGAGCAGCTTAGTAAATAATGTACTATAAGATTGTAGCTCAAAGTATAAAATTAATATCCATGAGTCCATTAAATAAATACATAAATAAATAAATAAATAAATAAAACACCCATTTTGACTTTTATGTGAGGAAGGAGTTTTCATTGGGTTTTGCTACTGAAGTTGGGGATTGTGTATTACAACAGCTAGCTAGTTCTGAGTAATGCATCCTTTGGGTGCTTCTCTAGATCTCCCTAACACAAACACTATACTATTTGAATTATACATTAATATAACAATATTTAGAAAAAGTAGAATTTAGGAAAAGTACATTAAAATCACTATAATACTGCTATTCAATTATAACCATTTTTAACCTTTAGTTTCTAACTTTTCAGTTGTCTGTCAATTGATCACTCTATCTCTGGGCTTTCCCATATTGTGATAAAAAAAATCAGTTACATTTCATAAGGTCCCACTTGCCCAATGCAATAGAGTTATCCGATTTAGCAAGTAAAGATACAATATCCCCAGTTAAATTTTAATTTCAAATAAAATGAATAATTGCTTAGTTTATTTCCCATATAATATTTGAGAAGTACTTATATTTAAAAAGTGCTGTTTGCTGTTTGTCTGAAATTCATATTTCACAGGGTGTCCCGAATTTTTTTTGGCAGTTCTACCGTGCAAGGACTTAATACACTCATAGTGTACCCCAGGTTTTTCTAAGTTTCATTTGTTAAGGAACAGCTCCAGCGTGGTCTTTCTCTGGCGTCTAGCCGCCCCACTGCTGTCTCCCTTGCCGATGGACCTCATAAAAAAACCTAGCTAAAGCTTTATATGCAGCTTGATGGAGAATCATAAACAACAAATAAAATAAAGCTACCAACCTAGACCCATCTCAGAGTCCTTATTGGGCACCTCTTTCCCAGTCTCCTTCCTTGCCTCCATATAGCTGGACCAGTTCGTTCCCATCATTGGGAAACCTCGGAGCATCTCTGTGCCCTAACTCCAGATTCAACTTCCTTGAGGCCCTAATGAACACTTCTGTCCTTGGCATCGTGCTAAGTGCTTTATGTGTATTATCTTATTTAATTGGCTAGAGTGACCAACCCTCTCGGTTTGCTGTCAGGTGTTCAATTTTAGTATTGTAAGTCCTGGTCTCAGTAGACCCTCTCCCTGAGAAAAAAGGCCTGATTTTCAGTGATGAGTACAGAAGGTTGAAGGAAAAGTACAAACTTCATAGAGTGGCCCAAAGAATAGAGGCTGAAAGCAACATTGCTTTTTAGTGTCAAAGAGATACAGCATAGACTACCCATCTTTTGTAGCCACTGTTGATTTCCCGTTGTCCACTGATGTGGGCAACCATGATTTGCACTCCACAGTAATGGATCACCCATTTTGGTCACTCCCAGTGATGCAGCTGAAGTGTGCATCTCAAGTGCATTGTAACCATGACTGTTAGCGGTTTGCGCTCAATTGCCTCCGGACTGTTTTGCTTTTTATGAAGGTAGCACTAGTTTGTTGTTTCACATTGTGAATATTGTGACCATGTCTTCTAAGAGTTCAGATAATGAGTATGATTGTAATGCCAAAGCCAGCATGTCCCAAACTTCACTAAAAAATAAAGCAAAATGTGTTACTTAAATAATAAATGGAAAGACGTACATACAACTGGGTTAGGGAGATACAAAACCAGAACAACATACTGCACAGTCTTTGGGTTTGGGCATGGTGGAGATGGGAAGTGAAAGCACATAGAGAAATGATCTCACAAATCTGGGATGAGGTAGGCAAGTACTTCTAAATCAATAAAAACTTTATTGTCCCTCCCACAAAAGACACAAATGCTAACTTGAAAAGTATAGCTGCGGGGTGCCTGGGTGGCTCAGTTGGTTGAGCGGCCGACTTCGGCTCAGGTCACGATCTCGCAGTCGGTGAGTTCGAGCCCCGCATCGGGCTCTGTGCTGACAGCTCGGAGCCTGGAGCCTGTTTCGGATTCTGTGTCTCCCTCTCTTTGACCCTCCCCCGTTCATGCTGTCTCTCTCTGTCTCAAAAATAAATAAAGGTTAAAAAAAAATTAAAAAAAAAAAAAAAGAAAAGTATAGCTGCTGAATTGCCTTGGGTGCCCTATGGGAAAAAACAAATACATTATCATTATAGTTCCCTTGACTGCTCCATGAAATTGAGTGAAGTTACGTTTCTTGATTCAAAAGTTGCAGCTAGAAAGTCCGATGGGCAAACAAAAGGGCAAAGTTTCACGACAGACTTGCTGGCGCCTTACAGCGTGGAGTCAATTCTTCAGTTATCATCAAGATCCTGCTTCTAGGGAACAGTAGATGATGCTTCGAATCATTGAAATGTAAAAAAAAATGTCCCCTTCAGCTTTCGTGTACTTTGATTTCAAAACTGGAGTTTTCAACTCATCTTCTTGATTTCTACCAAGATTTTTTTTTTTAACGCTTATTTATTTATTTATTTTTTTTTAATTAAAAAAAAAATTTTTTTTTTCAACGTTTATTTATTTTTGGGACAGAGAGAGACAGAGCACAAACGGGGGAGGGGCAGAAAGAGAGGGAGACACAGAATCGGAAGCAGGCTCCAGGCTCCGAGCCATCAGCCCAGAGCCTGACGCGGGGCTCGAACCCACGGACCGCGAGATCGTGACCTGGTTGAAGTCGGACGCTTAACCGACTGCGCCACCCAGGCGCCCCAACGCTTATTTATTTTTGAGACAGAGAGAGACACAGCATGAACGGGGGAGGGGCAGAGAGAGAGGGAGACACAGAATCGGAAGCAGGCTCCAGGCTCTGAGCCATCAGCCCAGAGCCCGACGCGGGGCTCGAACTCGCGGACCGTGAGATCGTGACCTGAGCTGAAGTCGGACACTTAACCGACTGAGCCACCCAGGTGCCCCTCTACCAAGATTTTAATGGAAGCACACACACACAAAAATAAGACAAAAGATTATTGGTATCTTATCCAAATACAAACTAGATTTGTTCGTCTAGCTACACATTCACCAGACAGTGCAAAGTTCAGTTTTGCCGAGTTCCATTCAGTCCATAAATATCTTACCAAAGAAAATGAATATATCATAGTTTCTAAGTAGCCTGTACATTTGGTATCTAACACTGCTAACAAGGGGTGGCTTGTTTACCTGTGAAATTGAGGCTTTCATCATGAAAAATTTTAGCCTTTTTTCAGTTCTCAAAATGTACAAAGGCAATTAATGAGATTTTTTATTTTACAGAACAGGAGATAGCCTCATTATGCATGTGCCTATAAGACAGCTATCATTGTTGCCTTCCATATAAAAGATGTTAAAATGTTGGCCTACCATAAAATCAAATCTTCAAAGTGTGGGATGAGAAGAATATCCTTCTCTAAATTGGAAATATGTTGAAGAAAACAAGGATTCCGATAAAACAGAAATGTATATGCTGCTCTCTAAAATTGTTTGATGATCTCTGAAGAGGCCCTACGAGGCCTAAAAGTGAATAAACTGATTGCCACCAGAGTTTGATGTTTGTTAGTTGTGACAAAAACTAATACTGTGAAAAATAACTCATGTTTTGGAAATAAGACTGCGCCACAATTCAAAAGGAAAAAATGCTACCAGAAAAAGACACCGAGTTAAACAGGACTTCTGAATTTCTTTACTACATGGTAACTTATGTGGACTCCAAATTCAGTTTCACAAGTTAAGTTACCTCAGTGCTTTAAAATGATTTTTCCTGAGGGGTGTCTGGGTGGCTCAGTTGGTTGAGTGTCCGACTTCGGCTCAGCTCATGATCTCACAGTCTGTGAGTTCAAGCCCCGCATCAGGCTCCGTGCTGACAGCTCAGAGCCTGGAGCCTGCTTCAAATTCTGTGTCTCCCTCTCTCTCTGCCCCTCCCCTGCTCATGCTTTGTCTCTCTCTGTCTCAAAAATAAATAAAAACATTAAAGAAACAGATTTTAAACTATTTTTCCTGAGAGAGGTTAAAATTACGATCGCATTTAATGTGTTTCAGAATATTTTTTATTTATTTATTTATTTATTTATTTATTTATTTATTTATTTATTTTAGAGAGAAAGAATGCGAGTGGGGGAGAGGGGCAAAGGGAGAGAGAATCATAAGCAGGCTACACGCTCATTGCAGAATCCGATACAGGGCTTGATCCCATGACCCTGGGGTCATGACCTGAGCTGAAATCAAGATTTGGTTGCTCAACCAACTGAGCCACCTAGGCACCCCTTAGAATATTTTTAAGACCTGGATCGCCTATATGATGAATCCATAGATGCCAAGGACCTAATTAACTGACAAAGAACTAATCTGTCAAAACAGCCCTATGGAAACATGTGGATAGACATTTCTGGAGAACCGGAAACTAATTTCTACGAGTCTGAAAATCTGCTGGTTGGAAGTAAAATCCTCCATGTTCATATGCTTCTGTTACAATCACATTTAGCTTGATGTCATCACATTGGACCCATACCTAGATTCTGAGTCACGCAGGCCTGAGAAGAGCAAAACTGCAAGTCAAAGTGAATTTTATGTTTTACCGCTCAATTTTACCATTATGTTAAAAAAGAGAAGCAAGTTCTAAAGGTTGTAAGGAGTTCAGAGAAGTATTATTGGGAAAGGAAAACAGTAAAATATGGGACAGAAAGATAAAGTTCATTATTATTTTAATTAAATAATTAAATTAAAAAGTTAAATAGGTAATACCTGTCTAATTAGTCCTATTGATTTACATGCTTCTTTTAAAAAAATGTCTTACGTGTCTTAACATACACAATAAACCGATACGTCTATGGGCAGCTGATTTTCAACAAGGTGCCAAGACCGTTCAGTGGGGGAAAGAGAGTCTTTTGAACAAATGGTTCTGGGACAGCTTCTTATTGTTCTAATTAACATAATTATGTTAATAATAGTAGCACTATGTAATTGTTTATTTTTAAAAAAAATTTTAATGTTTATTTTTCAGAGAGAGAGATAGACTATGATTGGGAGAGGGGCAGAGAGAGAGGGAGACAGAATCTGAAGCAGGCCCCAGGCTGAGAGCTGTCAGCACAGAGCCCGATGTGGGGCTCAAACCCATAAACCATGAGATCATGACCTGAGCTGAAGCCAGATGCTCAACTGACTGAGCCACTCAGGTGCCCCAACATGCTATTGTTTAAAAGTATTTGAAAGTATGGGGCACTTGGGTGGCTCAGTTGGTTAAGCGTCCAACTTCAGCTCAGGTCATGATCTCATGGTTCGTGGGTTTGAGCCCCACATCAGGCTCTGTGCTGACAGCTCGGAGCCTGGAGCCTGCTTCCAATTTTGTGTCTCCCTCCCTCTCTACCCCTCCTCCACTCTCACTCTGTTTCTCAAAAATAAACATTAAAAAAAATTTAAAAAAGTAAAAAGTATTTAAAAGTAAACTAAAAAAAGTAAATAATACAGAATGATGTATAATTTCAAATAAACACCTATCTTCTAAATTTTTTGTTAAACTAATAAAGCGTATTTATGTTAATCATAATTATATATTGTATGTAATACATTTACTATATGCACTTATAATATACATTATATATTACATATATTTTAGTCTGGCCTGGGTGTGTCCCAGGTTGGTACTCTAAAAAGTTGGTTATCCCAGTTAACCCCCACCTAAACCCTATGAGATAATACTGTTTTCCACACCAACTTATAGATGAGAAAACAGAGACATAAATTAACTTACTTAACATGACAACATAATAAATGGTGGAGTTTTTTTCCTCCCTCCCATCTAAGGTCCATCAACTCGGCTATCTTCTTTTTTGGGTATGATTGAACATGGAAATGTCCATCCTCTTTAATGCAGGGTTCAGAAATTACTAGTCCATGGTAGTATGAATGTGTGTTACATATGTGTGTGTTTTGGCCAGCAGTGTACTTTAAAATTAGGAATTTTACTTAGGGGCGCCTGGGTGGCTCAGTTGGTTGAGCGTCTGACTTCGGCTCAGGTCACAATCTCGTGGTTTGTGAGTTTGAGCCCTGCATCGGGCTCTGCGCTGACAGCGCGGAGCCTGGGGCCTGCTTTGGATCCTGTGTCTCCCTCTCTCTACCCCTCCCCTGCTCATGCTGTCTCTCTCTCTCTCAAAAATAAATAAAAACATTAAAAAAATAAAATAAAAATAGGGGCGCCTGGGTGGCTCAATCGGTTAAGCGTCCAACTTCAGCTCAGGTCACGATCTCGTGGTCCGTGAGTTCGAGCCCCGCGTCAGGCTCTGGGCTGATGGCTCAGAGCCTGGAGCCTGCTTCCGATTCTGTCTCCCTGTCTCTCTGCCCCTCCCCCATTCATGCTCTGTCTCTCTCTGTCTCAAAAATAAATAAACGTTGAAAAAAATAAAAATAATAAAAATAAAATTAGGAATTTTACTTGGAGTGCCTGGGTGGCTCAGTCAGTTAAGCATCTGACTCTTGATTTTGGCCCAGGTCATGAACTCACGGTTTGTGAGATCCAGCTCCGCGTCGAGCTCTGTGCTGACAGCGCATAGGCTGCTTGGGATTTTCTCTCTTCCTCTCTCTCTGCCCCTCCCCGCTTTCTTGCAAAAAAAATTAAACTTTAAAAAAATAGAAAAATTTAAAAACTTAAATTAGGAATTTTACTTAAAAATCCAGATTTCCGTTTTCTCTTGAAAACTCACATCATCTGGAAACACTGAGCCCACATTCCTCTACAACAGCAGTTGCTGACTGGTAGCTGTCTCTTCAGGCAGGACATTCATCTCCAGTTTGCCTACTTCCCCCTTCTCCCATTTGCTTATGTCCTGCCAGCTTCACTCAAGGACATTACACACACTTCACAGAGGCAACAGATCATAATGTCAGAACCCAGCTCTGCACCCAAACTGAGGTTCCAATTCCATCTCTATTACTTTCTGCCTCTTTAACTGTGGACAAGGTACTTAACCTCTCTATGTATGGGTTCCTTCTGTAAAATTACACTGATAATAGTATCTTCTCCACAGGGTATTTTGAGGATTTAAAGGGGTGATTCAAGTAGAATCCTTAGAACACTTTTGGACATGTATGTTTCCTATTAATATCATTACTACCTGTCACACTGTAACCACTTCAGTTCACTTCCCTTTCTGTAGAGGAAAGTTCATCCCTCCACCCTCAGAGGTATGGCTCCAGCCAGACAATGAAAACAGATCACAATAGTCCGGCAGCTGTACTTTTTGGGTTATTCTATCCTAAGTAATTCCACACATGGACATCAGTCATCTGGCCCACGTGGAGCTAAACCATGGTCAGTCCAATGACTTTTTAGAGTCTCTTTTCTAAAGGGAAGATTGGTTTCCTAGCTCCAGATACCCTGCACGTAATTAACCAAAAAAAAAAAAAAAAAAAAAAAAAAAAAAAAAAAAAAAAAAAAAAA
>NW_024412396.1:45069059-45088902 GCF_014898765.1 Herpailurus yagouaroundi | reverse complement strand
AAAAAAAAAAAAAAAAAAAAAAAAAAAAAAAAAAAAAAAAAAAAAAAGCAACACTTGGCAAGGGAGTGCTTTCTAAATCCACTAGGCAAACGACAGCATTTTTTCCATCTTGACCCTGAGCCCCACCCCAAAGAAGTTACAGAGACTCAGAGACAGCTCTGGTTCAAACACACTTGAGAGGGCCTATTACCAAACACAATACTGACCAAGTATTGTGAATCAAGGATGACTCCCCCCCCACCCAGTCCCCTAAAAAATGTGAAATCAACTCTCTACCACTTTCAGGACTGAAAAAAGGCTGGAAGTTTATAAAAGATCCCCAAAGAATCTTAAGGGTCTGGCTTTAAATAATTATATCTAGATATAAATTTAGATTATAAATATAATAGAAATGTAATTTTCACAAAATAGATTCTATAATATCTTAAAAACTATTGTTTCACTTAGCACTATATTACTAATATATTTGGTGTCAAGATGTTTACTTTTACAATGTTATTTTTAGTAGTTTTATGGTATTCAGCTGTACGGATGTAATCAATTCACCATACTCAGACATCTGGATTGTTTCCTGGTTTTCAATAAGACAACAATGAGGTGATAAACAGCTTTGTAAATTAAATTTGGACAGCAGCTCTGTTTGTTTAACCTGGAAATTTTTCCTAGATGTGGTTCCCCTCGGTACTTCCCTCCTTTGGAAATAACTCCATTTGTAAGGAAGAAAAAAAAATGTTAAAACATCCTAATTTGCATATTCCATCTATTTCCTGTTAGACCCTAATTGACAGAGAAGCTATTACTTATCATCTGCATGTTCTGTACTTTACATTCTTTTTTTTTTTTTTTTTTTTTTTTAGTTTATTTTCAGAGAGAGAGAATCCCAAGCAGGCTCCCTGGTGCCAGCACAGAGCCCCATGTGACGCTCCCTCTCACCAACTGTGAGGTCGTGACCTGAACTGAAGTCAATAGTCGGCTGCCTAACGGACTGAGCCACCCATGTGCCCCTGTACTTTAAATTCTTTGCTTCAATCACCCAGTAGACGTTTGTGATGCATATTATTATCCTCATTTAAGAAATGAGGCTCAAGAAGTAAAGTAATATGTCCAAGGTCACAGCTAGTTAATAGCAGAACATTTGAATTCTTGTTGGTCTGACTTCAAAGTTCAGGAACTTTCCTTAACACCATATTCCTGAAGAGATTCCATAATTCAGTTTTTGTATAGATCCAACAGTATTTTAGATGCTGTGTGGAAGATGGCCATTTAAAACTGTCAGTGAACAAATTTGCAAAATGAATAACCACTCACTAAAAATTAATAGAAACTAAAATGTATGGTTGTAAGAGAGCTGAAATTAAGAGGCATTTCTAATTTCCTTTGATCCTGAATACACATTATTTTGTGCCATCTGCTCTGGGATGAACGCTGCTCAAGTTAAACCCCATGTCGTTCCTTAGCGCCTGTCCCAAGCTCTTTGAGAGGTCTCCATTTGTGAGTCTGACTCCCTGTTCTTAGACCATATAGGTTAACTTCCGTCTGTTAAATGTTGTCAAAAACATATGTTTTTAGGCTTAACAGAAAACACAGTTAAAAAGTATGCCACCTTAACTGTACTCAAGGATTGTGGAATATAGATTCTGGATGATTACTTTTTGCCCACTCCTTCATCTTAATCTGTCCATCTTCTGGAAAGATCGGCCTCCACCAGTTGAAAGAAAAATGCATCCTATTCACCCACCTGGTCAGTTCCTGACATTGGATTTGTTAGTTTGTAGTTTCGCAGCTACTACAATATCAACACCGCCTTTCAGAAAAGTTGAGCCTCTCATGCATTGGCCACCATTGGCATGTATCAATTAGGATAGGTTCACCTGCAAGAAAGAGTGCCTTAAACTGGAAGGAATTTTCTTGTTTCTTGAGAAAGATTCCCCAAGTGGGCAATTCCAGAGTTGACTGCTAACTCAAAAATGTCATCAAGGATCCAGTTCCTTTGTGCCCTTCAGCATAGGCGTCCTGAGCACGGTAGCTTTTCACCCTCATGCTGTCACCTCACTGTCACCAGATGGCTAGGCTGCCTCCCTTAGCTCTAGGCATGAGGTCTTCCTACTACATTCAAAGAGGAGAAAAGGGGGGCAAAGGGTCCTATTCATCAGGAAGGAAATATTTTCCAGATTTTTTTCCTCTGCCCATCATGGGAGCTGGATCACACGGCCATGTCAAACAGCAAGGCAGGCTGAAAAGTGATTATCTGGCAAAGAGGTTTAAGATTCCCATGATTGGCTTAGACCAGTCACAGTTTATATTTATTCAGCCTTTTTATTCCTACCTTTTCAGTGCTTTTTTAGCTCTTTCTTACCGTGGTCAAGGCTGCAAAAGGAGGAAATGACTATTGGACAGGCAGTCAACAGTGCCTGTTCCTCAAGTGACAATGGTTCATCACGTGACCCTCTGCACTCTGATAAGTAAGAAAGGACAATAAAGTTACATATATACTGTGACAGGGCCGGTCAAGAAGTGAGTTGGGTTTATGCTCGGCTCCTGCTTTAGCCTGGCCAACAGTAGCAATGAAAACTACAGCAAAGACACCAAAATTGTAAGAATGCAAAAGCTGATTAAAATGTTCCATAGGCCGAACTCGTTACAAATACCATTAAGGAGCTCACATGGGCCAAAAATGAGGAGGCAGTTGGAGTTGTGGTTCCGAGTCAGGCAGACAACAGTTCATCTCCGATAGTATCTTCACTGAAGACAGCTCTCCTTACGTCTTAAGGCTAAAAATCAGCCAGCTTCCCTGGTTAGAAAGGCCCGCTTAGCAGGGCAAAAGTCAGGACGTGTGCCACGATACAGGTGGTCAAAATTTTGTTTACATGCCATTTGTGTGCGTGTGTCTGTGCATGGTCCTCAGCAATGCATCTACCAGGCATTGCAAGAAGTCTGACCACTATACGCCCAATAAAATCATCTGCTCTAAAAACCAGTCCCTGGGTCTCTGAGTCTCTCCTGTTCTCTTTGTATGACATCCTCTTACGAACTGGGGAGGAAAGCCAGGAAACTGCCAAGGCTTAACACCATAGTGTTACCTCAGAAAACAACCACATGGGACATATTTTTGGCTTTTGCCCACCCCAACCTCTCTCTCTCTCTCTCTCTCTCTCTCTCTCTCTCTCTGCCTTATTTCCCTTGGTATGGCTGGAGCCTGGAGCCCAGTTTGGGAAATTATAAAAGATACTGTCAGTGGGAAAGCGATTGCTAAATAATGCCAAATTTAAAATTAGGATACAAAACTGTAGCTCCCAAATGATCTCAGGTATATCCAAATATATATTAACTGTACAGTTATATAAAATTAGAAACCTTAATAATAGTTCTCTCTAGGTGGTGATACTTGGGTGATTTTTCCTCATACTTTTCTGCCTGTGTAATTCCCCAACCATAAATATTGCTCTCATAATTAGGTAAATATCATTGTTTTTCTTCTCTCTCTTTTAATCAGCGTCACAGAGGAAGATGCTATTACAACAGCTGGTGCTGTTCGCCATCTTCAGAAGGAGCAAACCTTCCAAGAGCTGTTTTTCTTTACATCGAGAAGTGCATTTCTCACTGGTGAGCGAATAATCAATAGATCAGGACCAGAAGTTTTGTGATGATTTCTCCGGGAAGAGACTGCCCAGGGTGCTTGCGGCCTGTTCTGCCTGTCTCCCTGCTGCTCCTGGCTCTCTGCAGAGTTTAGCAGATTAATCACCGTGCTCCAGCCCAGACTGTTATTTTTAGCTCTGTTGACTTCTCAACTGTCTGCAAACAACCATGCACTAGACAAAGTACCCTGCAGGTGGGCAAGAGAGCCCCGCGAAGGGAAACAGCCCTGCTTTGGGAAGAGGAGTACTCACCCCAGTGTGAAGAATGGCAGGGTACCTCAGGTAGGAGGTCTTTGGAGAGGATGAGACCAAGCTGAAGGTCCCAGGGACTCCGGGCTGCCTGGCTTCCCGCGCCACCTCGTGCCCCCTTTCCCCCATCACTGACTGGGCTCTGGCCTGGGTGGCCTCTCCTCATTCCTCCAACCCACACCAGCCTCTCCGGGTCACTGATTTGAAGTCCCTGCTCTTGCGAGAGCACTGCCCTGAGGAGTCCACCTCAATTGCTGCGGACACGCGCCTCGCGTTCCCCCCCCCCGCCTGCCACTCTCCGGTCTTTCCCCGGGCTTGAGTTGTCTTCATACCGCCTGTCTTCCTCTGAAGTTTTATAAAAATGCGCCCTATTTCGCTTGTTGCTTATCTCCGCTCTGGCAGGAGGGAAGCTCACGGAAAGAAGGAAACCGTCCTGTTGACCGGTGGTTAGTCTTCACGTGGGTCGCGGCCAGGTGTAGTTGGCTTGCAGTAAACAGTTGGGCCATCAGTGAACAAACGGACAAGTCATCGCCCTCCCCCGCGCCGTGAAGGTGATTTTGTGGCAGCTGGACTGCGCCTCACCCAGGTGCCGTAACTCCCGAGTCCAGTGTCACTGCCTTTCCCTTTGGTCGCCCTCGCCCGCCTCCATGATCACTGCCCAGCAGCACTGCCTCCGCTCGCGTCACTCGCTGTCACTTTGTTTAGGTCATTTCCTTCAACCTTCCCTCTGGGGAGTCCCCTTAGAGCCTCAGCCTTTTTCTGGGCATCTCCACTGTGCTCTTTTAATTAAAAAAAAAAATGTTTTTGGCTAGCTTTATTGAGGTGGAAATGGCAAACGGAAGTTGTATAAGTTTAGGTTGTACAGTGTGATTTTTTTGAAGGTGTACAATGTGATGACTTCATATATGTATACATTTTTCAGTGGCGAGAACACTTAAGATCTACTCTCGGCAGATTTCAAGCATACAATATAGTTTTATTTACTGTAGTCACCCTGATGTACCTCAGGTCCCCCCAATATATTCTTCTTATAACTGAGTTTGTTCTCTTTAGCCAACATTTCCCCGTATCTCCCAAGCCCGCGGCAACCGCTGTTCTACTGCCTGGTTCTGTGAGTCCAACTCTTTCAGATTCTACACGTAAGTGAGACCATACAGTATCTGCCTTTGTGTCTGGCTTATTTCACTTAGCATAATGCCCTCCAGGTTCCTCTATGTTGTGGCAAATGGCAGGATTTCCTCTTCATCATAATAGAAACACCTTCTTTCCCATCTGGACCTAGCCTCTGAATGTCAGAGACTGTAACTAGTGTCCAAGGGCAGTGACCCAGAAAAGCCCACAATAGCATCCTTGTTACTGCAGAAGCTCCCGTGAGGCCTAGTTCATCCCTGACACTCAATGTGACAACTTCCTCGCCTCTAACAAAATGGAACAGGTAGTCCTGAATTAAACCCTCTTACCAACTGTGGACATTTGCTACCATCTCATGCTCCGGAAGTTACAGACATGATGAGGAAAGTCAAACGTGTCACGGACAGTTGGACAGAAATGACAGAAAGGTCTTGCCTTCTTGATGACCTTCCTGAGCTGCTAAATTGCCCTGAGATCACTTTCTTTTGGACTTCTTGTAGTTTAAACTGCTGTGGGGCGGGCACTCTGTTATGTACAGAGGAAGAAATCCTAACGGTGTGGGATTGAGCAAGAGTTTCTTTAAGGATGGGAGATATTTGTACATATAAAGCCCTTTATTTTTTTTGTTCCATAATAATAATTATAATGTTATTACTATTGTATCATTATTTGTAAATAATTCTTTATCATATTTCTAGTGTACATTTGGGTTTACTTGTAATTTCTGTTTATATCAGTTCTATTAAAATCAGGAAGAAGAAAAGATGCCTATTATTTCTTCTTTTATTCAGTATTGTTTTGTAAGTTTTAGCCAGTACAATAAGGAAATAAAATGAAGCAATTAGTATAAATATTGGTAAATAGTAAAATTTTCATTTTCAGATTAGAAGATTGTTTTCCTAGAAAGACTAAGAAATTCTACCTTAGGTCTCAGTTTCCTCATCTGTAGAACTGATATGATAGTATCTAGCTTTTAGAAATATTGAGGATTAAATGAGCTAATATGCATAAAAAACTTAGACAAATGCCTAGCCCATTGGTAGTTCTTGTTATTGCTAGGCTATTGTTATTAAAATAATTGAATAAAGTAATTAGACTCAAAATTAAAATGCAAAGTTTAGTTTTACTTAAAAAAATTTTTTTTATGTTTATTTACTTTTAAGAGAGGGAGAGAGAGACAGAGCATGAGCAGGGGAGGGGCAGAGAGAGAGGGAGGCACAGAATCTGAAGCAGGCTCCAGGCTCCGAGCCATCAGCCCAGAGCCCGACGCGGGGCTCGAACTCACGGACCGCGAGATCATGACCTGAGCTGAAGTCATATGCTTAACCAACTGAGCCACCCTGGTGCTCCAGTAGTTTTACTTTTTTAATGTTTATTTATTTGGAGAGAGAGAGAGGGAGAGAGAGAGAATGATCACGAGAAGGGGAGAGGGGCAGATTCTGAGCTCCGCGCGGAGCCCAACATGGACCTCGATCCCACGACCCTGGGATCATGACCTGAGCCAAAATCAAGAGTTGGAGACTTAACTGATTGAGCCACCCAGGCACCCCGGAAATCCCATTTTTTATTATTATTTATTATTTTTTTAATGTTTATTTATTTTTGAGAGAGGGAGACAGAGCATGAGCGGGGGAGGGGCAGAGAGAGAGGAAGACAGAGAGTCTGAAGCAGGCTCCAGGCTCTGAGCTGTCAGCACAGAGCCCAGTGTGGGTCTGGAACCTGAGAGCCGTGAGATCCTTACCTGAGCCGAAGTTGGATGCTTAACCAACTGAGCCACCCAGGTGCCCCCGGAAATCTCATTTTTAATACAAAAATCAAATGACAAAATGCCTAGAAATAAAATTCACAAGAAAGGCAAAAGGCCTAAATAACTACAACCATAAAAACTGATTAAAATGTGAAAAAAAAGGGGCCCCTGTGTGGGCTCAGTCGGTTGAGCAACCAACTCTTGATTTCAGCTTAGGTCATGATCTCATGATTCATGAGATGAGCCTCATGTCAGGCTCCATGCTGAATGTGGAGCCTGTTTCAAATTCTCTCTTTCTCTCTCTCAAAATAAATAAATAAACTTAACACAATGATGGACTTGGTACAATAATAGACAAAGAAATTAATGAAACAGAATCCAAAATTGGTTCAAGTAGATATGAGTCTTAATGTTTGACCAAGTGGAAAAGGGTAGATTATTGAGAAAATTATGCTGATAGAATTGGCATCTGGAGGGAAAGCAGGTTAGACCCATGCATCATACCATGTACAAAAAAATTCTAGATAAATTAAAAATCTAAATGTAGAATATAAAATCTTAGGAAACCAACTTTAGGAAAACATTTGTATAAACTTGAAGTGGGGAAGCCTTAAAGAAAACAAGGGCCAGAATTCATAGCCCAAACATGGGCATGTTATGAATGTAAAAATTAAAACCTTCACATGAGAAAAGATACTGTAAGGAGCATTTTAAAAGGCAAATAGACTTTGGGAAGGTATTTGCAACATATGTGGCAAATAAGGGGTTTATATCATGAATTATAGTGAGAGCTCTTACACATCTGATAACAGAAAAATGGACAAAGGATATACACAAGAGTTTTCAAAGGAGTCTATGCACAGGCCAATAAGCACTTTTTAAATACCTTAAATATCTTGGAGTAGAATCAAATACATATTTCACATGGTGGATTGGCAAAAATTGAGAAAGTAGTAATGTATTTGTGAGGTTGGAAAAAAATAGAAACAATATGAATGTCTAGTAACAGAAGACCGATTTAATAAATATGACACAAATATAGTATGAAATATTATGCAGTTAATTTTTTAAATGCATTTTTAATGCATTGATGTAGTTCTAAGTAAAAAGCAAATTGCAGAATCATGTGTACCTGTGATACCATTTTTGTAAAACAAACCCAAACTAATTGTCTTCAGCAACCTCTATATTGGTATACATGAGCATAAAAAAAATAAAAAAAAAAATGGAAGAAAACTCATCAGACCTTAACATTAGTTAATTCAATAAAGGAGACATATTGGGGAAGGGGATTTATTAAACTATTCCGTGTGTGTGTGTGTGTGTGTGTGTGTGTGTGTGTGTGTGTGTGTATTATTTAACTTGATAGAACAAGCATGTATTTCTTTTGTGTTTAAAAAAATAATCAAGTGACGTGCACTTCTGGCTATGGTTTGACGAAAACAGAGCTACCAAGGCAGTAAGGACCTGAAGCATCAAAAAACTAAAGGAATGGAAGGTACTGAGTAGGAAGCTGAAATTCTCTAGTGCTTTACTCCTTGAAGCACCTGCAGACCCACCCATAAACTCTGGTCTACTGAAAAGCTAAGAAGAACGTAGCAACGAAGAGATTGAGATACTAAGTAGAATTTTGAGCAGACTGATGGGCATAGAGACAAAAAAATTGGAGTTCTGGCTCACTACAGAAGTGAGCCTTGGGAAACAGGGGTGACGGGAAACAGACCGCTGCTCACAACTGCATGGAACAGTCTGGAATAAACTCACGTGCTGACAAGATTAAGACACATCATCTCTGTCCTAACCGCCTACCCAAAAGAAAAGTAATTCCTCTCTAAACAAGCTAATATGATCCAGAGACTCAAATTGTACACTCAAAATGTGTACAAATCTTCACACATAATGTTAGTATTCAGTAAAAACAAAAACAAAACCAAAAAACAAACCCAGGCATTCCCAGGGACAAGAAAAACAGAAGGTAGGGAGGGAGAGAGAGGGAGAAAGAGGGGAATAGGAGGGAGAGGGGAGGAGAGGGGGAGAGAGGAAGGAGGAAGGGAAGAGAATAAAATCTAGAAATAGACCCACAGGAGATCTAGATACTGGAGGTATCCTATCCAGACTTTAAAATAGCCGTGATGAATAGATAACTAGATGGTAATTTTCAGCAAAAACCTAGAATCTATAAAAAAGAAAAAGAGCAGATGGAAATTAGTGAGCTGAAAGATAGGGTAGCATAAAATACTAGACTAAAACATAGAGATAAAAAGGAATAGAAAATCCAGATGAGGACATAAAAGAAATGTGGGGCATAGTAACACAGTTGAACATTACTGTAACGAGTTCCAGAAGAAAAGGAGACAGACAACAGGAGAGAAATATTAAAAAAAATTTTTTTAATGTTTCTTTGTTATTGAGAGACAGAGACACAGCATGAGCATGGGAGGGGCAGAGAGAGAGGGAGACACAGGATCCGAAGCAGGCTCCAGGCTCTGAGCTGTCAGCACAGAGCCTGATGCGGGACTGGAACTCATAAACGGCAAGATCATGACCTGAGCCGAAGTCAGACACTTAACCGACTAAGTCACCCAGGCACCCCCAGAAATATTATTTAAAAGGATAATTACCACATTTCCAAAATCACTTAAGGGCATTAAGTGACGCGCTAAAAAATTTCTATAAAATCCAAATAAGATAAATTCAGTGAAAGCCACACCTAGGCACATGGTAGTAAAATGGATAAGAACCAAAGAGAAAATTTAAGAGCGACAGAGCAAGATTCATTAGCTGCGAAAGAGCAGCAGTAAACTGACAACTGACTTCTCAACTGCCTAATTTACATTAAATTTAATAAAGCAAGGGTGCATGTTGTAACCTCTAGGCGAAGGATTAGCAAACTTTTTTTGTAAAAGGCCAGATAGGAACTATTTCCCACTTTACAGGTCATACAGCGTCTGTTGCCACCTCTCTGCTGTCGTAGAGCAAAAGCAATTGTAGACAATACATAAACTGGCTTGACTGTGTTCCAATTAACTTCTACTTGCAAAGCAGACCATAGGCCACAGACTGTGGCCCACAGGCCACTCTAGGATAATCATTTAAAAATGATTCAGAGGGGTGTCTGGGTGGCTCAGTTGGTTAAGTGTCCGACTTCGGCTCAGGTCATGATTTCGCAGTTCGTGGGTTCGAGCCCCGCATCAGGCTCTGTGCTGACAGCTTGGAGCCTGGAACCTGCTTCATATTCTGTGTCTCCCTCTCTCTCTGCCCCTCCCCCGCTCACACTCTGTCTCTCTCTCAAGAAATAAATAAACATTAAAAAAAAAAAAAAAAGGATTCGGAGAGTGTGTAAGAAGCTCCACACATCCTCCCTGGGTGTTCTCTGTTCCCATGGCCGTAGATGACTACCTACGTGCTGATGGCTCCCAATCTGTGTCCAGCCAGACTTGCCTTCTGAGCTTCAGAGATGTCTCTGCAGCCGCCTCTGAGATTTCCTATTTGAACGTCATAACAGGTTCAGCAGGTGCAAAATGACACCTTCCTCCTTGCTCTCCAAATGTGTTTTCCCTTTTGTATTTCCTAAGCGGGCGCAGCCATCCATCTAGCTGCTCAAGCCAGACACCTGGAAGTCGTGCTAGACTCCCCTTCTCTGTCATCTGTTAGTCAATCTGCGAATGAGGCCTGCTTATTCCGCCATGGAAATATTTTCTCTCCAGCAACTCGCAGTCTCGCAATAAAACCTTTATAAACAAATCTGGAAAATATGTAAGAGGTAAAAGGATGTGCCGCTGGATATTAGATGAGGGGCTTGATCACTAAATATCAAGCAAATTACTGTAACCTATGGCTAGAAAAGAAAGTGTGAGTGTCTAGGAGGAGAGGGCGAAGAGAATGCTTTATTTTTGAATGAAAAACCATTTTTGTTTACATTTATTAATTTTTGAGAGACGGAGTGTGAGCAGGGGAGGGGTAGAGAGAGAGGGAGACACAGAATCTGAATCAGGCTCCCGGCTCTGAGCTGTCAGCACAGAGGGCCCAACGCAGGGCTCGAACCCACGAACCGCGAGATCATGACCTCAGCCGAGGTCAGAGGCTTGAGCAACTGAGCCACCCAGGTGCCCCGAAGAGAATGCTTTAATGCTGGCATGCCATTCTCTTTATTCCACAACTGTCCTCTACCTGCTACTGGCAGGAAGTGCGTCCAAGAGCAGCCCTTTCTTTCCATCTGCCATAGACATTTAGGGAGGCCCATTTGGGTTAGAAGAACACAACAACTCCAAACTTCAAAGGCATGAAAATCAGGAGCTCCTCTTAAAGAGACCTGTTCTCTTGCACAGAAGATGAACCGTTCTTCTATCCCTTGGACCATTCTCAAGGTCATGGTGCAGTGGGAGGGAAGGGAGAAGCTGTGAGCTCTGAACTGAGACAAAGGAACCTGGATGAATGGGAATCCTAACGACCAAGAACACCCTACACGGTTTTGTGAAAAGACAAATTTGTGGAAAACATCCGACAGGGACATTACACGAACAGAAAATTGCAGCCCAATCTCTCCCGTGAATACAGATACAGAAATCCTTAACAAATTAGAAACAAACCAAATCCATTAATACACATAAAAGGATATTTCACATTAGCAAATGAGTCCATATAATTTACCACTTTAACAGATTAAGGAAAAACTTCATACAGTCATCTCAATAGATATAAAGAAAGCATTTGATAACATTCAATACAAGTTTATGATATTTCAGAAAACCTTAAGAAACTAGGAATTGAAGGGAACTTCCTTAATATAAAGATTTTCTAGAAAGAACATACAGCAAACATCATATTTAATGGGAAAATATTGAACTATGGGAAATATTCTCCACGATTATGAACATATATTATTATTGTGGAAATATATTAATAAAAACACCGAAACTATTATCCATTATTAATGGAACTACATTAAGATAAAGAAAAAAACAGAGAGATTCCCACTATGTCCACTTCTATTTACCATTGTGTTTGATATCCTACCCAGTGCAAAAATGAGATTTGAAAGGAAGAAATTCGTAAACATGATCATGTATGAGGAAAATGAACAAAGCAAAGTCTGCAACTATTAGAACTAAAAATTTTAGTGCTGTCACTGTACTCAAAGTAAGTGCACAAAAATCAGTTGTATTTTATTACCATAAAAACAATACAACATAACATTTTGTTTAACAACAAAAAGAAAACAATACCATTTGCCTGGTATAACTAAACCTAAGTACCTAGGAATAAATCTAAAAAATATACGTGAGACCTATACATTTTAAAACTTTACTGGGAGGGCGCCTGGGTGGCTCAGTCATTAAGCATCTGACTTCTGCTCAGGTCATGATCTCATGGTTCATGGTTTCGAGCCCCACGTTGGGCTCTGTGCTGACAGCTTGGAGCCTGGAGCCTGCTTCAGATTCTGTGTCTCCCTCATTCTCTGTGCCTCCCCAATTCGCACTCTGTGTCTCTGTCTCAGAAATGAATAGGGACACCTGGGTGGCTCAGTCAGCTAAGCCGCTGACTTTGGCTTGGGTCGTGATCTCGCGATTCGTGAGCTGGAACCCTGCTCCAGGTGAGCTCAAGCTCCACTTGGGGTGAGCCCTGCTTCTCTCTTTCTCTTCTCCCCACTTCCCCGCTCTCTCCTTCTGTCCCTCCTGGCATTCTCTCTCTGCCTCTCACTTCTGCCCTCTTACTCTCAAACAAATACAACAAAACATTGCTGGGAGAATTTAAAGACAATGTAAATAAATAGATAGCTAATCCTTGTTCATGAGTCAAAAGACTCAATATTATAAAGATGTAAATTATCTTCAAATTGATCTATAGATTCAGTGCCATCTTAATAAAAATCCGGCAGGCATTTTTGTGAAAATCAATGAACTGATTCTAAAATGTATATGCAATTGCAAATAAATACATATTCGTATGTATACAAGAATAACCAAGATACTCATGAAAAGAACGAAGCGAAAACACTCGCTCTACTAAATAGCAAGATTTCTTATAAGTTACAGAAATTAAGACATATGAGGTACAGAATAGAAAAATAAACCCATAAAACAGAGAGTCCACAAACAGACCCATATATACACCAGTACTTGGTTTGTATCAGAAGGTGACATTGCGGGTGAAATGATCTCTTTTCAACAAATTGTTCCGGGGCATTTGTATGTCCACACGGGAAAAAAAACGAAATTTCACCCCTTCTTTACGTTAAATCAAAAAAGATAGGAAAATCAAAAGCCCTATAAACACAGAGAACCAGCTCGTGGTTGCCAGAGGGGAGGGCAGTGAGAGGAAGGGCAAAAATAGGTGAGGAAGAATGGGAGATCCAGGCATCCGGGTTATGGAATGAATAAGTCACGGGAATAAAAGACACACTGTAGGAAATATCGTCGATGATATTGTAATAGTGTTATACGGTGACAGATGGTAACTACACTTGTGGGGAGCGCAGCATAATGTACACAGAAGTTGAATCATGACGTGGTACACCTGGAACTTATGTTTGTGTCAACTACACTCAAATGAAAACGTTTAAAAAATACAATTCTGGGGGCGCCTGGGTGGCTCAGTTGGTTGAGCGGCCGACTTCGGCTCAGGTCATGATCTCTCGGTCTGTGAGTTTGAGCCCCGCGTCGGGCTCTGTGCTGACAGCTCAGAGCCTGGAGCCTGTTTCCGATTCTGTGTCTCCCTCTCTCTCTCTGACCCTCCCCGGTTCATGCTCTGTCTCTGTTAATAAATAAACGTTAAAAAAAAAAAAATAAAAAAAAAAAACAATTCTAGAAGAATTATAGAGCCAAACTTTAAAGATAAAAATTAAGAATTCTAGAAGATAACACGGAAAAATATCCTGATGACCTTGGACAGACAAAGGATCAGAGAGCACTTAGGATAGAGAAAAAAAAAATGATAACTGTGCTACACGAAAACTAAAAACTTTTAGGGGTGCCTGGTCGGCTCAGTCACTTGAGCCTCTGTTGATTTCGGCTCAGGTCATGATCCCAGGGTTGTGGGATCAAGCCCCATGATGGGCTCCCCACTGAGCATGGAGCCTGCTTAAGATTCTCTGTGTCCTTCTGCCCCTCTCCCCTGTTCACACACACACACACACACACACACACACACACTCTCTCTCTCTCTCTCTCTCTTTCTCTAAAATTAAAACAACAAAACTAAAAATTAAAACCTTTTATTCATCAAAAGACACAATGAAGAGCATGAAAAGGCAAGCCACAGACTGGGAGGAGATATTTGCAATGCATGTAATGACAGAGGTCTCATATCCAGAATATGTAAAGACCCCCCCACAGGTCAGTAAGACAAAGGCAACCTTATAGAAAAATAAGCCACAGACTCAATCAGACACTTAACAAAAGAGGATATTCAAAAGCAAATGACTGTGTATGAAAAAGTTCCCACTTCCAGAGTCAGTAGGAAAATGTAAATGACAAGCACAATTAAAGGGAAATACACACCCGTTGGAATGGCTAAAATCAAATAGATTGATAATACTAAGCACTGCCAGCAACGTGATGCCACAATGCTGGGGAGGGGCAGGTGTTAACGGCTACAAGCAGCTAAAACCCATCATTATCCATTATAGCTGCATGTTCACGAGCCATCAAGTCCATTCCGAGGTAAACACCCAGGAGAACCCAGTACACATGTGAACCAAAACACACGTATGAAAGTGTGCATAGCAGCATTATTCAAAATAGCCAAAAGATACATATAACTGGAAACAACTTAGATGTCAATCATGACCAGAATAAAAAATTCTGGTGAACCTTCCAGACATACTGTGAGCGGACACAATAGTACACATTATGCTTCCTTTTGCACAAAATCCCCAAATCACATTAAACTCAGGTAGCATTTCAGAAGTTAGGAGAGTGGCTACCTTTGAAGACAAGGAAGTGTCACTGGGTGGGACCTGAGGAGTACCTGGGACACATAATATTTATTGTTCTGGGTGATGATTCAATGAACTATAATCGCTTTGTGAAAATTCTTTGAGCTTATTATACTTACGACCTGTGTGCTTGTCTATGTGCGTGTTCTACTTCAGTAGACAATTTCATTAAAGGAAATCCGAAGAAAAATAATTCAGTGAAAGATTTTGGAAATATAAGTTATAAGAAGGTTACAAATTATATAACCCACAGGGAAGAATTATATCTTACTAAACTACCCTATTGTCAAAAATTCCTTATGAAACTTTTCTCTCTCTGACAGAGCTGCTCCAGGACTTACCTTAAGCTTCAACTTGATTGTCTGCTTCTTCCTCTCCTCAGCTACTCTCAGATTTTCTAGTCCCAGGGCCGCGGAAGGCTGGCACCTGGATACAGCGGTGCCTGAAACTAGCAGAGGTAGAGGCAGCAAAGGCAGGCAGCCTGTTCCTTGCGATGTGCCACCAACTTGTGGAGCCCTGGGGCGTCGTGGTAAATAATGGGGCATAAGAGAGAATCCAGTGGCAGGCTCTCAATATTCACCATCTGCCCCATTGGGCTGCCAGCGCCTGGAGAAAGAAGGGCATTATCGCCTCCTGCATCAACATGGCTCCCTTCCCCTCCCCTTTTGAGTTCTCACGCCACTGCCACTTTCTCAATGAAGCTTCCAGGGCAAACTCCCCAAGCCGCTTCAGTTAAGAAGCCAAACGGTGTCCCCTCCTTCCCTCAGCAGTCCCTTACCCTTCTCCTCTGCTTTGTTTTTTTCTCCACTGCCCCGTGTATTGTGTTCATTCATTTTTATCATCTGTGTCTTCCTTGAGAATGTAGGTTCTATGAGGGCAGGGATTTTTACCTTCACAATCCATAGCTGTATCCCCAGCACTTAGAATAGTATCTGGCACATCGAAGGTGTTCCACAAATATTTACGGAGTGAAAAAACACACATAAAAGTGTATAGCACAGTGTCATAGCGTGCATTCAGTAAAAGCTGGTCTCCTTCCCCCCCCCCCCCTTTTTTTTAAATTCTAAAAGTCAGGTTGTTTCAAGCTTCCAAATAACCTCAGGTAACTCCTTAAAGTTGGAATATAGCAAACACACATAGAATCAGCCAGAATACTTGGATTCTGAATTCGTCTGCTCTGGCTGCCACAACAAAATTCCACAGGCTGGGTGGCTCAAACAACGGAAATATGTTTTCTCCCTCGCCGGAGGCTACAAGTCCAAGATCAAGGTGTCAGAAGGTTTTGATTTCTGCCGAAGCCTTTCTCTCGACTTGCAGATGGCTGCTTCCTGGCGTGTCTTCACGTGGTCTTCCCTCCCCCTTGTCTGTGTCCTAATCTCCTTTTCTTATAAGAACGTCAGTCATTCCATCAGGACCCACCCTCATGACCTCATTTAACTAACTACCTCTTCACCTCATGTTCTGAAGCGCAGGAGGTTTACCAGTTCGACCTACACATTTGGGGGTGGGGGTGGGGGTGGGGGTCACCCTTCAGCCCGTAACAGTTTAGTCCTTGCTGAGCCACTGAATCCTCACGTCAACCCCATGAGGTGGATGTTATTGTTATTATTACTTCTTCCATGGAGCTGGTGAGGACACAGAGGCTCAGAAGGGAGGGCTGGGTTTTGTTCGCTTCGGTGTACCTAGAGGTCAGATAAACCCACATGCATCGCTCTGTCTACAGCAGTGGGTGAACGTGTGACGCTTCCCTCACCTCCTACCTTTCTACCCAGTCACACCCTGCCACAGGTGACAAGAAGAGGAGGCTCCTGGCAGTTTGTGGGTAGTTCTAAAAAAAGGACAAGACCCATTCTGTCTGTATTGTCGCCGTTGTTGTTTCAGTGAATGGGTAATGTTCCTCGAAGAAAGAGCAAGAGCTAGAAACACACAAAGAGAAGAAAACTCTAGAACAAGCAACACTAATCTCCAGGGACAGAAAGCAGATCAATGGTTGCTGGGGGGGGGGGGGGGGGGGGGAGGAGGGAGAGCTGTAAAGGAGCTAGAAGCCTTCAGGGGGGAGATGTAAACATTCTGTATCTTGATTGAAGTTGTTGTCCTTGTATGTACTGTTGTCAAAATCCATCGACGTGTACACTTAAAACAGGTGAATTTTTTTGTATATAAATTATGCCTCGACACATTTGATTTCAATAGAAAAATAAACCAGTAGGCATCTCACCACGTAAAGACAACCACCATTACCATTTTGGTATGTTTATGCTGCTGGGGCGTGTGTGCACACACACACACAGACACACACACACACACACACACACACACACACACACACTCTATGTTCTGTTTTTTCTTCTCTCTCAATAACATATCATGAAAACCTTTCCATGTCAGTACGTGGAATGCTGCACTGGCATTTTTATAATGGTAGAATACATCATTCCATAATATGATCGACTTCAACCAATTCTGGGGGAAAAATTAAGATGTTTCCAATTTTTCACTATTCTAAATTTTTTTTTTTAATTTTTTTTTTTCAACGTCTATTTATTTTTGGGACAGAGAGAGACAGAGCATGAACGGGCGAGGGGCAGAGAGAGAGGGAGACACAGAATCGGAAACAGGCTCCTGGCTCTGAGCCATCAGCCCAGAGCCCGACGCGGGGCTCAAACTCACGGACCGCGAGATCGTGACCTGGCTGAAGTCGGACGCCTAACCGACTGCGCCACCCAGGCGCCCCATCCAATTTTTCACTATTCTAAACACTACCATGAATATCCTTGTAAGTATTTGAGCACACCCTTAACTATTGCCCTAGAATAAATTTCTCCCAGTAAAATTACTGAGTCAAAAGAAGTTCACATTTTTTAAGGAATTTGATATATCTTTCAAAAGTGCCCTCCCCTAAAAGCTACACCAATTTATGCGCCCGCTGGCCATCTCTTGGTCTTGACTGTGGACAGATCAACATTGTGGATCTCCATGGAAACAGACACAAAGAAAATCCCACCAGTGACATACCCTAAAATCCTCAAACTTTAGAAATTATTGAAATCCTACAGAGTCAGTGTCTCAGCCCTAACCACCGAACTCAAGGGCCATGAAGGTGCAGGGCTGAGATCACAAGGCTCGGTTAGGAGCACCTCCGGGACTCAACTCAGGGTGGAAGCCACCCATGATGTGCTGAAGGAGCACTGAGTCAAGGGCTCAGAAAAGAACTCAAGTCGTCCTAGGCTCAGACACTTTCTAACTCCTATGCCCACTTGTCTCTTTGGACCAATCTTGTTCTAGAACTCAGGGGAGCTGGGAATCCTGGGAGTTGCACATACTGCTGTGGTTATCAGTGAAAACTCTAGTTGGTTCCACCTTATTCCAATCCTTGGCTCTGCTGTTCGCGGCCCCGGGATGGTTATTTGGCCTCTCCAAGGCTCAATTTCCTCAACAGAAACGTGGAGTTAATAATTCTACTTATCTCACAGAGTTTCACGAGGATGACATAAAATAATGCAATCAAGATTCATTAGCAAGGCGCCTGGCCTTAAGGAGGTGCTGATACTTGCTAAGTATCATTCTTTTGGCCCCTCGAACTTGCTTCCGGCTGCAGAGGCCTGAGGTGAACAACTTCCCACCTTTCTGTTCTGCCCCAGCACCCCTACTGCTCTCTCTACGAAGGCCCAGCCAGCCACCAAGCTCGTTTTAGATCTGCCTAATGGCCACCGATAAACTAGATGAAACCTCATTCTTAGGGGAGGCCTGGCCATCCCTCCTGCCTCCAGGACCACGCCTGACAAATATAGAAGAAATTACAGGCATCCAATTTCAGGCTGCGTGTGTACATTTTGTCTGAGCCAAGCCCCAAACCCTACTTCTGCTGCTGCATCAAAAGACCATCTCTCCTCCAGGCTCCAGGCCCAGGGTAGGCAGCAATTTGGGACGCAGCCCCCTCTTATTTTTAGCCTTAAAAACCCAAAAGCCAACATACCAGCGCTCACCCAAGCGTCTCGCACAAGCTGTTGTTTGATTTGGGTTGAGAAAATGACAGAGTTCTGCACCAAGAACAGAAGGGGAAAAAAAAAAAAAAAAAAAAGGGGAAAAAGGGAGTTTTCTTTTCCCTCCCCTGCCAACCTCCATCCCCCCTCAACTCCTCCCTTAGGCCTGGGTGGACCCTGCCTGGGTAATCGTCCCCTGCTATATTTAAAAACCACAGATGTGTTGGTGGAGACTTCATTTCGGAATTGCAGGCGGCGTCTCCTGAGGACAAGGGGAAAGCCGGTGCCGCGCGCCCGCCTGGCCGCCCTCCCCGCCCGCCGCCCGGAGCCCCGGACTCCGCGGAATCCAGGTCAGGACGCGCCGCCGTGTCGGGAGTGCCGCCGGCCGGGAGGCGCCCGGGCGCCGGGCTCCGGCGATTGGGTGGGTGGCCGCGGGCGAGGGCTTCCGCCCGCGTTAGGCCCCCCGGGGGCCCTCGGGCGGCGAGGCGCAGGTCCACTCGCCCGCGGCTGCTCGGGGCGCTATCTGAAAATCCCCCTCGGCGCGCGAGGATAAATATGCGCGGCTTGTCATTCGGTGCGGCTCCCTGGCTCCCAGCTGATAGGGTGACGTTCGGTTGGGAGGCTTGGAGATTGGCTTTTTGATTTGGCTTCTTGCTGCAGCTTAATGGGCAAAGCTCGCGGCTCGCCCAGAAACCAGCCCCTCCGCGCGAACCCTCCGCGCGGCGAGGCCGACACGTCCCCCGCGGTGACGGCGTGCCAGGCGGAGAGCCGGCGCGCGCCCAGCCCCGGGAAAGCCCCGGCGACGCGGCCGCGAGCCGGGGTCCCTCGGAGCCGCCAGGGCGCGCCGGGCCGCCCGCCTTCCCGCCCCTCCCGGCAGGGATCCCCCCGCTGCCGGCGGCCGGGACTCCGGGCCTCCCCGGGCTCAGTTCCCGAGCCCGCGCCCCGGCCCGGGCTCCTCCGGGGGTCCTCGGCAGGGGGGGGGGGTCCCCCCCCCCCCCCAGGCCCCCTGCCCTGGCCGCATTCCGCGCGCCCCGCCGAAGGCTGCGAACCCACGAGCCCCGCGGGCGGCGGCGGCGGCCGACTGACATGCCCCGGACGCGGCTGCGGCCGGCGGGCAGCCCGCGGGGGCGATGAGCCGCTGCGGCCGCTGAGCAGCCGGGCG
>NW_024412396.1:45005934-45068659 GCF_014898765.1 Herpailurus yagouaroundi | reverse complement strand
GACCGAATGCTGCGGCGCGGGCCGGCTGCGTGTGTGCCCGTGTGCCGGCCGTGCCGGGGCGTGCGGCGCTCCCGGGGCCGTGAGTGCCCGCCGGGGTTGGGGGCTAGGAGCCGAGAGCGGTCCCCCGCGGCGCGCGCCCGCGGCCCCACACGCACGCGCGCGCCCAACCCCGGGACTCCGCGGCCGCGGGTCGGGAACCGCAGCCCCGGCGCACCGGCCCGCCGCGGCCAAGGGGGCGGGGAGAGAGAGGGCTTCTCCGGTCCTGGGCCCTCCCGACCGCGGGGGTCTGGGCGGGCCGCGGCCAGGTGGAGAGAAGGGAGGTGTGTAACTATCCCCCCCCCCCCCAACACACACACACACACACGCGCGCACACACACCACACACACGCACACACACCACACGCACGCACACAGGCCCTCTTTCGGAGGCTAGCGCTGCTCTGCAGACCCTGCCTGACTTGCTCCGAGGACCTGAGCCACTGGGGGAGATGTAGAAAGCGATTTGCTCCGGGGGTGGGGGGTGGGAAGCAGTTTTTCGTCTTTATTCAGTGTGTTTTATTTTTAACCGTGGAGGGAGTGGGGGGGGGGTTTAAATAGAACAAATGCCTTTAATGCAGTGCCATAAATTTACCCGCTTGCTGCCCGCCTCTCTCTCTCTCTCTCTCTCACTCTCTCTCTCTCTCTCTCTCTCTCTCTCTCTCTCACTCTCACTCACTCACTCGCTGGTCTTTTCTGGCGACTGTAAAACAAACCCTGAACGTTTGGTGGTTGGGGTTCCTGGGCAGAGGGTAGAAATTGGGGCAGTTCCTCAGAAGGGCAGGCAGCGAGGCTCCGAGCCCCATGATGGTCAAGAAACACCCGAGACTGGGGAGTTGTGGGTACGTGATGGGCGAGCAGCCGGCCTGCTGGTGGGGCACCGAAAGGGAACCCTCAGGGCCTCTGGCGACCTCGTGACTTGCGGCCGCGTGTGATTAATCTTCCACAGCTGTTGTGCCCCATCCACTTGAGCCGAGCGCTTGTTTACCTCGATTTTCAAATATAGCTGCTGCGCCATGCTCTTCCTGAAATAGGGGGACCCGTGCACTCTTGGGGCGCTGGCCTTCCGCCGGCCCTTCTTTGTGCCGGCCTCCCAAGTTGGAGAGGAACCTGCGTTCTTGTGCCTTGCACCTCCTCGCCCCAGGATGATTGATCCCAGAGCTTAGGGTGACTTGGTGGGGGCTGATCACCCCAACTTACCATCTACAAGTCCTACCCGCAGCCCCCGCCCACAGGTCCACTTCCTAGCCTTTTCCCTTAAATAAAATACAGGTATTGGGCTGAGAAGAAGCAGATGGAGTGTAAAGAAATGAACTTGGTTCAAGTCCTTCTTGAGCTTGATGGAGATAGGAAGGCTGTTCACGCAGTTTTCTGTACCCAGAATGCTTTATTGTTCTTCCAGCACCCCTAAACTCCAACCCTATTCTTGTCTCAGGTACTCCTCTTCCACCTCCAGCTCTTACTTAGTTCATTGGTTACTTCTTCCAGGAAGCCTTCCAGACCTTCTCTGACTGGGCCAGCCTCTCTATACACTCATAACCTGAACCTATTATTTTGAAGTCTCTTAAAGATGCACATTAAATTTACTTACGTGATTGAGTAATGCTAGTCACACCTCTAGACAGGAAGCTGCATGAAGAGAGGGAACATGGCTCGTGTTTATTCACATCGTAACCCCAAGACTTCGCACTGTGCCTGGCATGCTGTAGGCACTCAGTAAATGCTGGATGAACGAATGAACTTGAAGAGCCAAGTTATCCCTCCTCTCCGCTCCTGGTCCTCTGATCTCCACTTTGGTGTCTCTTGTACTTGCCTTCCGTGGTCTCCTGATCAGAGAAAAGAGAACAAGGATAACAAACTCACCCTGTAAAAAAAACATTTCCTTCCTTTAGGCTCCTTCCTGGGCTGGAACCCTGAAGCTGGGGGAGTGTGTTCTTACCCCATCCCTGCCCTGTCCCTGAGCCAGTCTTTGGGCATAGTTGCTGGTATTGTCCATGGTAGTCACTGGGGCATTGTTCCCTGGTCCATCCCTGCTCACAATCTGGATTTGGGGAAATGGGTCACACTTCTTGGCTTCCCTTTAAGCTACCAAGGTTAGGTGAGAAGAGAGGGCAACCCCCTTCTCACTCAAGCCTGGGGGTTTTGCCTAGAGGTTCAGATATTTGGTGAAGTTCCGAAATGTATCAGTCTCTGAAAGGAAAAAGCACTCATTTATTCAGTTAGTTATTTGTTCAGTAAGTATTCAACGACAGCCTACTCTGCCAGCCATTTGCCTGGTACAGAGGCAAATAAAATAGAATGGTCCTTTTCCTCGTAAACACACATTCATTCCAGCAGGGATCATCAACTAGTTAACTGCAGTTACCGTATAAAGTGATTGCTTTCAGGGGAGGGTAAATCCTGGGAGTAGTGGAAGAATGTAGGGAGATCACCTCTTCTGGGGGCTTAAGGAGGACTTCTAGGGACAGCCATCCCACAAAGAAAGGATGGGTAGGGGTTAGCTTTGGTGAGAGCAGAGAAGGGAGTGGGGAGAAAGTGTTATGACCCAAAGGATCCATAGGATGGGTAGGGGTTGGCGTTGGTGAAAGCAGAGAAGGGAGTGGGGAGAAAGTGTTATGACCCAGGGGATCCATATGCAAAGGCCTAACACAGATAATGGCTCTTCCAAATGACTGAAGACAGAGGGTACAATTCTGGGAGAGGGGTTTGGAGGACCCTAGGGGCCAAACCTTGAAGGGCTTGTACTCCGTGCTAAGGAATTTCACTGTTTCCAGTGGGGGCTTTAGGAAGGTTGTTAGCACTGAAGTGCCTGCTCAGATTTGCATTTGGGAAGATATGTTGAGACTGGAATGTAGGGAGAGAGACCAAGGCAGGGAGTTGGGAGGCCTCAGTAGAAACTCTTGGGCATCTTCTGGGTGGCCTGTGAGGGAGGGGTATGGGTTCCTCATTCTGTTTTAGCCCACAAGCCGGAGCTGCTCTTCTAGGAAGACATTCCCCCATTTTCTTCAATGAGATTGGCTTGTGTTTGGTTGTCTGTGTTTTGTATGGTCACTCTAAACCCCACACTGACAAGGCGCCCTAGGGAAAAGAGAAGGAAAAGTGGCTCCAGCAGATGTAAAACACACTTTCTCGTCTACTGAGCTGCAAAGCCGGGTGAACTGCCAAAGACCTGAGATCTCTGAGGTCTGGAAGGGTAAGGAGGATTCAGGTCCGTATTTGGATCCATAGAGACTATTGAGCAAGATGTTTAGATAGAGAGAATCACAAGTATATGCATATGTCCGTGTGTATGTATATGTGTATGTGTATGTATATGTGTCGTTTTTGATAACATGGAGAGTGAATAAAGACTAATTCCAGAATCAAGCATATTTGCAGATGGTATACAGAATCACGTCTACCCAAGACAACAGCTCTGTTTCATCCTGGATGAAATGTACTGCTTTGATACTTGCCATGACAAATCATGCCTCCCTGGTCGTATGCAGGGGCGCTGGTTCGTGGGGGGCCTGGATCCCGAAGTGGGACTGGAAACTGAAATCCTGCCCTGGCTTCCCTGTGGTCGTTTCTGAAACCATTTGAGAAGAGAGGCCCCTAGAGCCGGGCACTGCTACGCTCGTCCTATAGAATGAAGCCAGGCAGTGTGCACTTGGTCAGCATTCTTCCTTTGCACCGGGACCTGCCCACTTCGTTCCTCACCTGCCCTGCCACTAGTCTCGGAGTAGGAAAGGTCTCCCTTCCTCTCCCGCAGGGCGCCTGGCGGCCGCCCCTGCGCTGCCTTCATCAGCTTGCCTTGTGCACTTTCTCCTCCATACTGGATCCCCTCCCTCCAACTCTTAGAATGTTCAGCAAGCGCCGTCTGGAAAAGAATGTCCCTCATCCAATTCCTACCCCTTCCTGCTCCCTTTCCAGCCAGCTTTCACCAAACTCTTGAAATTTTAGAGTAAACATCTGTCTCCATCTCGTCACCTCACTCATTCACTTAGCCCCATGCTTTCCCACTTTTCGGTACCCTCTGCTCAACTGCCGAGGACTTCTCACTTCCCCAGATACAGGAACTCGTTTCTGATCTCTATCCCCGCCATCAGATAAGATCGACAGTTCCTTCCAGACAACGCGCCCCTCTTGGCTTCCACCACACTGAGCTCTCGAGGACCCTCAGTTCTCTAGGGGGCCCCCTTGCTCTTCCTCTCCAGGGGTCTCTCCTCCCTCTCGTTCCCCTCCCCCACTGGCCCTCGGCAGTCTCCCTCAGTGGTAGGTGCCGTGATGGTGGCTCCCCTGTCACTGTAGCTCCCCACGCCCAGTGTCTTGTTTCCAGCCACTTGCACAGTATCCCTGACAAGGTGCTACCTCAGCGCCTCAAACCGAGTTTCTGCTAAACTGACATTGTCTTTGTCCTCAGAAGCTACTTCTCTTGACTTCCCACTTTCTGTTGACGGCACCATCCGACTTCCAGTCACCTTGGCTCACAATCCCCAAGTTTATCTTTGACTCCTCTGCCTTATTTGCCTGAATATTGCTAGTGTCCGAGAAGTCCCTCCCCATCTGCTCTATCCCTACCACCCGCACCTGAGTACGTCTGATAAGCTCTTACGAAATAGTAACGGTCCCGGGGATAGTTACTGTTCTAGGAGTTTACCACCTGACAGATACTCGGTTGCCAAATGCTTGACTTTGATTTTCCCATTCGGTTCTTACCATACCCCGTGAAGTAGTGGCTGTTATTGTTAAACTACATAAAATAGTTTCCTGACGCCTTCCCAGCTTCAACCCTCCAATTCGTATTAAGACTGGTACAGGATCGGGGCGCCTGGGTGGCTCGGTAGGTTGAGCGGCCGACTTCGGCTCGGGTCACGATCTCGCAGTGTGTGAGTTCGAGCCCCGCGTCGGGCTCTGTGCTGACAGCTCAGAGGCCTGGAGCCTGCTTCGGATTCTGTGTCTCCCCATCTCTCTACCCCTCCCCTGCTCATGCTCTGTGTCTCTCTGTCTCTCAATAATAAGTAAACGTTAAAAAAAAAAAAAAAGACTGGTACAAGAACCCCCTCCTAAAACACCCTTCTGGGGCTGCCTGCCGTTTTTCTACACAGAAACCCTGAGGGGCCTCCTGTGTTTGACTGCTGTCCAACCTGCCTGTACTCAAGGCTCTTCGCGGCCTGGTTCGCCACTGCACGTGAAGCTTCTCGCCCCACAGTTCCTGTGTGGGCACCTCAGTAAACCTGTCCTTTCCTCTTCTGTGCCTTTGTTCATGGCTTCCTTCTCACCTGTTCCTCAGTGTTCCATTCCAATGCCTCTTCCTGATGGGAAGGCTTCAGCGGAGAGCAGTCCCTTCCTCTGGATTTTAACACCGCATCTGCGGACATGCTGAAATGCAGGTGTTTTGTTTTGTTTTTCCAGGTGGCTTCCCACCCCTCTTGGACCACGTGCTTTTTCTCTCTCCCGCTCTCTGTCACATGCTGCGGTGGGCATTTCAACGAATAAGGAAGGAGTGAATAAATGAATAACCTCCCTTACTTTTGAGGGGTCAGGAAAGGGGATCTGTCCCATTTATCATAAAAGAAGCCAGTGGTGAAGTCCCCGGTGTGTCTGTTATCTCACTGGGTTTCTAGAGATCAGCATGGCCAGCCAACTCAGCTCTCTGGATGTGTGGCCTACACCGGGCCCCGAGCTGGTTGAGTGTCCTGATGGCCTTCGGCTGGCACTCCTGCACGGAGTCCCCTCCCCCTACAACACTGCGGGGCATTCACAGAATGATCAGTAATGCTCTAGACCCCAAATGCTCCTGCACCACGCCCCGCTTCCTTTTCCATCCAGGAAGGCTGTGTCTGGAGCCACGCAGACTCTGCTGAGGGTCTTTGTGGGACTGCTCTGCTCGGGAGCTTTCCAGAGGCTCTGGCCACCCCCTGCCACACCAGCGTCCTCTCTCCCCTATGACACTGGAAGAGCTGAGTTGAGCCTGTGCCTTCTGGCCCCTCAGGAGGAAGCAGTGGGGGAGTTGGCTTCGAGGGGAATCGTGACAGGAGTGGGGAGAGAGCCCAGCTGACCCCCCTCCCATCCTCGGAGTCTGCCCCTGGCACCCTCTTGTTGAAGGAGGCCCAGAGTGCCCTAGAGCTGATGGTACAAGAGAACCCCCAGCCGTGGCTCAGAGAGATGATTTTGACTGCTCGCCAGAGCCCCTTTGTTCTCCATTCAGGCAATGATATGATTTAATTCCGTATTTCAACATTTGAAAATTAAGAGAAATTAAATGGCATTAAAATAAATCAGGCTTCTGGAGAACGAGCCGGGGAAAAGGTACATAAAGACAGCTAATCACCAGCTTCCCCTTGGTGTGTAGGCAGCAGGGCAGAGGGGTGGCATTCCTCTCTCCATGGGCAACCCCAAAAGATAGAGCACGGGTGGCTTTCTCTGGGGAACAGAGAGAGGGAGGAGCAATACCCCCTCCAGCCGCCCTGGGCTTCTCACTCCCTTGACCTAGCCCTGGCAGGAGAGGTTTTCTCTTGGTCCTTTCTGAAATGACTAAACTCCTGGAGGCTTCGTGGAAGGAGCCCTCGGGGAGCCGGAGGACCAAGGTTTGCTTCCGGCTCCCTTATTAATTGGCATAGAGATTCTTGGCAATTACCTGAGCCCGCACGGTTTCCTCATCTGTATGAGCGATCTCACAAAAGGATTATGTGAGACCAGGTGAGTGCGGAGGCCTTTGTAAACCGTTGGCATGTAGTGTTGGCTTAAGATCTGTAGAGCGAATGATGCACCCCACATGCTGCTTATTGTTATGCTACACACTGTGGGATAAGGTGCCAATGGGGGGGGCCGTGGCGCAGAGAAGAAATCGTGTTTAGGAATAGCCTCAGAACTGCTGTCCAAACACTGTGTGCTCTTGTTCTTTTGAAGGAAGGAAACGGACTGCTCTGTGCGGCCAGTGGCTTTAACCATTTACCTCTCTACCCTCCAGCTTCCCAGGAGGTTTGAAGCCCCCCTCGTTGGTGCCTCTTTCCCGTATTTGCTCAGTTCTGCAGAGGCAGCACTGATCCTCTCAGCAAACACGACGCTCACTCGGCCAGGCCCCGGCCGAGGCCCTGAAGATGCTGTCAGCAAGAAGGCGAACAAGAGGGACAGGTTTCCAGCTACCATGGGGTTTATAGTCTACGATAAACCGGTAGACAGGCTAACAGAAACAATGATGATTTCAGCAGGTGATACGTGCTGTAAAGAAAACGAACCATGGTGTTCCAGAGAGTGCCGGCAGGGACGCTGGGACCCCCTTTGGATAAGACGAGGAGGGGAAAAGCCTCTGAGAAGCTGGCATCTGAGACCTGAGTGATATGAAACAGTGACCCATGGGGATCTTTAGGGTAAGGGTGTTCGAAGCAGAGAGAACAGTAAATGCAAAGGTCTCAGGGCAGGTGCGCGCCTGATGGGGTCTAGAAACCTCAGAGAACACCGCCTTCGCTACAGGGGAGTACGCAGGCAGCAAAACAGAGTGGCAGGAGGGAAGGGCAGTAAGTTAGAAGGTGAAGGCAGAAAGGGGGTGAGGAGTTCTGCAGGGAGAGAAGGTTGCGAGGGATGGCGTGGTCTGATTGAGGTTTTAAAAAGACATTTTGGGCCGTTTTGTGGAAAGTAGACTACAAGAGAAGGGGCAAGATCGGCAGCTACGGCGGGAGTCCAGGCGAGAGGTCTAACAGCGAATCTCCAGTAGCTAGAACAGAGCGTGGCACGTTATGGGCAGTACGTTCGGGAACACAAACCCGGGCCGAACCAAAAACCTGCAGCTGTGATGGGCACACAGAGACTCTTCTCACGAACCACGAGCAGAGTCAGGCTTTTCTTGGAGTCACTCTAGGATTTGAGTTCCTCCCAATGTTTTGGATCTTTAAAAAATACTTCTAATTTTTCTAGCTGGCAGTATTTCACAGGGGCAATGTGCTCATGAGTTTGTTTTCTTGTCTGTGACACTGCGCGCTCATTCGAGACAGACGTGAGAAATCCCACTCCGCCCGCTCTGTGTACGCAAATCCCCAAATCCTTTGCTCGCATTTGGATCCTGATCTTGGGAGCTTTTCTCTGCTGTCCTCTATGGCAGGGACCAGACCTGCTTCATCGCTGCGTCTCCAGAGTTTATCATAGTCTGGATGATCGAATGAGCAAATGGTGATGATGGTGACCAGACTAGGGAGCACCCCCATGCTTTGGTTGAATTCCAGGGCCCTCCTGCTCCCTTCCTGGAGAGTCCAGGACCCTCGCTGGCCTCATTTGCTACAGGATGTCCCTAACACAAAATGTGTGTCTCAGTTCAGTGGTTTTGTGTTGATTCCTTTGGCCTCTGTGCCTTTGGGCACTGTGGAGATCCCTGACACGGGAGGAGCTCTGCAGGGCCCTGGGGAGGAAGAGGGTGTCTGATGTGGTTTGGTTTTTGCTGTGCCTCATTTATATTCTTTCACCGGCCTCCTCTTTTCAGTTGGTCTCCAGAACGCATTGATTCTACTTTTTTTTTTTTTTTAATGTTTGTTTATTTTTGAGAGACAGAGCACGAGCAGAGGAGGGACAGAGAGAGGGAGACACAGAATCCGAAGCAGGCTCCAGGCTCTGAGCTGTCAGCACACAGCCCGATGCGGGGCTCGAACCCACGGTCATGAGATCATGACCTGAGCCGAAGTCGGACGCCTAGTGGACTGAGCCACCCAGGCGCCCCAGAACGTATTGATTCTACTTTAAAGAGCTCACACCTTCCACCACAGGCCCGCTCTCACTGCCTTGCTTCGGGTTCTGGCCCCCTCATACTCAGATGCCTTGGGAGACTCTGGACTCGTCTTCCTGCCTCCCGTCTTTTCCTTGCTTCTGTTCACCTACCTGGTTTCCCCGCTGTCTTTGTGCTAGACTTCCTATTCCGAGGAAAAACATCAGTCTTGTCCCTCCTGTGATTGAAACACTTTCAGCGGTTCCCCATTGCCGCCGGGATAATGCTCTAATTCCTCGGCCGGGTGTACAAGGCCTTTTGCGAACGATTTCTTGCTTATCTCTGCAGCTTTGCTCCGGTGCCCGGTTCCTTCAGCCACACTGCTCACCCTCATTCAGGCTGCCATGCTCGTTAGCACAGGCTTTCTGCTATTTCTTTGAGACACGCTGGCTTCCACCCAGTTAACTCCTGTTCCTTCTTCAAATCCTACATCTCAAGTGGCCTGGTTCGTGAAACTGGCCCTGATGATTCCGGGCACAGCATGAGGCCTCCCTTCCTCCGTGCTCTCTTGGCACATTGCACAGGCTTCCAAATCTAGTACTTGTTTTGTTGTAATTATTTGGTTTTCTGTCACTGGCCTCAAGTGAAGTGGGTGCTCCTCACAGGGGATTATTTTTTGTTCATACTACTCAGACTTGAAAAACCGTGCTCACAGCATCCCCGACAGATGGGATGCTCCATATGAACACTGCCAAGAGTGGGAGAAATCGCTGGATCTTATGCTTTCTATTTTTGCACAATTATTCAATGTATCTATTCATTCAGTAAATATATACTGAGTAACTACTATATGGCAGGCACTGATATAGGCACTGAGGATATAGAAATACTAAAGGGATAAAAATTCCTACCCTCTAGGAAATTTTATTCTAATTTTTCGGAGTGTGCAAAAAAAAACAAAAAAAAACAAAACGAGGTGGGCACAAATCAGAGTAATTTTCATAACTCTGTGAAAGTCAGCCCATGGCACGCCGACTGGGTTTCATAAAAAATGCATGCATGCGTGAATGAAAGAATAAATGAATGAGCAAGCTAAGAGACCATGAGGAAACAAGTGTGGACAAGCCAACTAAGCCATCGTCGCTGAAAGGGAAAATAACTAGAAATCTGTCCTGCTGGCAATGGAAGAGCAGCGTCATTTTTCCCTCTGAAAATGGGAGGGACCTCTGGATCTTTTCTGTTTCCTCAGTAAACGTGTAAACCAAGCAGACGGCAGGTTTCGGGGGACACAGAGGGAAAGTCTACTTGGATGGGTAGGCAATCCTTGGCAAGGTGTGAAGGCAAGAGTCCAGGAGTGTGGGGTATCTGTCCGGGACACAGAAAGACTTTGTGGTACCCATTGTATGTCACAGCTCACAGTGTATGTCACATACACTAAGAGTTCTTCTCCTGGTCCAAAGAAAGTCTCTCATGGTCGGAATCCCTAAGACACAAATGTCATGGTCAGGCTGCATTCCTGTCTTCTCTTCCAGGATTTTCAGCCTTGGTTGTACCTCAAAATCAGGCAAGGAAATTTTAAGGCACTTCAATATCTAGGACTCCCAGAGAGTCCAGAACTTAGGTTTGGAGCTGGATCCAGGTGTCTGTATTTTTTTTAGAGCTCCAGAGTTATTCTAATGCACATCCCTCTTCAGCATGTGGTCCTAGTTCCATCATTGCCTCCAGCTCGGTGGGGGGCTGGGGGGTGACTTAAAGGCAGATGTAGATCCAGCAGTGGGAGAAACAGAATTTCGGAGGGCAAAGCCTTTCCTCTTCCCACGTCTCTGGCCCACTCTCATCGTTTGTGACATCCTAGACCTGCCAGAGACTTGCAGAGGGCAAAAACCTCTGGCTTCTACAGAGTCCGGTAAACCTTAGAATCATAGAATCAATGAGCCCTTGAGTCATAGAATTTTAGGCAGAGAGGCAGAGAGGATGTCAGAGGTCACGTCCAACCTCTTTGTCCTATCAGTAGAGTTTCACTGAGTGTGACCACTTGTCCTAAAACAGAAAAGTAAAAAAATAAGGCTTCCCAATATAGAGTTGAGGTCCCTCAGGGAGTTTCCATGAGGGGTAGAAGGTGGAGGAAGAGGGCTTTGTCGGGGAAGGTTTTCCAAAGGAGGTCGAGGGTTCTGGGACCCGCGGTTCTTGACTTATGGGCTCCAGATTCCTACCCTGCTTTTCCACCATCCCTCTCATCCCCTGGGGTTGGAAAGCAGATTTGGGCATTGGACATACCAAATTTCATATCCTAGTAGTGCTCATCTAGTGGACTTTGGGTGGGTTATTAATCTTTGAGCCCAAATCCTCTCTCATTTCTAAATTTTTAAAAAATTATATATGTTATTTTTGAGAGAGTGAGCAGGGAAGAGAGTGAGCAGGGAAGGGTGGGGAGAAGAGAGGATTTGAAGCGGGCTCTGTGCTGACAGCAGAGAGCCCGACATGGGGCTCGAACTCACGAACCGTGAGATCATTACCTGAGCCGAAGCCGGATGCTTACCCAGCTGAGCCACCTAGGCGCCCCTAAATCCCCTCATTTCTAACACAGATAATAATACGTGTCTTATCGTGGGGTGCTTGGGTATGAAATAGCAGCCATAAAAGCACTTAATGCAGTTCTGGCCATAGAGCTGGTCCTTGATGGATAGATATGATTATTGTTTTTGTTGTCATTTTTAAGATGGTGTGTGCGAAGCATGAGGTGCGTAGGGCCTGCTGGTGCCCTACTCCCCCCGGGGAGGCTGCCACTTCTGGTGCGACGGCACCGAGGAGAACGTCAGCAGGGTCCCATGGGGTTTCCTGTGGTTTGGATGTTATTACGAATTTGACGGTCTTCAGGGAAGGCAAATACGACAAGCTCAGGAGATCGGAGAAGCAAGAATGGTGAGATGCCATACCACGTACTACTGCGAGGTTCTCTCTGTCATGAAGCCGTGCTGCATTGCAGCCACTGCCCTCGTGGTTTGAGACAGCTGGGAGTGACCAACGTGAGGGCTTAGAGCAGCACAAGTAAAAGATCTTCGTTCCCGTGGCATCATTGCAATCACTCGCTCTTGCGATTGCGTATTTGCTTCCCTCCCTCACCAGAAGATAAAAACTCTGTAAGGGTGGAGAGGTGGTGTAGCTCATTCGTGGCTGCACTCCCACTCACTAGCACAGAGCTTGGCCCCAAATGGGCATTCAGAGAGCAGTTGTTTAAAAAATGGATTTGATCCAATGTGCTTTTGGCAGATCCAGAAGGTAGGCTCTCCTTGACTCTTTCTTTGGGTCCCCCCCTTTCCTACTGTCCTCCCTCAGCCTACCCTCTTATACTCTCAGGGCTCCATGGGAGGCTGAATCCTGTGCCTGGTTCTCACAGGGCTATGGGCCAACCTAACCTGAATGTGTCCCTTCGGTTCCCTGCCCGTGGAGAGACAGGCCTGCCTGAAGTTGGGGCGGGGCACCTTTGTCAAAGAGGACCTATGGAGACCATCCCACCCGACGTGAGTTTTCTGGACGAGGAAGCTAACCCCCTGAGAGGTTCACTGACTCTTTGAATTCTTACAGCTTGTGGAAAAAGCTCTTGTCTCCTGCTTTCAAATCTGGGGCTCTGTCAGTGCTCCAGGCTGCTTTGGAGTATGGAGAACTGCCAAGCTCATGCACACCCAGAAAGGCCTACCCCATCCTTCCTGGGCCCTTGCTCAAAGGGGTCCTCAAATCCAGGGTCCGTCCCAAGCCAGTGGTGGACACCATATGTCTCGGAGTCGGGCTGCCAGTACTCAGATGCTTAGTTTTCTACTTACTGTGATTTTTAGGCAAATTACTTAATCTTTGGGAGCTCAAATTAGCTTACCTGCAAAACGGAGCACTATGATGATAGCAGCTCCTTCACCGTGAAGATTCAAAGAGATAATAATGCACAAAATCCAGCACCATTATGTTTTCCTCCTTGGATCCAAGCTCCGGTGTGACAAACTACCTAAGCAGCCGAGGTCACATCTTTCCCACTCTTGCGGGTGCAAGGGATTTCGTTCCTGTGTTTCTGGGGAGCACTGCCAGAGAGGACTCTGTACCGACGGTCATCCCTGTAGGCAGAGGAGGTACAGAAGATGCAGTGCTCAGGGACTCCGGTGACACGTTGGATCCAGCGCAGCCCGGCTGCACTAAAACTTTAATGTAAATTGGCCGTGACGCCTGTGCAGGGGCCCAGATTTAGAAGCAGAGCAGGACGACTCTACCCAGGCTGGTGACAGGCCTGGAGCAGTGTTCCCATTGGAGAAAGTGGAGGGCGTAGCAGGAGGGAGAATTTGCTCAGTCTGGCCTGGTGGCACTGTTTTATTAATGATCTGGAAGAGCAGAGGAACAGTGACTTTAATTAAATTTGCCAGTGATATTAAAAGATGTCAGGAGCCACTGCTGAGGACACAGACACCTTGCAGATGGCCCTGGGGGTGTTCGGAAAATAATCCAGGAAAGGGATGAGAAGCCATGGGCTGAGTTGGGGCATTGGTTCAGCTGAGGAAGAAGAGTGTGACATGGGGACAGAGGGTCATCATCTGCAGAAAATGTTCCAGGCCTACCCTCTTTTATCTGTATCTGCTGTGTTTCCAAGAGATCTCTCACTGATCATCCTGCTCCGGTCTGGTTCTTCTTAACAGCCATCTTAAACCCTTTAGCCAAATTGATTTTTCTGAAATACAAATCAGACCTTGTCGTTCTCCTGTTCAAAATCCTTTCATTGGCCTTTTACTGACCTTGGGTTGAAATCCTGTCGTCCCAGCCTAGCATATAAGACTTGCCATGAACCCAGTCCTTCCTACGTGTCCAGTCTTCTGGCCACTCGTCTTCGCCCCTCCTGCCTCACACTGAATTCCTTGTTTTTTTGTTTTTTTTTTTTTAAGTTCATTTATTTTTGAGAGAGAGAGACAAAGTGAGTGAGTGGGGGAGGGGCAGAGAGAGAGGGAGGGAGAGAATGTCAAGCAGGCTCCGCGCTGTCAGCACAGAGCCTGATGGGTTCGAACTCACAAAGCGTGAGATCATGACCAGAGCCAAAACCAAGAGTTGGACGCTTAACCGACTGAGCCACCCAGGTGCCCCTCACACTGAATTCCTTGTAAATCCAAGCACACAGCAGGCTTTTCCATGTCTTCATGTCTTTTCTTGGTCTATCCGTTTGACTCAAATGTCCCTCTTTCTCCCTTCCTTCCTTCCTTCCTTCCTTCCTTCCTTCCTTCCTTCCTTCCTCCTTTCTTTCTTTCTTTTCTTTCTTTCTTTCTTTCTTTCTTTCTTTCTTTCTTTCTTTCTTTCTTTCTTTCTTTCTTTCTTTCTTTCTTTCTTTCTTTCTTTCTTTCTTTCTTTCTTTCTTTCTTTCTCTTTCTCTCTTCCTTCTTCTTTTTGACCACAGCTCACTCAGGCTTGAAGACTCATTTCAAGGATCACTTCCTTCAGAACGCCTCCCTGAATCCCCAGGCTGGCTCAGTGCCTTCCTCATGTTCCCACAGCATTCTGCCTGCGCCTTCACTTATCACAGTAAAAATGCCTATTTGTGCAGCTGTCCGGGCCTGCTGGATTGTACCTTTGAGGGCAAAGCCTTATGTGTTACTTTTCATTTTGCCCATTGGCATCTGGTAGAGTCCTGACAGATCATAGGCGTTGGCCAATTTTGTCACACTGAACCGAAGGGGAAGAGAGTATTCAGGTGGGAGACTGCCTCAGCCAGCCAGGGCGCACCAGTAAGCCTGGGGACTAGGTAGCTCTGCCACATGGTTGGTCTCCCCCGTCAGGGTCCATGGGTTAGTCATATTGCTTCTAAGTCCACAGAAAACTGGACGCTGAGAGGCACTTGGGTGGCTCAGTTGGTTAAGCGTCTGATTTCGGCTCAGGTCATGATCTCACCGTTTGTGAGTTCGAGCCCCGCGTCGGGCTCTGTGCTGACAGCTCAGAGGCCTGGAGCCTGCTTCGGATTCTGTGGCTCCCTCTCTCTCTTCCCCTCCCCCACTTTCACTCTCTCTCTCTCTCTCTCTCAAAAATAAATACAATATTAAAAAAATTAAAAAAAAAGAAAAGTGGAAGCTGATGGGGCCATGGACATTCTACAACAAAGTGGGACATCTTAGTAAAATGGAGTGGTTAAAAACATAAATTTTATGTCATCTGTGTGTGAGTTCTGGCTTTTCTATTTCCTTGCTTTATACTTTCAGTAAATGACTTAATTAAGGCTTAGTTTCCCAAAATATAAAGCAGGGATAAAAATAGTACTAATCTCATAGGATTGCTCTGAAGATCAAGTGAGGAAGTAAGTACTGGGCATTATGCACATGAGAAGCACTTAGATGTGTTAGTTACTGTTATTAACATCTTCACTATTTGGGGAGGTGTTGGGGCTCTCAAACGGAGTCAGATACCTGAGTATACGTACTTTAGGGCTGATTAAGAGCCTTCTGGAACCACAGGAGATATTTGGTTCTCTAAGGAGCTGGGGTGGGTCCCCAGTAGGTCGGGAGCTGCCTCAGTTGTGTCTGGGGCTGGGGTAACAGCACACACACAAAAATGACTATTGGCTGTGTCTGTCCACCGTGTCCACTGTCCCCCTGACATCTCGGGCAGAAACCATTTCCTGGCAGGGCCGGAAGGAACAACTGGGAATTCACAGATCATTTTCCACCGTCAATTCCAAGAACTTGGTGTAGGCATTTACTAGCTACCTTCCTGCCTTGTTTTCTTTCATCTTTGCCTTCAGTTTATTTGTTTCTCAGGGAACAGTCTTTCTTTCTTTCTTTCTTTCTCTCTTTCTTTCTTTCTTTCTTTCTCTCTTTCTTTTTATTATTTTTTTGGTAATGTTTATTTATTTTTGAGAGAGAGAGAGACAGAGAGACAGAGTATGAGCAGGGGAGGGGCAGAGAGAGAGGGAGACACAGAATCCGAAGCAGGCTCCAGGCTCTGAGCTGTCAGCACAGAGCCCGACACGGGGCTCGAACCCACGAAGGGCGAGCTCATGACCCAAGACGAAGTCGGACCCTTAACCGACTGAGCCCCCCAGGGGCCCCCAGGGAACAGTGTTTCTAGTGTGGCTCCTCATTCTGACCACATGACAGCGTATTCTCCAGAAAACCAGTGGTCGCAGGTGGTTTGCAAGACCTAGGAGAGCAAAGACCACGATCCTTATCCCCCTGCCGGGTGGGAGAAGAGGAAGCCCTGTCCCCTGTTAATCAGGAAAACTCTACTACCTAAGTGTCCCATGTCTTTTGGCTTCAGAAAGCCAGCCCTCTTCCCTAACCTGTGGATAGCCCACCTCCTTCAGGTTGGCTGGCCCACGCAGCTGCCTCCTCCGGTCACCATGTTGGCTTCTGATCAAAGAGCTGCTCCAGCTGTGCCCACCTTCTGTCTCCTACTGCATGGGGCTTATCAGAATCCGCAAAATGGAGGGTTTTCAGAGGTCAAGGCTAAGTGCCAAGATCCTTCTCTGTCCACGTTTCTCCAGGGTGGGGGGATCTGCGTTCATCGCAGATTTTGAGAGACTTTTCGACCTTTGAACATGGATACGGAACACCTTCAGCTGCCCCACTCTTCCATTGTCATCCTCATATCCTCTTTTCTGAGGGCGGTCAGAGCCCCACGCACCTGCTGTGATGACCCCAAGTACCTGGGCCGTGGGGAATGTGGGCCTCAGCACTTGGCTGCCATTCTGGGGAATATGAAACCAAGTTAATCCATGGAGCTCTTTGGAAGGGAGGCCTTCATGATTACAGTATGCACCAAGGTGTACTGTGTCCTGAAGGGAATTTCTCTTTGAGTACAATTTAAAGAGGTCATACGTAGCCTCTAAAATCTAGTCAGGATATGTCTATGAGATCTCTATATTGTTTTCTAAAGCAAATGGCTATAATCCAGGTCATAAAATGGCTTTAAAGAAGGCTGATGTCTGAGTGTATTAGTCTGCTCAGGCAGCCATAACAAAACACCACAGATTGGGTGGCTTAAACAATAGAAATACCATTTTCTTGCAGTTCTGGAGGCTAGAATGTCCAAGATCAAGGTCCGGCCATTTCATTTTCTGGAGAGAGCTCTCTTCCTGGCTTGCCCGTGCCACTTTCTGGCTATGTGGTGGAGAGAGAGTGCTTTCTCTCTTCCTCTTCTTATAAAGCCATCAATCCTATCAGAGTAGGACCCACCCTTATAACCGCACTTAACTTTAATTACCTCCTAAAAGCTCTGCCTCCCAGTACAGTCACACTGGGGTCTAGGGGCTCATCATATGAATGGCGGGGTCTGGGGGACACAGTTCAGTCCATAGCACTGAGGACTCTTCCTTAGTGGCTATATTTGTTTATTCCAATAACATACAGCTGCTGAGAACGCACTAATTGACTACTTAGGACACGACGATAAACAGAATAGACGCAGTCTTTCTGCCTTGATTTTATTCACAGTTTAATGGATGAGTTAGACATTCATTATATAACCCCACAAATAAACATGTAATTTCAAAGTTTCATGAGTGCCATGAAGGAAAAGGACAGTGTGATGAGAAGACATAACAGGGAAAGTTGACCATCTTTAGGAGTGAGAGTAATTTTTTCTGAGACAGTGATATTAAGCTAAGATCTAAAGCCTTGTTAAGAGTAGGGGTACCAAGAAGAAATAGTCATTTCAGGTGTGCGTGGATGATGTCATGTGTGCAAAGGTCCTGAGGTGGAAAATAACTTGGTGCCATCCAGGGCCAGACATGAAGTCCATTGCTGTTGAAATGCAGTAAGAGGGAGAGTGGCAGAAGATAAAGGGGGAGACTTTGTAGGTCATGGTAAAGAATCTTGAAACTGATGAGAACAGATAGCACACTTGATCTTAGCCAAAAGGCGGAGAAGTGATGGTAAAGAACCTTTATATTAAGGATAAGCAGAAACTACGGAAGGGCTTCACGTAGGGATGTGACAGTGTAGGTTTGGAGTTTTTAGAAAAGGCGACTGTTGCTGTCTGAGGAAATGGAGTGGAGAGTTCGGTCAGGAGGTCACTGCAGTAGATTCGTGAGGTGAGGAGTAATGGTGGCTGTGATGGTTTTGGTAGAGGTGGGGGGAGAGTCTAGGCTTCAGTGCTGGGTGCACAAGGGACAGGAGCAAGGGGGAAGGCCTGCAGACACATACCCATTGTCTGGCATGAGTAACAGGGTGGATGGAGGTGCCATATTCTGAGATGGGAAACAGTGGAGAAAGGGGGACGGATGTGGAGGACAGGACTTTGAATCCTTTAAGGTACTGTACAGACGCAAATCAGCATTCTTCTGTTACTAAAGGTACCCCGCACGGGCGCAGCAGAGGTGGACAAATGGGCAAATAGCTTTTTTCCTTTTTTTTTTTTTTTAGAGCTATCACATGGATATTTGCATTCTCCTTGCGTCTGAATGAGGCAATGAGTGGAAAGATGAATCCGTAGTTTCTGTTGAGTTTCTTCTCATTCTCCTGAATTCGTGCTCCGCTCTTACTGGTCTGAGGCCGGCGGATGAGGCTGCATTTCACCCCCAAATCGTGTCTACGATTTAAAAAAAAAAAAAGTATTTGAGAGCTACTTGTACGTTCCAGTCATGGTGATCTCTATCACTCGGCCCTTCCAGTGTTTGGGTGTGGAGTTTGAGTGGCTGACTGATTTCATCTTCCTGTAACTGGATGCCTCAGCTGTTTCGTAAGCAAGTTTTCAAAAGAGCTGCTGGGTATTGGGGCTTGAGCACAGCTTTCAGGGCCCCCGTTTAGCTATACTGCAGGTAGCATTCGCCACCCGATCAACCCTCTTGATTCCCCAAGCAATGTCAGAATTACGGCTTGCCTGTAGAAGTTTTGCATTTGGGGAAGGAAGTTTTCCCAGGTGGGCTCAATTGCACAAAGGGCAACGTATTTTATTTTGGGGGAGTCATCCGTGAAAAAAGTTCGGTGTATACCCTGGCGCACGTATGCCATGCAGAATTCTTGAGTATGGAAATGGTAGGGGTGAAGAAGCCTGGAAACAGTATAAGTGGGGATGAAGATTCAGGTCATGCTTGGCCTATTTTCGGTTGATTCTTAACTCTCACAGATAACAGTGGGGCCTGAGACAGGACTAGAAGGGTATCACTTATGTTTCCATTACCAGTATTCCCAGCTATTTTAAGCCATTCTTCAACCGAGTCTCCACCAGATGGTCCTGTGGACAGAGCAGCTATTCGTGCTTCCCATTGACATCTTTTTTTCCAAGTGAGAGACTGCCCCATATGTTAGTGCAATATGTCGCTCAAGGTGAAACGTCGGTTTGTATTGGTGGGAACCCGCCATTTGCTGTCCCCCTTTTCCTCATGCCTTTTCCTGCCTCTCTGGTCTCTTCTAGGTCTCTGGCCCATCGGGAGGACCATTGGTGCTGCAGTGGAAGCCAGCGGCTAAGTCTTGTGTATGGCGTGGTTAAGGTTACAGCCTCTCACCTCTGCCTTCCTCCATTTTGGGCTGATTACTTTTGTGCTCTTCCTGAATGGTCTCCGGGCGGAGGCTGGTGGCTCAGGGGATGTGCCCAGCACAGGACAGAACAATGAGTCCTGCTCAGAGTCCTCGGACTGCAAGGAGGGTGTCATCCTACCAATCTGGTACCCGGAGAACCCTTCCCTTGGGGACAAGATTGCCAGGGTCATTGTCTATTTTGTGGCCCTGATCTACATGTTCCTTGGGGTGTCCATCATTGCTGACCGCTTCATGGCATCTATTGAAGTCATCACTTCTCAAGAGAGAGAGGTGACCGTCAAAAAGCCCAACGGAGAGACCAGCACGACAACAATTCGGGTCTGGAATGAAACTGTCTCCAACCTGACCCTCATGGCCCTGGGTTCCTCTGCTCCGGAGATCCTTCTGTCTTTAATTGAGGTGTGTGGTCATGGCTTCATCGCTGGGGATCTGGGACCTTCTACCATCGTAGGTAGTGCGGCTTTTAACATGTTCATCATCATTGGAATCTGCGTCTCCGTGATCCCTGACGGAGAGACTCGTAAGATCAAGCACCTCCGGGTCTTCCTCATCACTGCTGCCTGGAGTATCTTTGCCTACATCTGGCTCTATATGATCCTGGCAGTCTTCTCTCCTGGTGTGGTTCAGGTTTGGGAAGGCCTTCTCACTCTCTTCTTCTTTCCAGTGTGTGTCCTTCTGGCCTGGGTGGCAGACAGGCGGCTGCTCTTCTACAAATACATGCACAAAAAGTACCGCACCGATAAACACCGAGGGGTTATCATAGAGACAGAGGGTAACCACCCCAAGGGCATTGAGATGGATGGGAAAATGATGAATTCCCACTTCCTGGATGGGAACCTAGTGCCCCTGGAAGGGAAGGAAGTGGATGAGTCCCGCAGGGAGATGATCCGGATTCTAAAGGATCTGAAGCAAAAACACCCAGAGAAGGACTTAGATCAGCTGGTAGAGATGGCCAATTACTATGCTCTTTCCCATCAGCAGAAGAGCCGTGCCTTCTACCGGATCCAAGCGACCCGTATGATGACCGGCGCAGGCAATATTCTGAAGAAGCATGCAGCAGAACAAGCCAAAAAGGCCTCCAGCATAAGCGAGGTGCACACCAATGAGCCCGAGGACTTCGTCTCAAAGGTCTTCTTTGACCCATGCTCTTACCAGTGCCTGGAGAACTGCGGGGCTGTACTCCTGACAGTGGTGAGGAAAGGGGGGGACATGTCCAAGACCGTGTATGTGGACTACAAAACAGAGGATGGTTCTGCCAATGCAGGGGCTGACTACGAGTTCACAGAGGGCACTGTGGTTCTGAAGCCAGGAGAGACCCAGAAGGAGTTCTCTGTGGGTATCATTGATGATGACATTTTTGAGGAGGACGAACACTTCTTCGTGAGGTTGAGCAATGTCCGGATGGAGGAGGAGCAACCAGAGGAAGGGATTCCTCCAATAGTACTCAATAGTCTGCCGTTGCCTCGGGCCATCCTGGCGTCCCCTTACGTGGCCACAGTCACCATCTTGGATGATGATCACGCAGGCATCTTCACTTTTGAGTGTGATACTATTCGTGTCAGTGAGAGTATTGGTGTCCTGGAAGTCAAGGTTCTGCGGACATCAGGTGCCCGGGGCACAGTAATCGTCCCCTTTAGGACAGTAGAGGGGACAGCCAAGGGTGGTGGTGAGGATTTTGAAGACGTGTACGGGGAGCTGGAGTTCAAGAATGACGAAACTGTGTAAGTAACCTTTCCATATTCTATCCGCCCCCCTCCATCCCTTGTCATCTCCTCTGTCGTTAAAACTCTTCCTCGTGGCGCGTTAATGTCAGACTTGGGTTCCAGCACAGGTGCGCAGGATCGGCAGGCACTCCTGGCTGGTTCCACTTCCCAACCTTCCTTCGGTTTTCTCACCTTACAGTGTTTCTGGGCAGGGAATCCTGTGGCAGGATCTAAGGACACAGAACATTCCTCGGGGGAACTCAGAATGATGGCTGGTGGAGGTGTGGGGTGACAGAAGTTTTGATGTCCGATTTTGGAGAGTTCTCGTGACTAAGCAGGAGCTGGGAGACCCGTGGGGTCTCTCCTTCCTCCTCCTCTCCTCACGCTGAAGGCTCATAGGAACCTCGAGGCTGTTCCTTTCCATTCTGAGGTGGCGCCAGCTCAGTCGGGGGCATCCTCAGGGAAGCAAGTGCCGTTGGCTCCCCCCCGCCCCCCACCCGGGACCACACTGCAGTTGTCTTGTATAGCCAGATTCCAGGCGTCTCTCCTTCAATTGGGAAATTGCTGAGGTGGTTGAACTTTGGCAATCACCGTACATGCCCGTAGGCTATTTTATGGTGTGAGGTCGGCCCAGTCTAGGTGAGATGAGTCAATACAGCTTGGGTATTGGAGGTGTCTTGCAGAAGCAGAGCTCCCAGGGCAGTGGCTGCCTGCCTTTAGTCACAGGTGTGAGCTCCAAGATCTGACTGAGCAACATAGGGAAGCCCCTCTTAGGAACTATGGGAGAAAAATACATCCTCACTGTGGTCATCTCCCTTCGTAGTTTAGAATGCTCCTGGAACGCTTCTCTGGTTCGTGAAGGTCCACTGAGTCCTTCAGACACTGTGGTTATTGCACTTCTGTTACCTCGATCACTATAAGGGCTCTCCCCATTGAACCTTCTTGTGCTGGGTATTCCGTTTTTGTTTCTGTTTTCTCAGATGGATAGCTCTGAAGAAGCAACAGAATGACTTTCCCCAGGATTTGCAGGGTGGCCGAAAAGGTGGGGGTGGTAAGGGGTAAACTTGTCTCTGAATTCTTGCTCGTGTCCACAAACAATAAGCAGAAACAGGAGGCGTGAAGGACAAAAGGGGCATTGAGGAAGGGGAGGGGGATGTCAGACTGCTCCGAGAACCTGCTAAAAACACCTTGAGTGGGAAATGAAAACACATAGTTTGTAAGAGGGTGAAGGAAGGAGGGCACAGAGAAGGGAGCCCATAGAACCGAAGGAGAGGTGTCATGGAAGTGCTTCCTCCCAGGTCCAGTCATGCGACAGGGCTCAAAAGGGGTTGGATCCTGCTGATAGCAGACCAGCCATCCGGGGACTCTGTTCTTGTCCTCCCTCAATTCCTTACTACTAATGTGACTTTGGGCGAGACGTTTAGTTTCGGCTCTAGAACTGCACTGTCTCATCTGCAAAGTGAGAACAATGGTCGTTTCCTTGCCCGGAGGCAGGGTCGCATCTTTTTGCAGTTCCTGCCAGCCCCAGGATTTTCGGAACCGTAGACACGGGCACTCAAATTAGGTCCTGTGTGCACTAGCCAAAGATGGAACAGGGGATATCGTCTCCCACAATGAAATAGGCATTGACAAATTGATTTATTAGAGCTCTGTTTAGTCATTTTGCTGGGAGGGATAATCATTCATTAGCCTAAGTAAAAACCTGTGCTTCTAGAGAATACTGTCCATTTATATGTGCTCTGGAGAGAGTGTTTGTACGTACAAATGAAGGACAGGCTCTCGCTGGGAAGACAGACTCCACGCAACTTCACGTGCTTACGGCGGTGTCAGTATATAAGAGGTTTTGGTCGGGCACTCGGTGATCTCGAGACCACAGCATTGGCCATGATTTGACGGACTAGTGATTTCTCCGGTTCAGTGCCTATCTACCAAAGGCACTGAAGAGTAATTTTTGACAGATCAGAGGCTTGGCTCCCGGTTTCTTTGTCTCATTAAGAATCAGTTGTGCACTTTGGGTCTCTGGGTATGACTGACCCTTCCTCAAATCTCTTTGTGTTTTCAGCTTGAATAATATCCTGGTGTAAATGGACCTCATGAGTGATCACTTCTGATATCGGTTCTACATGTATATCAGCCTCCACACATTTCCGATTCTGGTCCAGGTATTCCAGGATTTCGTGAACAAGCTATGTCGCCATCTCTTCCTCCCCATCAGTTTTTAGACTTCGGTAGACTTTGGGCTACCTTTCTGGTTTTCTTCCTTGCGGAAGGATGAGTTCATAACCTGCTAGTCTGTCTTCACATCGTAGCCCTACCCTTGATCCTGTAGATTGTAATTTTACAAATAGTGGCAGTATGATGTAGCAGAAAAACCATGGGCTGTATGTACTTTGGGTTAAGATTCTGGCTCTAGTTCTGATGGAACCAGGTATTTGGGGGACATTTTATTAATTTGTGAGATTATTTCCTCATCGGTAAAAAAGGGATAATAATGTTTCTCTTGGAGGGCTGTTACGATTCAAAATACCATATGCAGTGTTGTCTGTATATGCTAAGTGCTCAGTAAATGAGGCCATTAATAACAGTATCAGTGAATGAACAGTATTCTTCAGAAGACGCTGTTGAGGTGATCGGGCTTCTTGAATCTCTACGTAACCCCTAGTTAATACACATGTTAGTTTTTTGGTTATTGTGAAGATTCCTAATCTAAACTCCCAAAATATTAGAGCCAGAAAGGACCTTAGAATATCTTCTAGAGTAATGTTTCTTGGATTTTAACGTGCTTCTGAACCACCCAGGAACCTTGCAGATTACGATTCAAAAGGTCGAGGGTAGGGCTCGAGATCCCGTGTTTCTAATAAGCTCCTGATGCTCTTGGTCCCAACTTAGAGTTGAAAGGCGTTAGAGCTCTTAGCCAAACCATGAGACCCAGGAAGCAAAGTGGCTTTTCAGATGACCTGCTTAATTGAATCCAGAAGGCTTGCTTTCCAGTTCCAGCTTGCAACTCCAACTCAGCTAGAACCCAGCTCCTGCCCTGAGACCTTGCTAATTGCAATGCCAATCTGGAAACTGAAATTGAAGCCCTCAGGGCACCTAGACAGAAGCTGTGCGATGCCTGGAGCAGTTCCGCCTTCCAGTCCTTCCCTCTCTGTGCAGCTTTCTTTGCCTACCGAGCTCCGGAGCACCGTGGATCTTGCCCTCATTACCCTCTTCCAAAAACCTATTCAGGTTGAAGCCAGGCCTGTGCCCTGTCAATGCTATTGGGTGATGAATTCACTCGTGCGGTTTTATTTTATGCTTTACTTCTTCATTGATGTCCTTAGCACCACGGTAGGATAGACAACCATGAACTTTGAAGTCTGACAAACAGATGTGAATCCGTCACCAGTTGTGTAGCTTTGAACAAGTCATTTCACCTGGCCGAGCCCCAGATATTTTGTTGGGATGACAGGAATTGTAGTATCTATCCTGCAGGGGGGTGATAAGTACGATATACAAATACGCAGAAGATGCACCTGCAGCACGGTGCCTGCTCAGAAAAGGTGCTCGGTCATTCAACAAACATTTATTAAGTGTCTGCCACATACTAGATACATTACAAGGTACTGGAGATAAATAAGTGAGTAGGACAAGCTGGCATTTCAGCTCTCAAGAATCTTCTCCGGTGAAGAGGGTACTAGGCATATAGACAAATCAAAACACATGGGAGAAGTGCTGTGGTTGAGATAAGCTCAGTAAAAGAGAAATGAAAGCTCTTTGCCGTGTGTGTGACACCACTCAAGTTTCGAAAGCAGCCTTCACCAAGGATGTAGTAGTGAAGCAGATGAAGCGGGGGGGTGGGTACGTGACGACCTTAAACCCACATCACAATAAACTCTCGACATTCGCGAGGGATCCGATTGACATCTTCATGATCTAGAAGAATCCCCACCTTTGTGGCTACCCCTAAAGCACATCCTTAGAATTATGGCCTTTGAGCCTACTGCAGACAATAGCAAAACCTCGTGGAGATATATATGCGTGCTGCTGGCACATTAATCTCACTCACTAAACGGTGTGCCTGCACCTGTATCCCAGGCTCACAGCACGCTTCTGCAAAATAATAGAATACTGCAGCTCATAGACCTTTGGGGTCTCTGAGAATAGTCAGAGTCCCTGACGTCAGACAGGCAAATGTCAAGACCTCCTGTAATTAAATGGCATAGGCCTCCTTCAAAGAAGAATGGAGTATTAGCTGTGCCACATAGTTTCCAACAAAATTAGAATGTAAAAGCCAGAAAGCACCTGCCCTCCCACTTACAAATTATGAAGCTGAGATCCGGAGAGGGGAAGTGACTTGTCTAATATCACACAGCTAGATAGGATAGAAAGTTAAGAGTTGGCAAGGACGTTGTAGACGCTACTGATTTGATGTCTCTCCCTCCCAGTTTGGACTTTCTTGTTTTTATCCATCAGAACAATGTTAACTTTGGAAAGTGTGTAGAAATTCTTGGGTGAAAGGTGCTCTGGGAAGTACAAATCCAACAGTATTATGTGACTAGTATCTTAACTGGGAATAATAACGTATTATGGGCTATTTTTAATCTCTTGGTTCACCTTGAGACTGTTCAGGAAGAAAACTGTTGGGCCCAACGGCGGGGGAAAAACCATCTTAGTGATTTACTGAGAAAAGGTGACAAGCATAGCTGGGACATCTTTTAGGCAATGCTGGTAAATTGCAGACAAGACCTTGTTCCATGAAATAATGACTTTTTTTTTTCTTTCAAAATGATGCAGGCCATTCCCCTCCAGAGGTGCTTTCTCTATAAAGTTTCAACCTCAGGGAATCTTTCCATCAAACTCTGGACTGCTCCAGGACACAATCCGCCCCTCCTACACTTTAACTAAAACATACTAGGCTTTTTCCTTATTCTTTGGTGTTAGAATAGACTCTTCCCGTGCCAGCAAGGGAGATTATTTGCCCGGAGAATGCCCTTCCTGTGCTTGAGAAAAGTCACGAGCTGCAAACTTTATGAGGGTGGGATCAGGTGACATCCCTTCCCCTCTCTTTTCTTCTGCCTTCAGTGCCGGACTTCCAGTAAGGAGATCTCTCTCCAGCTTTAAGGGAAACAGTCGGTCACCAGGACTCGTGGCTTTGTGGAACTCACAGCGGAGCTATGTACTTGGCTCCAAGTAGTCCCGGAGAAGGGATTCCGTATCTAAGCCTGTAGTTGAATGGGGTTCTTAACAGTACAATGGACATTTCAAATAGGGTTGTTCAACTACAGCTCTTTTCCTTCTGGGTCCAAAGGAACGATTATAGGTTATGTGGCTATGTGGCTTTCTTCGCAGAAGCTTTGGATGTTGTGCCCAGAAAGGCCCTGATATATATTTTTTCATCTTAATTACTGAAACTGTCAAAGATTATGTCAAAGAAGGGCATATTCCGGTGTGCCTGGGTGGCTCAGTCATCGAGCATCTGACTCTCGATTTTGGCTCGGGTCATGATTTCACGGTGCATGGGTTCGCTCACAGCTTGGAGCCTGCTTGGGATTCTCTTCCTCCACACCCCCCATGCCCGACCTCTCCCCCGCTTGTGCACTATCTCAAAATAAATAAATTAATTAAAAAAAAAAAAAAAAAGAAGGACATATCCCAACTCCAGGATCCACAAAGCACCCAAAGTCTACTTAAACTTTACATGTTTATAAAAATCTCTGGAAGTCCAGAGTCTTCCTGGTCAATTTGTTTTGGGGTCTAGGGTGCAGGGTCTCCTGGCAACCTTGGATCGGTCAGCATTCCCTGTACCTCACTTGGTCAGAGACCCTATGTAGCAGAGCGTCCTGTGTGGCCACCCCTGCTCTTCTCACATTGGATTGCCCTCTGGTATGAGACAGCTCAGTGCTGCGGGGTTGAGGATACATTAGGTTGGTTTGAGGGGAAAGGAATATTGTGATTCGAGAGGATCACATGACTGGCCAGTCAGGAAATGAAATAGACTTCTCCTCAAAGAAGGCTTCCTTTCTTAGAGAGGAGCTCATTGGGCTTTGGGCAGTATTAATAAAGGAATACCAGTGAAGGTACTGCCATCAGCCTTGTTTATTTTGTTTTGACTTTTCTGGTTCTTAAGGTCAAAGTTTCCTTGTTCATTCACAAGAAAGATAGAAAGGGACAAAGCAAGGTGGGTGAGTGGGCAGGACTTTCTAACTGTCCAGCCTTTTATCGCCTTCCCAGATGTATTATTGTTTTCTTGTTTTTTAAAAGAGAAAGTAGGTACGCCTGTGTGGTTCAGTCTATTAAGCGTCCGACTTCAGCTTGGGTCACGGTCTCATGGTTCGTGAGTTCGAGCCCTGTGTTGGGCTCTGTGCTGACAGCTCAGAGCCTGCTTGGAATTCTCTCTCTCCCTCTCTCTGCGCCTCTTCCACTCGCGCTTTCTCCCTCCCTCTCTCTCTCTCTCTCTCAAGTAAATAAATAAACTTAATAAATAAATAAAATAAAAGAGAAACTAAGCTTCACTTCTAGAAGCAATAGGGAGCCCTGGCCTAGAGCCAGTCATATATAATTGACAGTTGGAAAGAGAGAACTCCTTGATCTGCAAATAGAGCAAAGTCCTCATATTTAAATTCTTCACAGTCCAGAAACATTTTGCAGGAATCAAATGCTTTGAGAGTTTTGCTAAATGACCACAAAGGAAAGTACTAGGTAAACATTCTCAGGTGGCATGGTAGTTATCATTCATAGGAATTATATTCCCATCCCTACCACCTACCAGGTACCCAAGTAGGAAATTACCTGTATACACAGAGAAGAAGGTAAAGTTGAAGGAGGAACTTACTCATTATGGAGAAATTTGTTTTTCTGAAAATGGAGTCACCATGAGGTACGTGTATACATTTGACTTCAGCTACGGATGTGCACCCTCCTGGGCCCCTCTAGCTAACAGTCAGCATGAATGGACGCAGCCTCCTTAACCTGAGCCTGAGCCCAAGCCGGTCACCACTTGGTGGGGAGGCTCATGAACCAGTTCTTTATGACATAGACCGTGCCCTGTCTTGGGTCCTTTAATTGGTGCTTTCAAAACGAGTGACATCTTTTTTTTTTTAATTTTTTTTTAACTTTTTTTTTATTTACTTTTTTTTTTTTTTAAATTTTTTTTCAACGTTTATTTTTTTTATTTTTGGGACAGAGAGAGACAGAGCATGAACGGGGGAGGAGCAGAGAGAGAGGGAGACACAGAATCGGAAACAGGCTCCAGGCTCTGAGCCATCAGCCCAGAGCCCGACGCGGGGCTCGAACTCACGGACCGCGAGATCGTGACCTGGCTGAAGTCGGACGCTTAACCGACTGCGCCACCCAGGCGCCCCTTTTTTATTTACTTTTGAGACAGGGAGAGACAGCGCATGAACTGGGGAGGGTCAGAGAGAGGGAGACACAGAATCTGAAACAGGCTCCAGGCTCTGAGCTGTCAGCACAGAGCCTGACGCGGGGCTCGAACTCATGGACCGCGAGATCATGACCTGAGCCAAAGTCGGCCGCTTAACCGACTGAGCCACCCAGGCGCCCCCAAAATGAGTGACATCTTGATAATAACTCAAACTCAGAATATGAGTGCAGAACGAATTATGGATTACGGATGACTAATACTGCTGCTTTTCCCTCGTCGTCCATCTCTCTCCAGAGCCATTGGCCTTGATCTGTCTACCTTTAGATGCTGTCCTTGTGAATCCCACACGGTTTCTCCTTGTGAACCCCACTGTTGCCGGACGCTCTCTGTCTGAGCTGTGGTCATCTAGGATGTGCTCCGCCACCGTAGCTAGGGCTCACGGCCCTGGCTGCAAATCTTCACGTGTTTGCCTTATTCCCCTGCTCACACCTTACTTCCTGTTGTAATACTTTGTTGTTACACTCGCCGTCTCTTCTACACACCCTGTGGTGCATCATCTCTCTCTCTCTATCATACATGCTCCAGGCACTGGCGCCATGAAAGCTATGGTTCCTACCCCTGTCACACTCAGCGCCTTCCTCCTCGCTTCCTTTAAGTCTTCTTCTTTATTCTTATCCCTCACACTGCTGGCATCTGTACTTGGATTGCCTCGTGTCTACCGTCTGATCTGCGATTTCTTCGAGTGATCAAGAATGAGCTGTAGGTATCCCTTACCAAAGCCTGTCATTTGGACAGAGAGAACGGGCTTCACGATAATACCCAGAAGACTGATATCCCCCAGCTAGCAAACCACTCAACTGTGGTGCTCTTTTTCCCTTACCCACAAAGTCTTTGCCTTGACTGTATGTTGAGACAGTAGGGTTGAACTGTAAGGATCAGCCTAGACTAGCACTGGTAGCAGAAAGTTCTCAGGCAGGCAGGGGAGCCCTGGGGGCTACCTTCTCTTTCTGATGCTCTCCCCTCTGGACCACGTGGTCTCTGTCTCCAGGCATCTCCGCTTCTCTCTGTGACCTTCTCCCGTGCTGCTTCCTAGCTTGTAGTGATACCTCACAGACCAGCCGTCCTGCTTCATGGCTCCTCTCTCCGTGTGGCTCTCGGCTCCTATCTGGAAAGACCTTCTACCTCAGATTCTCAAGAGAGGGAATCGAACGGGTCCATACTTTGCCAGCTTGGCCATGTCAGAGGCCACTGGCCAGATCTGTCTTGGTTGCCCTGAGTCAAGCCAAGCTCTCCTCGCCCCAGCAGTTGATCTACCGCAACCAGATGGCGGAGTGGAAAAACGAAGTTACCGTGCGGATTCCACAGTAAGCTACCCAAGCAGCTGTGTCTATAAGTGGGGGCAGTGTCACTTCGAAAAACGTCCCGGGTGTGACAATCATCTGTCACCTCAAAACTGGCACGTAACGAGGTTTGCCGTGCCTCAGAGAGAACACTGATTTTACCGTGGTCTGTGCTGGGGCGGTAGGCTGGAGAATGGGAGAAATAGCCGCCTCTGGAGGCCCCGGCCGGATCAAATTCACATTGACCGCAGCCTCAGTAGCCAAGAGTAAGTTGGCCTCTGCTCGGATCAACAGAAAGCATTCCTAGTGGGTGATGTTCAGTGGCACAAATCTCAAGGCTACCAGGGTCATCCCCCCCCTCCCCCCCTCCCCCTTATCCTCTTCTGGTCTGTCCTCTCCAGGAGACTAGCGTCAGCAGATGAGCTGCTGTCATTTTCGAGTGTGTTATTTGGGTACTGAGTCACTTTCAAAGCCTCTTCCTGGGTTTGGGTTTCCAGACTGGCTTGTGTTCCAGACCAAGACAGAAAGCTTTCCTACCTCCCATGCCCGCCAGGGACAGAGTGACAGCCTTTCCTTTGCCACCCCTCCCCTGCCCGACAGCTGGTCAGCTGGACTTAGCCGGAGCCAGCAGGCGCCCCCTCTTTGTGTCTGGAGCTGTAACTGGATGCGTTTCCAGGAACTCCCCGGAAGCCAGAGTATTCCCATCTCCAGGTGACACAGTGTTTGACTCTGTCAGCTGCCTGTGTTCCTGGGCACTGGGCTGGGGTGTAAGATAGGATTCCTTTTGTGGCAGCTGCAGTCAGTTCATAGTGACTGTCCAGGGGGCCATCCTGGAAAGGAGTTTTGAGGCTGTGGCCGGACCCAGCTGTGGCTATGAGAAGGGAAGGCCAAATATCTACCACCGCTAGTCCTGGGTGGAGAAATGGAAGGAACTTCACGGGATGAAGAAGCTCGAGAGTCTCCGTTTCAGTGAGTTGCATTAGTGTGAAGTCGCCACTGTCTCTGAGAGGGGGCCAGTCCCAAGGAACCGCTCTCTTCTTCATCCTACACAATGCAGAACTTTGTCCCGTTCCCTGGATAGATCCACAAATGCCCATTGGACACATGGAGCAGATAATTTACTTGTCAGACCATGATCTTTCAGAACCCCTGCTAAGCTAGTGGGTTTCATCAGCTAGACCAGTGGTTCCCTGCCAGCTCCCCATCACAGGCCATTTTAATGATCTGTCCTTCCTCATAGAACCCGTGTTTTAGAAGAGTCACTGAAAATTAATTAGATTTTCATTTTTTTCCCCCATAAAACATAGCAAAAGATAACTCATGTTACTATAATGAGTTAATTTGATTGTAGCCAAAGCAAAGAGAAATGGCATTTTAATTAACCCATGTGGACTGCTGGTAGAAAATACACTTTCTAGTTTGGGGGTCAGGGAGTGAGTAGAATGAACATAGCCAAGGGCTGACTTTCAAAGTAACTGTCTGATGTGAAATGCTCTAAAAATATTAGGCACTAATTGTTTAAAGTTATTTTGATGCAGGTGACCTCATGGGAAGATCAAGGTACTAGAAATATATCAGAATATATCAGACTATGGCATAGTATTGGTTACTTAGGCTTTACCGTTCAGACCTGCGGGGAAAAGACTACTATTGTTATTATTTTTCTTACACAATAAAACTTGGAATATTTATTTGAAAATATAAAAAAAAATAAGGATTTTGTAATACTTTAGGGTTAACGTTATCACTTTCTTCAGATTAGGTAACAGAGTCCTAAGAAACATGAAGTAATTTGCCTTAGAACACAGGGATTTAAGGACGTATCAAAACCTACATCAGATCACTGGGTGTTGTATGGAAACCAATTTGACAATAAATTTCATATAGAATTTTAACATTAAAAAAAAAAAAAAAAAAAAAAAACCTACATCATCTTGGGGCACCGGGATGGCTCAGTCGGTTAAGCAGTCAGCTTCAGCTCAGGCCATGATCTCATGGTTCATGAGTTCAAGCCCTACGCTGGGCTCTGTGCTGACAGCTCAGAGCCTGGAGCCTGCTTTGGATCCTGTGTCTCCCCCCCTCTCTCTGCCCCTCCTCTGCCAGTGCTCTGTCTCAGTCTCTCTCTCTCTCTCTCAAAAATAAACATTAAAACAATTTTTTTTAAAAAACCTAGATCTTCTGTTTCTAAATCACATATTCTTTCTACTATGTCCCACATTTTAGCATCAGAATAAGGTGATGAAGCTGAAAGCGGGCTTTCTTCTCCTATGGAAGAGTCCAAGGGCGCATCCCCCCATCTCTTCCTTAACAGCAAGAGTTGGCTGCTTTCCTTTTAATTCAGGGGCAGCTGGGCTCAGAGAAGTTGGCCAGGGCCAAATAAACTCCTTAACGCCCAACTCAGAAGTCTGGACTCGTCACCCTTGACTGCTGGCTCAGCCCCACCCGTGCCCAGGCCGGTGCACAGAGGATTCTTATTTGTGCCACTGCACCATCAGGAGCTACCAACAGATGATGCTTTGGCCTGCTGCCTGGGGAACAGGGCAAGGCTGGCACAGGACCACGTGTTCAGATCCGGGGGTGCCTCCTCTGAGGCTGTGCCTATCAGCCTCAGGTGTCTGAGGGCGTTTAGGACCAAGAGTTAGAGGGAGGGATGATCAAAGAGAGCAGGAGGGGCTCCGCCGCAGCCCCCCAAGAGCCTATGAGAGGCTCAATCAGTGAGGCTGGAAGCAACAGGAGAGTGGAAGCAGGAGGCTGGTGTCCAGCTCTCAGGGTACAGCCAGCAGACATTGGTGAGCTCACACTGTGAGTTGACACAGTGAGAAGAGACCCAATCCCTGTCCTCAGGGAGTTCCCAGTCTGGCAGGATATGAAGCGTGTTGAAGGAGTTGCGTATGTGGAGCTTTAAGAGACAAAACAAACGAGCAAAGGGAAAAAAAGAGAAAGAGAGACACAAACCAAGAAACAGACCCCTAACTATAGAGCCCAAACTGATGGCCACCAGAGGGGAGGTGGGCAAGGGGGGGTGTGGGGGGGAAATAGGGGATAGAGATGAAGGAGTGCTCTTGTCTTGAGCACTGCGTGATGTATGCAAGTGTTGGATCGCTCGATTGTACACCTGAAACTAATGGAACACTGGATGTTAACGAGCTAGAATTGAAATAAAAACTAATCAGTTCACATCCAGTTTAGAGTTTCTATAGAAGAGGGGTCCTCCTCAGGCTGTGGCCTCACAGAGGCATTGCCACCGGCCTTTGTTGGGATTCAGTTTGGAGGCGTTAGAGGTGACCTCCTCCTACAGTCGCCCCAGGAAGACTGGTCAGGAAGAATGGCTGGAGCGCCATTAATTACGAATGGCTGGAGCGCGGTTAATTACCTGACTCCTGATCTCAGCTCAGGTCATGATCTCAGCTCAGGTCATGATCTCACGGTTCGTGAGTTCAAGCCCCACGTCGGGCTCTGTGCTGACAGCATGGAGCCTGCTTGGGATTCCATCTCTCCCTCTCTCTCTGCCCCTCCCCCACTCATTCTCTCCCCCTCTCTCTCTTTCTCTCTCTCTCTCAAAATAAAAAATAAAATAAAATGAAGAAGATTGGCTAATTGGCTTGGCTTGTGGGGCACACACAGATATAAGTACAGGTTGGCCTCAGGAGTAAATGGTATCCAGCCAGGCCGTGTCCTCAGACCAGAACAGCAGCCAGTTCTTCCCCATGCCTGTCACATATCATAGAGACACCAAAAAATGTCCATTGAACGAATGAATGAATGAATGAATGAATGAACAGAATGAATTCCTGACATCTCCTCTGGCTCTGTACCACTTCCAGTTTGCAGCAAGCCCAGGGGGACATGGGACTGGAACTCACTTCTAAGGCATGAAGACCAGGGGTCCCCTGCTCTCCACGCATACTTCCTCTCCTCTTCCAGTTTCGGCGAGATCCATGGAGCCCTCTGGGCCTGAACTTCTCCACGGCCCAACCCCCACCTGGCACCAGCTCCTCGGAGGGTCTGTTCCTGGACTGCTCGGCCACCTCTGAGCACGGGCTGCCTTTCCTGCTCAGGAGACACCCTGTAATTCGATTAGGAGCTCCCTCCGGGGAGCATGTAATTATGTCCTATCTGGGCCTTGTAATGACAGCCCCCTGCCACTGTGCAGGGAGCTGCCCTGCTCAGCTGCCCAGAACTTTTCACTGGGAGGGAACTAATCTGCTTAGCCCAGATTGGATGCAGTTCTGCAGAGTCTGCACCAGCAGAAAGGAGGGAACCTATGGGTCGATCCTGTTCTGCTCTGTGATTTGCCACGAACCCCCCTGCCCAGGATTGTTCTTAGCTGAGTGGGAGGCTGGGGGCCCCGTTCTCCTTTCATGGTCAGAGCCCCTTGGGGTCCTCCAGCCCTCCTGGGGGTGAGAAGGTAGAGGAAAGGAGACTGAAGGCATTTGCCTGTTTTCCATGGTAGCTTGTGGGGAGGGGAGGTTAGATGGGTTGAGTTACCTGGCATTTTACCTGGATGATTCAAATGTTGCCCGTTGTGGGGGAGGACGCCTGCTGTTTCGAGCTGTGGGGGGAATTGCCTTAGTTCTGTGCATGACTTTCTTTCCTCCTTTGGGCTCGATTTCTGTGAAATGTTTTAAGTGGGGCGGTGCCTCAGGGTGGCGTGGACATTGACTACTCAAGGTGGCCTCCTCCTTCTACCTCCCCACCTGCATCTTGAACCCTCCTCTTGAGGAACTGAAATTCCTGTCTACCCAGAACCTAGATCCTACAACTGGCATCCTTTTAAGGAGGCCATGTGAAGGTAGACGGGGAAGAAGTCCATGTGACAACCGAGGACAAAGATGCAGAGGGATGCAGCTACAAGCCAGGGGGTGCCAAGCATTGTCGGCCAACACCAGAAGCTAGGAGAGAAGCATGGAATCGATTCTCCCTCAGAACCGCCGAGGAAGGCATCAACCCTACCAACACCTTGATTTCAGACCTGTAGCTTTCAGACCCACGAGAGAAAATGTTTCTATTGTTTGAGGCTGCCAGGTTTGTTATAGCAGCTGCAGGAAGCTGATACCCAAGCCCTGCATAATGCATACTCTACACTTCAGGGAGTGAGGGACCTCGCACTCATAGCCAAAGGACAGGTGCAGGGGAGAGCAGTGCCGGTGGGGTGAACTGTCCTTACGCCGCTGACCCACAGCTCCCAGGGCAAAGGAGGCCAGACCTCATTTAACAGCTTATATATGGACTATAAGTGTCCATATAATTTGGATTCCTGCTTGTAAATTATATGAGGAACCAGGGGAATAAAGGCCACTTCCTTTAAGCCATTTACCCCAGTCAGGTTAGTTACTTTATTACAGCTATTATAATGGCCTCCTCTTTTGTCTTCTGGTCTCCTTGGTCCTGGTCCATTGGTAGTTCTTAAATAACTGCCCAGAGGCCCTAGGTGATGCTCTATGAACTGCATGCTCGTTTCTCCCTCCCCACCCTTCTAATGGCTAAACTCTGGGCCACTGACAACAATGCCCCCCCATGTGGTCAAGACTCTCGCATCTTGTGACTGGGAGGCAACAGAAGGGCCTATTCTCCCAGTCCTCTCTGCCTTTGGTGTCCCCTGGTGCCTTGCGGCTGGCCCTGAGATGTAGGTGTGTCACCTGCTTGTCCTGAAATGCGGACATGTTACCTTGTTCCTTCTTCAAATGAGGCAGGCCTGGCTGGGGCAGGACAGCCTAACATCAAGAGAGCCATGACTGTCATGTAAGGAGGGTGGCACTCAGGTGAGTAGGGGGCCCAGGATGAGCATCAGGGAGTTGGAAGACAGGACTTTGCTTTATCACCAGTGAGATTGCCAGTGACAGGTGTAAGAGCAACAGTGTGGGTAGAAGCCCGTATACACATAGGAGGGTAATAGGGCAGGGCGATTAAGTGCATAGACCAGGTGTCACACAGACCAAGTTGGAGTCCCAGCACGGCTACCTCCTGGTGATGGGAGCTGGGGCAGGTTACCTAACCTTTCACTTTTCTCATCTATGCAATGTGGATAATAATAGTACCTCCCTCGTAGGGTTGACATGAGGATTAGAAACGACTGTCAAACATTTAACACGGTGCCTAGTCTAAATCACTCATCGGGCATATTGTGCTAGTTATCAGTTAAGTAATTAATGAATAGAGCCTTGGCCATATCACAGCCATTCTGACCTATGTGGACCAGCGTTTTGCTCAGGTTCTCCTATTAGTAATTATATTCCCATTCTGAGCCCAAGGTGAGCTTTTAGGAAGAGACAGTTGATCTAAAGATAGAAAGTCAAAGAGTCTTGTCTGGAGGAAGGTGGAGGGAAATATCATCATCTGGGATTTCTTTGACGATGTCAGGGAACATGACAGGCTGCTCTCTCTTTGGAGAGCAGCCTCGGGCCGGGGTGAGAGGTGACCTTGGGGTTGATTCCTCTGCATCCTGAGGTGGACTTTATGGGATTTGTTTGGGAGATGGAGGGAAGGAAAGAAGGAACGTGGAGAAAGGTGGAGAATAAAAGGAGAGGAAGGGCCGAAAGCATAACTACATGTGAAATTACTTGCCGGTGGGATTCTGGGGCTGGGACAACTACAATAATTATAGTGCAGGCTCCTGAGGGTCCTTGGCATGTAGGCAGTGTTGAGGCCTCTCTCACTTGACTTACTCCCCCGGGCCTCATGCTACACTATCCACCCAGATCCTATTGCTGATCAGGAGGCTTAAACAGAACAATTACTGTTCCAGAGTGGAGTCCCGTCTATGGGCTCCTGTGATGAAAACCACACGCCTGTGGGTCCTGGACTCCTTCAGATGGAGAACCCTGCTCTTGATGGACAGGTGATCTGGAGCAAGAGCGCCATGACTCCTGTAGTGCTGTCCAGGGTGCTGCCCTTCTCCCGTGCCACGCAAAAGAGGAAGTTCACTGACCAAAGAATTAAATATTTTCCAGCCTGATTCTGGCTTTCTCTGTGAGGGCCTCATACGTCTCCTTTTTATCCTTGTATTTGGAAATGACTCACCCTTGCTTTCGTCTTATGTGGCAAGGCAATTTTCTGTCACCAAATAAGTGCCAGATGATAAGATTGCCATTTATTTAGTACTTACCACATGCCAACTATTACACTAGGTGTGTGGGATGTATTCTTTATGACCCTTGTATTAATTCCATATTGGTATAACCCCATCCCAGCCATGAACACTCTGCCTGTGCTTCCTCATTCATGCACAGGATACTACTAAATTGAAGTCAGATATTCGAAGATTAAGCTTGGGTTTTATAGGTGTTCATCCTTCCCACAGTTGTGCAGAGTCTTCAATTAAAATTCCCCATGGTTGGGGCATGAATGTGATCACTGACATTGCTCCTCTTGGCTCTGAACCCTTGCCCTGACATATCCCCGTTCATCTCTCTTCCCACTCAAGAAGACCTTCCCTGCGGAGCTCTTGGTTTCTTCCCAGCGTCTGGTCTCTGACCTGGCACTTCCTAACTGCTGGTTAAATCTTGTCCTTGCATGTACTTGTTGAAGCATATGTAATTGCATTTGTGTATGTCAAAAACAATCACGTTGGCAATTTCATGTGGCTCATCCAACACTAGGGATCAGCTTGTCTCTGTATGAACATTGCTGCCTCTACATTCCCACAAGCTATTTCCTGGGCAAGAGGAGATAAAATGCTTGTCCATTCCCATCCTTCATCTCCCAACACTTGGAGGTTCCCCACTTTTTAAATGGTCACTGTTACTGCCATCATTCAAGTCCTTTGTGTTGGGGCTTAGACCTTAGCCGTGGTGTCTGAATGTCTTTCATATCTCCTTCTGCTAAGACCTTCCTCCATGCCAACCAAGCAAGGAAGCCAACAAACAAAAACCAAACCAGATGTGGTCTCACATAATATAAAGGACAAGCTTTGGAGACAAGTGGACCTGTGTTTGAACCCTGACTCTGCAGCTCCTTAGCTGTGTATATAAGCTTTCTGTTGCTGCATAAGTAATTACCACAAACAACACTGATGTATTATCTCTCAATTTCCGTGGATCAAAAATCTAGATACAGCTGAGTTGAAGTCAGGGTGTTGGCTGGGGCTTCTGTTTTACCTGAGGCTTGGATCCTTTTCCAATTCAAGTGGTTATTGGCGGAATTAATTTCCTTGCATGGCTTGCTTCTTCAAGGCCAGCTACAAAGAGACTCTCAGCTCTTTTAATTTTTTTTTTCCAACGTTTATTTATTTTTGGGACAGAGAGAGACAGAGCATGAACGGGGGAGGGGCAGAGAGAGAGGGAGACACAGAATCGGAAACAGGCTCCAGGCTCTGAGCCATCAGCCCAGAGCCTGACGCGGGGCTCGAACTCACGGACCGCGAGATCGTGACCTGGCTGAAGTCGGACGCTTAACCGACTGCGCCACCCAGGCGCCCCTCTCAGCTCTTTTAAAGGGCTCTCCTGATCAGGCCAGGCCCACCCTGTATCATTTCCCTTAAAATCAAGTTTTAAAAGTTAACTGATTAGGGACCCTAATTATATCTGCAGAATGCCTTCACCTGTACCAAAACCTTTACCATGTTCACAGAACCCACTCACACTTGGGGGATTCTACAGGGCATGTGCGGAGGGAGCAGAAGGTATCTTAGGGCCACTTTAGGATTCTGCCTGCCATGCTACATGACCTTAGGTAAATTGCCTAACCTCTCTAAGATTCAGTTTCCTTACCTGGATAAAAAGGATGACAAAACCAGCCATATGGAGTTATTACAAGGACTAAGCGACGTATATTATGTTGTAAAAAGTGGCAGGCACTAGACACAAGCACATGATTTCCTTCCTTTTGTTGTTCATCTGTCCTGGTGTCTCTGTGATTTGAAATACTGTAGAAAACCATTTTGAGTAGTCAAAATTGTGCCAGAAAGTATGGCTGACTCTCGTTATTTGTAGTAGTTATATTCCATAAAGTCGTCGCACACACTGAATTAGCGAACACTAAAGCATCGCTCCAAATACAGTTCGTTCCTGTGAGCCTTTCTCTGATAACAACATTTTCATTAGTTGGTGGAACTTTATTTTAAGTGCGTTTCTGTTTACGGACACCTTCTTTAATGTGTAACAGGTGTGTGGTTTTTTTCATGGCTAGATGGAGGCGTGGGAGCCAAGGCCAGAAGCAAGCGCCCTTCCCCCTCTTGCCTTGCTGGGCCTCTTTGGAGAGCATTCATCCCCTTAATACCTTTCACAGCTTTTCTCAGGTACCATTAAAAGAGGGAAACTGAGTCACTACTGATTAAAAAAACCCATTTGCCTGTCGCTCGGTAGTAAGAGGCGAAATGTGATTGGGTGGCCTTTTGAAGACAAGGACTAGCCCCTAGGCTTTGCTGCAGACCCAGATTCCTGCCAAAGGAGCTTTGGCTTGGATTTCCTGGACACGGCACTCTGGGTGCTACAGATCTTGCACTGCCCAGCGTGGGGCAGCATCCACAGTGGCTGTTACATTTCCAAGAAGGTTGAAGAGCCGAAGCCCAAGTGGCTAGGGCTGGGTGTGGGTTGGCCAAGCAAAATGCCTTTTCTCTCTTTCTTTTGCACGTGGTGAAGGATTGCGAGCATCCCCGACTGGTGGTGGCTTTGAGACACCTGCATAGCGTGCCAGTGGAAATCTTACACTGAGCCTGTAGTTTGGATCCTTGGAACATACTGTCTTTCGGTTCTGCCTTCCTTCCTTATACTCATCAGCTTTGAAACCAGCTTTGCTGAGTGCCTGTCTCTGCACCTCTTCATTGGTGACATTGGAACCCTTCCCTTCTCGCTACCCTAACTGTGGCTTATTCGAAGCCAGTAGCCACAGCTGCATGAGCTGGGCAGCAACCATTGTGGGGCCAAAAATGGGTCTGGGGATTCAGGGTGGTGCAGAGGTTTTCTGGGGCAGGTGAGCTCGTTTGTTCCTTTTGTCCTTCTTCTGTTCTCCTTCCCCCACCCCTTTTACTAAACCTAAGGAAGACAGAAACCAATGATCTGTTTGGCAACGTGGCTATTTTTGGGTACCAGGCCTGCCATCTGCGGGGAACCCTTCTGTATCGTCAGTTGGCAGAACAGAGGAGAGCCCTGTGTTTTGCAGCTGATGGAGGGGAGCACCATCTCTGCTGAGGGGACCAGGGTATCCATTTCCTTCATTAAGAAATGAAACAGCAGACCTGATTCTATATTTAGAAATCACACGTAGGTGCAACTGTGGGTGTGCAGACACCAAGCAACCCAGCTGGCACCGCAAGCTTTCCTCCGGAGCGACTTGCTGAATTTAATAATGGGGAGGTATGAAATCCAGAGGGAGTCGAATTGAAGCTTTAGAGGCTTGGTGTAGAATTGATCCACGAGGGCTTTGGAAGCAGATGAGGGACTCTTCCCTGATACTTCTCATTCAGTTTGGGAGCCAGGTAATCAAGCACTTACCGAAAGCAAACGAGAAGTTGAAACAGGATTTAATCGGAGAATTTCTAGGCCTCATACGAACCACGTCTTACAATAAGAATTATGTTTTTCCTCTTCATGCCCAGTCAGCGAATATGATTAGTGGGAACCTAGTGAGTTCAGGGCATCGGGCTAAAAGGGGTTACCAATTGTCTTCATTTAACAAAGTCCCGCTAAGCCCTTAACCTGTGCCAGCTCGTTGCCAGGGCCCGCCCCCACGAAGAGTAATGTCAGAGAGTGTCAGGCCTCAAAGAGCGAACCGTTTGTCAGGAGACATCAAACAAGTGAGCCAACAAAATGCCTTACCGTTTTAGAGATAGTCCCTAAATTCGCGGAATTTACACTCTTTTTAGGAAGGTAAAATACAAACCTGTGAGCTTTAAAAAACAAAACAAAACACAACCATTGAAGACAGTAACAGAGGAACGCAATTGACAACTGAATTATACAGACTCTAATGACTATAAAAATTCACTAAAAGAGATCATTATGAGCTGGGGATGATCCAAGAGACTTCCTTTTAGAAGTAGGTTTGGAGCCAAATCTTGAAGGGTGAGTTACTTTTGTTTTTTGCTTCCTCTAAAAAGTCTTAGTATCAAATGGAGGTGAATGGAAGGAGAGGCTGTGGCACCAGAAAGAGACAGATTTCTCTACAGATTTTTCCGGTATCAGGTCTGAATGTATTCTTTCAACCAGCCTCACTCGAGTCCATCGTCCATGCTCCGTCACACGGCAGGGGTACAGGGAGAGTCCAGACCCAGCCTCAGTCCCCGTGTGGTTCCCAGTCTGGTGGAGGGTGGACTTACAGATACTGACAGAACAGTGAGATGAGTCCTGTACGGGGTGGGTGATCATGGTGTTGTGGGAACTTCCAAGAGGGAATGGCCAACCATGGGTGAGGGACAGGGAGAGGGGCACGGGTGGGGGGAAGAATTCACAGGATAAGTAAGCACCTGGGTGCCGTGAAATGTGTGTACAGCTAACAACCATGTTACATTTCAGCACTCAGAAGGGCATAGGTAGGGCTGCTGGCTCTCTGGGGGTAGAGAGAGGTGTGGGATTCTAGAATAGCAGCAGCAAAACCACCAAGTTACTGCTGCTGTTAGAACTCAGATCAGCTCTGGGGTCTAGAATCAAAACACTTTCCTAGGCATGAACTCAGTCCTTTCCTGTGGGTGAGTGGATCTAAGCCTGGCTCCTCAGTAGAATTACCCAGGGAGCTTAAAAAAAAATACCGAGAGCTGGGTCCTACCTCCAGAAATTCCGATTTCATTGGGCTGAGGTGGCGTTTGGGCATCAGTACATTTTAAAAGCGTCCCAGAGGGTTCTAATATATAGCTAGGGTTGAGAACTGCTGCTCCAGATTACCTGTCCACACTCCAAAGGTGCTTTTAGACCCATCCCTTCATGGGTGGACAGGTTTTTTGCAGTAGGAGATGGAGAGAGTTCTGTGCCAAGGCTCTGGAACCAAGCACACCTGGGCTTAAGACTCTATGCTACCACTTAATGGCTGCCACTTAGGCAAATTGCTAAACGGTCTTAAGTTTAAAACTCTTAATTTGTGAAATGAGGACAACGATAGCACCTCCTCAAGCGATTACTGTGAGCTTTACTGTGTTCATAAATAAGCACTCACACAGGTCCTAGGGGCTAAGGCCCAGAGCACTTAATGTTTGAAACCAGAGGGAACATCCAAGATGTAAGGAATTTATGCCGCCAAGTCAAAATTCCATGACCACTATTGAGAAGTAAAAGCTTGTCCCCAACAGCTCTTATCTAGGGGACATATGAGCTGCAGAAGGAAGGATGAGCCCCGTGGGGTTATGTGAAGGTACCTGGGAAAGGAATAGAGTTCTTCAGGAAAACACTAGAGTGTCACACATGACTGTGCTCGGTGGTGAATAATAAAATGAGTGCAGGCCCCAGACCAAAACTTTGTTGGTGAGGCAAAGGCAATGAGTTAATTTTGCATCCACTGAGGGATAATTCTAGAATTGTGACTTCTTTTTTTTAGCAGGAGAGACTAGGATACATTTAATCCAAATCAGTGCATCAGACAGAGTCTTACCCTCTAGACTAGATGGGGAAAAAAGTCAAATTAGAGAAAGAACAAAACAATCCTCCACTGAAATGGTAACATTTAGCTAACTGCTTTTGAGTGGTGTTTTTTGGAGAGCAGGTTGCACTCAGAAATGAGTAGATTTCTATCCATTCAATCATTGGAAGTCAATACTGGACTTAAGTGTGATTCCCAAGAGAAGATCATTCCTGTTCGTCTTTGAGAAAAATCAACCAGCCTATGCAAGATTAGTTGGGTCTAAGAATGTAGCTTTACACTAATTCTAGCAAAAAAAAAAAAAAAAAAAAAAAAAAAAAAAATACCCAAATGCCTTATTTTACACACATTTGTGAACAGCTGATGGAAGCTAAATCATATTTTGGGGAGCCCTGTACTCAAATGAAGACTCTTTCAGATAAACTGATGATCGTCTGCATTGCCACGCTTATCTATCCCACCTGACTTTTATGTGAATCCGGATGATCACAGTCAGCCAGAGTTTCTGAAGGTTTCTAGCTCTTTTTCCGGATTCTGCAAGAATAGGGTACAGCATCTCTCAAGAAAGCCCTGGCTGATTGTCCAGGAGAGATTGGAAGCCTGTCTGCTCATAGCAGTAAGGCCAATCAGTTAAAAAGTCACCCTACACATCGGACCTGTTGTTTCTTGAGTAGGGTGTCTGACTCAGTCCAACTCAAGTGACCGGCCCTTCCAGTTTTTCGCTCTGGCTCACATGGGACTGCATTGGCCATTAGGTGCTGGGCTGGGCTCTGTGGAGCTGGGTTCTATGGCAGGACTCTTGTCATTGTTGAGAGAGAGGCCACTGGGACCCTTGGGCTAGATCTATAGATCCCAGGGGTGGCAGCTAGGTGAGCACCTTTTCAGAGAGAGAGTGGCTTACAAGATGAAAGAGGTCAGCCAGGGAGAAAGAGAGAGAACAGATCTCAGAAAGGGACTGAGTCTCTGGGAATGTTAGTGGAGGATATCAGAGATAGCCCTCTGGGATTGTAATATTCCTGTATTATAGCACTTAGGTTTTGGTGGGGCATTAATTGATTTCTGATCAGTTGAAAGTTGGGACTATTTCCTTGGGTGTCACATCCAAAGCCTTACCATTCCTCCCACTAGATCTGGGGAGAGCTTGTCCTGTTGACAATACAAGTGGTTAGAAGCAGGCCCCATGACATCTTGTCCTAGGGAAGGGCTCCACAGGTTGAAACAAACAAGTGCTGTGTTTATGAACTGCTGCTTGGAGTCCTGTTTCTGCTACCATGTATTGGAGCTGACTGAGCTCTAGAGCCAGAGGGATCCCGCCTCCGTATTGTCAATCGTTAGCTACATACTCTTTGGAAAGTCCCGTAACTTGTTAGCACTAAAGCACAAGGATTAAGACTGTGCTTTGGAGGCAAACTTCAAAGGTTTGAATCTTGGATCTGTCATTTTCTAGCTCTGTGACTTTAAACAATCTATGTAACCTATCTATGTCTCTACCTACAGAATGGGTATGCTAGTATCTATCATATAGCCTTTCAGTGAGGTCTGAATGGGATAATACATATTGAATACACTTTGAACAGTGTCCGTGCTTACTGTAAGCTCTTAATAACTCTTAATTAAGCCAACCAACTAACTGACCCAGCAATAAACAAAACCTTTTAGCCAGGGTTGATGGAAGGAGTCCCCAAGAGAATGCATTTGAAGCACCTAGTACCATGCCTGACAAACAGTAAGTGCTCAATAAATTAATTGTTTTTCTTTTCTTTTTTTTTTTCAACGTTTATTTATTTTTGGGACAGAGAGAGAGACAGAGCATGAACGGGGGAGGGGCAGAGAGAGAGGGAGACACAGAATCGGAAACAGGCTCCAGGCTCTGAGCCATCAGCCCAGAGCCCGACGCGGGGCTCGAACTCACGGACCGCGAGATCGTGACCTGGCTGAAGTCAGACGCTTAACCGACTGCGCCACCCAGGCGCCCCTATTGTTTTTCTTTTCAGTATCATTGTCGTCATCTTTCTCTTCCATAGGCCTCAGGTCTCCCCAGCTGTTTAACAGGTGACTATGTCAGGGGCACCTGGGTGGCTCAGTTGGTTGAGCGTCTGACTTCAGCTCAGGTCATGATCTCATGGTTTGTGAGTTCAAGCCCCCTGTCAGGCTCTGTGTTGGGCAGTTCAGGGCCTGGAGCCTGCTTCCGATTCTGTGTCTCCCTCTCTCTCTTCCCCTTCCCTGTTTGTGCTCTGTCTCTCTCAAAAATAAATAAACATTGCAAAATTAAAAAAAAACCAGGTGATTATGTCAGCAGAGCATAGATTGAATTGCTTTAGGATTTAGCTCTTACAATGTGTGTGGCTAGATGCTTTAGAACACAGAGAAGAGTGGATTTGGTTTCACCCTTAAGTAGCTTAGAGTCTAATTAAGGAGAGATGTAATCCAATGGAAAGGGCACTAAACACATGCAGAGCAGGTCACGGGAAGTGCCAAGTGTTGCAGATAAAGGATTCCTTCGAGAAGGTCTTACTGGTGCCATGTGAGATCAAGGGAGAAGGGTGCACCTTGAGCTAGGCTTTCAAGGAAATGGCTGCAAGAATTAGTCAAATATACCTACGTTACCTGCCAGCCATATGCAAAAGTGTTCTTAAACCCTCATGGCGCCTCAGCCCAGACTCATGAAGTCATTTGTCCTGAATCCCTAGGTGTGAGGCCGCAGTGCCATGACACAAATCCATTGCTGTCTTGCCCCGAATCCATGCTCTGAATCCCCCATGGCTTTTGCCTGCAAACACGTCCAGGGCTCAGTGCACAGGGAGGAATGGGGGAGGCAGTGTTCTGCAAAAGTTAAGAGCACTGATTCCTACTCCTGTGTGACTTCTTCTGGCAAGTTATTTTACCTTCTTAACCCTTAACAGTTTCCTCATCTGTTCAGTGGGGGTTGTGTATCACACCTTACATGGCTGCCATAAGTATGCAGTGACATAACGTACGTGCAACTAGTTCATTAGGCAGTCTGGACTCAGTATATGGGACAGTTTTATTGTTCTTGACTCACTGTCTCCAAAAGCCTTACACTGACTGCCCTCCCCTCTGGGGCATATGCCTTAAACTGATTGATGTCTTGAACAGAATCCATGATTTCCTGGCAGCCTCTGTTGTTAAAGCTATTCTGTCAATCGAGTTGAAAGCACCAACCTCAAACTTCCACCGTGGTTCTTGGGGGTACCACTGGAGATGCGGGGCCTGCCTCTGGGACACCTCCACCCTGGCCCACTTCTACATTTCAACTCCTCTGATGTTTTGGGTCAGGGAGGATGAAGAGGAGAAGTGTCTGGGGTTGTCACTCACTCTATTGACATAGCCTGTAGTCACTGTGGACCCTCTGAGAGAGAGGCACTTATGTTTCCCTTAGGCCAGGCCCATTTCTCCAGCCCCTCTCCCATCACCTTGCTTGATCCAGAAGCTGCCTGGGCACCTTACGGCTCATTCCTGCCCTCTACCTTTACATTCTCCTTTGTGTAGCCATGGGAGCCTCTGGGTTTCTCTTTGATACCCTCGGAGGCCCAGAGGTACCTGGAGGAAGGAGTGGGACATTGGGACATTGCACTGCCATCCCTCTTCAGCTAGCTGGCTCTAGCCAACCAGCAGCCTCCTGCCTGGCAAGAAGCAGCAGACTTGAAGCCCTGTGTTCTCATATGCTCCCGAAATGTTGGGGTTTCACCCTGGCTCCCTTAAAGACTCTCTCAGTACTCTGCTCTGCTCATTTTGATGGCGGCACCAGGGAGGGTGCAGACTGTCATCTGGGAGTGGAATGCCAGTGGCCCTTCTCGGAGGCAGCCCCATGTTTCTGAGCAGTTGTCTTGGCTCCCCTTTCGCTTGGCTTGGTGGGAGTGAGAGAAAGGTCTTCTTTCCTTTATTTCATGAAAGGAGCGGGAAAGGCCGAAAATCCCTCTCTTCAACAACTCAGGCACCCCTCCCTCTCTTCTTCTCTGTGTTAGGGACTGGGAAGGGGGGTTGCTGGAGCAAGGGGAGAGAGAAGGGGAAGGGGTGGGCAGAGCCAATTCAGTGGCCTTTTGCCAAGTCCTGAGGGAGGTGTCGGGTCAGCTGTGGGCTCTGTCTTTAAGTCTGGGGAAACTTAAGACCTCTCTGCCTCAGCTCTGCGCTCCAGCTGCCAGTGTTGGGATAGCAGAGAAAGTTCTGTCCAACATCCTGTTAAATACGTAATGCACATTAGCGTAGTGCCTGGCACTGGGCGAGTGTTTTCTAAGTGGTAGCCAATGCAAGGTTTACTGTATTATTTTCCTCTTTGCTTAACCTCCGAGGTGGCTGTTTGCTTGTCCCCACATGGCAGACCAGCAGAGCACTGAGACTGTGGTGCTCTCTGCTCTGTGTCCTTATCCCACCCAGGAGTCTGGACACCCTCATTCTCAAGTGTTTACCGGAGCCTGCTCTATGCAAAGCACTGCACTGAGCCACAGAGCCCGCTTTTCCTGAACTCCAATTCAGGGCACGTGGTTGGGTCGCTTCAATTTGGGGGATCAAGGAAAGAGATGGTTGTTGTAAGCAGAGCTCTAAGCCCCTACCTTCTGGCAGCTTCCAGCCAGTGAATGACAGGAGGGGTTTGAACCAAGGTTCAACCTGCTTGATGTAGGTGGGTGATACGGTGGCTAGAGCTATGCGCTCAGAGCGGGAAGAAACCATTGGTTCAAGGAAGGGTGCGTCACATCGAAGCTGCTTTTTATGGTTGGTGGGAAGCATGGCCGGTCATTCATTCATTCTTTCCTTCAGTCAACAAAGATGCCTAAGCCCTACTATTCTAGGTACTGAAGATGCAACAGTGAACAAAGCGGGTAAAATCCCTGCTCCATGGAGTCTCAGCCTAGATATTGGAAGCCCCTTTCTCAGCAGCTGCTGTCTGTATTTGAGAAACCGCAGGCTGTTCTCCTCTCAGCCTAGAGCCGATTACTTCACAGAGTCACACAGGCCATTGGAAGCCCTGCAGCCACAGGCTCCCTCAAGGGCAGGGACTGCAGCTATTGGCAGTGTGAGTAGGGCCGTCCCCACCCTGCCGCCTCCCCTCGCCTGAAAGCCAGATCCCAGGGAACATCTGCCACTCATTTCTCCTCCCCCCCACATCTGCACCAGGGAAGGCATATGAGGGGACTCAGAGGTGTGATGGATTGGGGCACCGTGGATGTGAATCATTGCCCAGCATGGAGAACGAGGACAGGCCATGCTAAGTCATCTGTCCTCTGCCCCTGTGGAGGTGAACTGAAGATCCCATTTTCCCCAGAGAATGAAATCGATGAGATGTGAGAGATTTCCAAATTGGCAAAAAAAAAAAAAAAAAAAGAGAGAGAGAGAGAGAGAGAAGGGAGGGAGGAAGGGAAGGGGAGAGAGAGAGAGAGACAGAGAGAGAGGAAAGAAGGAAGAAGAAAGAAAGAAAGAAAAAAAGAGAAGGAAGACAAAAGAAAAAGAGGAAGGAAGAAAGGAAGGAAAGAAGGAAGGAAGGAGATGCTGAGAGATTTCCAAATTGGCAAAAGAGGGAGGGAAGGAGAGAGAGAAAGGAAAGGAAGGAAGGAAAGAAGGAAGGAAGGAAGGAAGGAAGGAAGGAAGGAAGGAAGGAAAGAGAGAGAAAGAAAGAAGAGAAAGAAAGAAAAGAGAAAGAAAAAGAGAAAGAAAGAAAAAAAGAAGAGAAAGAAAAAGAAAGAAAAGAAAGAAAAGAAAGAAAGAAAGCTTTCAAACCAGACAGACTGGTGGGTTGTTTTGTGGAACAGATCATTGTATTTGGCATCCAACCCTGAAAGTGGACTGAAGGCAAGGAGTTTATATGAAAAATTCATCCACCTCTGAGCAGGTGGTACAGATAAGCACCATTGTGTCTCCAGAGGCAGGACCCATGGGTGTGCCTCGACGCCAGCCACCTCTTAAGCACAAAGCTGAATTTTCACAACTTACGACTTCGGGAGTTGTTGCGCATTTTGCGAATTAGTTTGCCTCAGGATTCCTTTTAAGTGGCTAGCCTGCTCGGTACTTTAAAAACGTGACTTGCTTGATAAAAACTTGACATATGAACAGATTTTCTTGCTAGTCTTAGCATGAGAGTGAAAAAACAAGCATGAGTTTTAAGTCTTAGAGGACTGGTTTCCGATTCTGTTCCTAATTCCAATGAAGGCCTGGAGTCACCTACGCTGAGTAGCCCTTCTGTGCTTCATAGTGGGTGCTCCTGCCTTCATTTAAGGGAGATGTGCCCTGAGTGTAGCATTCACTGAAAACATATTTATTGAGTACCTCCCATGTGCCAAGCACTGTGAGAAGGATGTATTGGTGAACTAACTCTTTCAAGACAATGACTGCGAGCTCGGCTTAATACGGCAATCCCATTTTTAACGGTCCGTGCCCTGATACAGCCAATAGTCTAGTGGAAGAGTAAAGTAGCTAACAATAGTAAATAATCTTAGGTTGAGATGGATGCTGTGAAGGAAAGAAGCAGGGTGCTCTGAACTTACATAGGTTGGATGGTCTGGAAAGGTCTCTCTGAAGTGCTGACATTTAAAGCAAAACCAAAAGGAACAATTACGTGAAGAGGTAAAAGAGCGATGTCCCTGGCAAAGGACTAGTGCACTCAAAGGCCCTAGAGGCAGTGTGGGCTTCCTGTGTTCTAGAACTTGAAGAAAAAGCCAATGTGGACAGCTCATCAAATGAGCTCAGTGGAGGGGGCAGAGTCCTCCTCACGCAGGTTCTTAGAAGCCACGTGTCTTGGCTTCCTTGGGCTGCTGTAGCAAGTGCCACAAACCAGGTGGCTTCGAACAACTGAAATTTGCTGTCTCACAGCTGTGGAGGCCAGCCGTCTGAAATTAAGATGCCGGCCGAGCCAGGATCCCACTGTAGGGGATCCTTCTTCACCTACTCCTAGCTTCTGGTGGGTTGCTGGCAATATTTGGTGTCACTTGGCTTGTGGCTGTGTCACTCCAACCTGCCTTCGTCATCACGTGGCATTTTCCCTGTCTTCCCATGGCCGTCTTCTTATAAGGACACCAGCCATGTTGGATTGGGGGCCCAGCCTATTCCACAATGACCTCGTTATAACCTAACGAGTTACACCTGCAGCAACCCTATTACCAAATAAGGTCACATTCTGTGCCACCAGAGGCTAGGACTTCAACATCTAAATCTTAGCGGGGCACAGTTCAACCCACATCACCATAGTAAGAGGTTGGGATTTTATTCTGCATGCAAGGCCTGAGTGGTCTCATGCGAGTGAATGGCGTTACGTGACGGGTGTTTGAAAGGCTGCTGTGTGAGGGTGAGCTGCTCGTGGAATAAGGGCCGGTGCAGGTAAGAGTTGGTGACTAGTCAGTGACTTGTAAGAGCTGTTCCAGGTGAGAAGTGATGATGGCATGGACCAAGGTGACAGCAGTGATTGGAGCCTAGATATCAAAGAACAGGAAGAATGACAAGTTGGGCCTATGGCTTGGATGTGGGACGAGTAAAAAGGTCATGGGAAGGGTGTTCAGGCTTCTTACTTCATTGTAAGGGGACGATGATATTGTTCACTTTCTTCAGGCAAACGTGGGGAGGACCAGGTTTGGGGCCGGAAGTGGTTTGGATGGGGAATCACAGAACGGGAAAAAAAAAAAATGCAGGGATGAAAATCAGAAAGCCTCGCCCACTCCCGGTCACCATCATCTTGCTTCTGTCTAAAATATCGTTAAGTAAGAAAGCTTTCTTTGTGAGAAGGCTCAATCCCTTGTTAAGATGCAAACATCCCTGGGAGAGGAAACACGGCCAGCCAGAGCACCTTTCCCAGAAGCACCTATTGATTGGGAGATGAGACAGGCAGCAAATAAGACAGCAGAGAGAATGTGTTCGGGAAAGAGAGTGATGGAGATCCAAGGCAAAGTGTCCCAGTGTCGCAGTTGCTCCTTAGACTGTAGGAGTGCGTGCTTAATTTAATTCCATCTCCGTGCGGGAGGAGAACCAAAAGGAGATAGCCAAAAATGCCAGCAAAATGGGGTTAGGGAGTGGGAGTTGCAAGTTCCCTTCATAGGCACCAGCTGGAAGAAAGTAAGACAGAGGGGAATTCTGGGGGGGGGGGGTGCGGGGGGGACAATGGGGCAGTAAGAGAACTACATGAAACTGAGGACACGATAGGGCTTGGAGTAAAACGTGGGCTAAATGCCAGCCTTTTAAAAGCGGACTGTTCCCTGAGCTTGACCCGCCCCCCCCCGATCTCCATGGCCTTCTCTCCCCCTGATCATTTTCCATACCTCAGCTGCCTCTGCCTTCCCAGCAATAGTGCGTCCAAGCTCCAGAAGCTTTGTGTCTACCAGAGCTGTTTTCATCACAGCATCCCTTTAAGCTTGTATCCTCTTATCCCTTTTTGTTTGAATTCTTGACAGATCAGTGAAATTTGGGCATTTGGGCTGCTAACCATCAAGAGTGGCATGCTGGCTTTGGGACCTGGCATGGTGGGCCCAGTGGTTCCCAACGTCTGATGTGCTGCGGCCCCATCCTGGGTTCTCCCACCCATGCCTGGACTTCGCCAAAAGACATGCTCAGTGTCCACTCCTCTCCAGCCTCCAGGCACCTTGCTCTGAATAGGATATTACCACCCAAGGGCATATGAGGGCATTTGCCTTTGCCAAAAGGAGTCCCTAGCCCTTTTGCTGCTTTTTTTCTGAGTGACGGTGGAGGCAGGGTGGCCGCGGGTCTGCTATTTCAGAACCTGGCATCAGGACCACTTGTCCAGCCTGTTGAGTGGAGGTTACTCAGCCGGAGCTGGGAGCACAAAAGCATTTGAGGCATCACTTAACATCCTATTTCATTGTTTCTTTCCTCTCTTCCTTTAAGGTCTCATTGTTTTGAGCTTGAACAAATGGCGGAGGCAGCCATCAAAGGCACCAAGCCAACCTTGCCGCAGTTTTATTGTCATGCTGGTGGGGAAGGAAGCCCCCCTCCCCCTTGTATAACTTCAGAAGGCATCTATTTGGTTTGGGAGATTGGAGGAGGGGGCGGTGGCTAGAGGAAGGAAGGATTTCCTAGCTCGCGTTTTTGTGGCTTTTATTGAGCGGCAGATCCCGGCAATACATTAGAAGCAGAAGGCAGCAGCCAGTGGTAGGCAGGGCCAGAGACGTTGCCTGGGCCAGGTAGCAGAGAAAGGTGAGTTGCTGGCTGGCCCCACTAAAAGGATCTGAAGGTCTCATTGTGTCATGTGGTGAATCCCCGGATGCCCGAGGATGGGCCGTGGACTCCTGCAGCTCCTGTCTCCTCTCACCTCCCTGGGGAACTGACAGAGAGCACACACTTGCTCACAGAGGCCGGGTGTTCAGCAGCAAAGCAAAGAGCTGAATTTATCTGGTCAATCTAGATACCCCTCTCGGAACACCACACTGCCAGGACGGCCACCTCCAAAGGCTGCCCTGAGACGCAACTGGGGAATGGGACAAGGAGCTTCCTATCTCTTCCCCGTTTGCCTTCTGAGCTACTTAGAGCCGCAAGTGAAAGCCGCCAGAGCCGCGCTTGCCCCCGCCGCTGGGAGTCCGAGCACTGCCGCTCTAGCCTCAGGTTGGCCATGGATTCCCTGCGTGCTTGGCAAACTGAGGTCTTCATCTGTAAAAGGAGTTGCTGTTCGGTAACTTATTGTTTTGGGTTTTGTTTTTGGTGCTGAGACGCCAGGACTCTCGCTAATGAGCTCCAATAGTGTGTAGTACAAAAGGGTGGCCCCCTAAATATAACGGTGAAGCCTGCAGCATTTCCCAAATTTGCTACTTTCTCTGACCGGAGGCGTTTTGTTTCTCAGTTTGGCTTCCTCTTTCCAATTCAAGTCCATCAAGAAGTGATCCCCATAAGGGGAACTCACCCAAACAAGACAAGCGAATTCTTCCATTTTTAACTCATTTCCACCCAACAGATGCCGTAGAAAGAGCCAAGGGATCCAGGTTCTAGCTCTAGGTCTACCATTAACTATATGTAGATCAGCCATTCCGCCCTCCAGCTCTTTCTTTGCACGGCCAACGGGCAACCCGGTGACGGCAGATCATTCCCTCCCCTCCCAGGGTGAGAATCTGCTCCCTCGGGAACTTTCCCAGGAGGCTGTGTGGGTGTCTCACGGCCCCTCGTGCTGTTTAGAGTCAGCCCTCGGCCTCAGCCTCTCCTTCCTTCCCCGGGACCTTGTTTCATGGTTGATCTTCTTTCCGTTTTTTCCACTGTTCTCTCACTGTACTTATCACTTCCAGACTATCGCTGTGACCTTTCCTCTCCTCTGTCCCTGAACTTCCGCCTGGTTTTCACACAGACACAGTGCCTTCCTAAATAAACAATTACGGACGCTGTCACATCCTGTAACCGACACATTTCCTGTCATCAAGTGCAAGGGCCTAGGAAACTCATGATTTCTCCCCGTTTCAGCAAGAGAAGTGAGCAGCCCTTGAATGACACCGTTTGGTGATACTAGGGCTGGTGTCTGAATTTACCTATCCATCCCTGTCACTTCTGGTCTACCTATCTTTGAAAAAAACCTTTCCTATGACCCTGCGTCCTCCTCCGGCTCCATTTATTGAGCACCTACTGTATGCCCTATGGTCTAGCTTTTATTATGTTCCCCTTACTGATGAAGAAACAGGCTTAGAGGTGAGATGGTCTACTCTGGGCCACACAATTGAATGGAAGCTGAGCATCTAGTTAAGCCTCGTATGGCTCCAAAGCATGGAAGTCCCATCCTCTGCCTCGTCTCCTATATCACTTCAGCTCCTTCCCTCTTGCACCTCCAATTCCTGGACTTCACATCCAGACTTCTCAGGCGTCTCACCATCCCTGTGTCCCCGTGTACCTTCCCGCCTCGGCCCTCCGCAGTATGACTTCTCTGAGATCATGTGAGGCTTCTCTGCTGTATTCGATGGTGCTGATCACTAGTCTCTTGGAAGTTCTGTACCCCCATGCACTCCAGAACAGAGCACTCTCCTGGTTCTTCTGTTATGTCTCCATCTGTCTCACTGGTAGCTTTTTCTCCATCATACCCCGTAAATATGGCCCTCCTCAGTGTCCCACCTTTGCTTCCTTGCTGTATAGTCTTCTTGATCTATTTCATTCACTCAGGTTTTGTCCACAATTTCTGGATCGATGATTCCCAGATCTACGCCTTTAGCCACGTATCCCATTGCCTGCTGGACATCTGTGCCCAAACGCCCCACCCGTGTACCTCACGGTTACGCCCCCCAGGGAGCTGCCCCTTCCTCAGCTGCTAACACCACCGTTCACCTGAGTTTCTTTCAAGCCAAGCTTGCTCTGTTCTGCATTCCGTCCAACCCCACGCCCTTCTTCCTCACAACTTTTTCTCACAGAGGGGTCTGAGTAATCCAACCCTTCTTTTGGCCGTCTGCCTGTCGCCGCCCCTACATCAGGCCTTCACCATCTTCATTCTGTTGTACTGCCATCACTTCCTAAGTGGTCTGTGTCATTAGTCTTTCCCTCTCCAAGTCTATCCTCCACACAGTCACCAAAGTAAACCCTGCTCCTGAAGTTCTTTAGTCACTAACAGAATGAGAGACAGGCTTCTCATCCGAAAGATGGTACTGTCTGTGACCTGGTCGTGTCTACCCCGCCCACCTCATCTCCCTTCACGCTGCTTCAGGCTTTATGTTTTAGCTGCACATGACAGCCTCTGGTCCCTGCCCATAACTGGCTGTTTCTCATCTCTGTGCCTTTGAGCCGGTCCATCTGCCTTAAATGCCCTCTCCCTTTTCTTGCCCAGGAAAATCCTACCTACCCTATAAAACTCAGCTGTAGGTCACCTCATCCGGGAAAACTTCATGTGCGCGCTCTCTCTCTCTCTCTCTCTCTCTCTTTCTCTCTCCAGGCTGCTTTGGGTATCCTTTCTCAGTCTTCTCGAAAATTCTTTGTCCAAAAAATAAAAATAAAAAATTTTTTTGTACAAATCTCCACCCTCCCACTCACAGTCCTGTACAACTCTCTGTTCATGTGTCTCTCATCCTGATCAGAGTGTGAAGACAATGACTCGTTCACCCCGGGTGCCTGACCCAATGCCTGGAACCCAGCAGGCACTGAATAAATGCTCGGAGGATAAATGAGTGGACGCACCAAGTGCAGAGCAGATCTTTAGCTTGGATATCTGGATAGGGTTTCCTTTTCCTCTCTCCTCTTTTAACCTTTGTCTCTCATTCCAATTAAACCAAAACGCTTGAGAAGACTAGACCAAACAATCTTGAGAGCCAGCCTAGAGACAGGTGAAGAGTACTTTGAAACACACTAGGGCCTGGTAAAATATGTCACCTGTTTTCTGTTAGTACGTGAGCAACATTTCTGGATCTTCGGCTTTCTCAAATTCATGTATACGCAGATGAGCCCCTCCTGAGAGGTGGCTTTGGAAAAGTGAGTTCAGCCAAGGGGCAGAGTAATCATGATAATAGATAACCTTTAATAATGATAATAGAAAGCCTTTAGATGTAGTGGTTACATGTGCCAGGCACTGTATCAAGCAAGTTACATAGTTAACATAATTTGCGTAATCTGCAGAATGACCAGGTGAGTGAGGTCCCTTTGCTCCCCCATTTTGCAGATGGAGAAACTGAGGTACAGAGAACTTGTGTAGCTTGTCCGAGGCAACATAACCAATAAGTGGCACATATAGATATTCGGATATTTAGATAGCGTTAATCGCTGGCGAAGCCAATTCTGCAGGTAGATTTTCGTGAGCCAATTAGCCTCGCTTTACTCAGAACCACGTTGCATCTTGAGAAGGAAGAAAGGAAAAGAAAAGGTAAGAATTGATACTTTTGGAGCACCTAGTATGTGTCAAGAAGTGCCTTAGGGGTTTTATACAGGTTGTCTCACTTGTCACAATAGCCTGATAAAATAGGTGTTCTTATCTTACAGATGGAGAAACCAAGACTCGGCAAGGCTGGGCTCCTTGTCTGAGATTGCCTAGCAAGTGGCAGAGCCAGAGTGGGACACAGGCCTGTCTGATGGCATTGACGTTGCCCACAGTCAGGCCTCAAGGCAGACAGGGCTAATGCGTGGTTGCGCAATGGGGGGTGAGGGGGATGAGCTTCCCTGTACCAGGAAATGCGATTCCGAGTATGAGCCCTTGAGATGCTGGCTGCGTTGGGCAGGCTAGTCTCGAGTGCACCTGCGGTAACCAAAAACCCCTGCACTCTCACTAGCTTCATACCATACAGTTTATCTCTTGTTCACTAGACCACACCCCCCAAGGCGGGACATACTGCCCTCCCTCATCTGGCGGCTCCTCCACTTGGAAAGATGGGGAGCGAGGACGGAGGGGGAGAAAGAGGGAGGGGTCACACAGGCTTTAGACAGCCTTCACCTTGAATGGACACATTGCGCTTTCAGTTAGAGTCCATTGGCCCAAACGGGTCACGTGGCCTGCTGCAACTGCACGGGAACCTGGAAAATGTAGCGGAGGGTGTGGCTGCTGAGCGAGCACTAGCTTTACCATAGTGCTTCAGGGGTACCTGCCTCTTATCCCCACGGGCTGTTAAACGGTGTTGCTTTGTGAACAGATGTTGATGGTATGGACGTGGAGGTGTGGAATCGCTGCAGCACCGTTCTCAGACCTCTTTCCTCCTCTGTAAAAGCGAACCCTGTGTGGAAGGGAGACCAGGAAGTCCCGACCGGGCAAATTAGCAGATGCCCCTTGAACCCTGTGCCCTCTGGCTCCTGGTCTTGTGAAATTCAGCTCTATTCCTTTGCATGCCCAGGAGAGAGGGTGCCTGCTATGAAACCCACTATGAAACCCACTATGAAATGCACTGCCCTGATTGTCCAAAAGGCAGGAAGAAGTAGGCCTTCGGATGGAGCAGGGAAGTGTTGGAGGTGGGGGTGGGGACGTGAGGAGGGGGGGGACTCCAGTCACCCTCACTCCACACCAGAGAGCAATCCTCTTTTATGAAGGCATCGTGCCTCTTTTGAAAATAATTTACAGCACAAAACCAAGCCTGCTGTGCGGCATTTCAATTTGTCATTAAAACTCCATTCCTCTTGCCAGAGTAAATGAGCCATTTACAGCCAGGGCGCCAAGATGGACTGTTGTTATGTTTTCTGCCTTTGTTATTATGAATGTTCATGGCTCTTCTCAGACAAGCCCCTGAGGATCCCCAGAGGACTTGCCTTGCCATTCGGGTCAATTCGCTAGGCTTGCCAGTGTTTTCCTGGATATAGGTTTCATTACCCTTGCAGAGGGCGGGGGGGAAGCCAGACCTGGGTGCTCGCAGTGTGGAGGGTGATCCTGAGAAGTATCGCTTGCACCTACCTGCGCACTGTCGATCTATCTGTCTCTCTCTCTCTCTCTCTCACACACACACACGCACACGCGCGCGTGCTCACACGTGCACATGCTCACACGCGCACACCCTCAGGATGTGCACACACAGCACAGAAGCAAACGCAGGAACCCAGCATCTCTGACTTCCTAGTCATCAGCATTGTCGCACGTCCATTAAGGGTGGGCACATGTGGGGCAGCAGATAAACCTCAGGTGAGTTGAGTATCATTAAGGAAGTTTATTACATTTCCTCTGAAATGTGTGTGTAGACAGGCTGGGTAAGTGACCTTCATGTACGTTAGGCTGTGAAGCTCTTTCCCAGGGTCTTTCTGGTCTCAGAACTCCATCCCCAGATGCTGTTCTGGGTTGTCTGATCCAGAGGAAGCAGAAGACCATCAAAGAAGTCAGTCAAGTATTCATTGAGGGAGAGAGGGCAAGGGGATCCCAGGGGTGTCTAGAGGAAGGCATACTACTAGTGACTAAGGGGAGGTTTGCCCAGAGGTCTGAGGGCAACAGCTCTGTGTTGTTTCTCTCTCTCTCCCCCCCTTCCGTATGGCAGATCCATTGTACCCTGGCAGGTACGTTGCAGGTGCTTGATAAATATCTCTGGCACTGAATTATAAACAGGAGATTAGATTCTGCCCTCAAGTAGTTTACAGTTCAGTTCAGTTTGCAGAAAGTACTCGCCCTCCTATCTCTGCCTTTGAAGTCTGACCTGTCTTGCAACTCCACTGGCCCAAATTCTTTTCTCTAATTAAGACCACCGAGTCACTGCCAACCTCACCATCTCCCTAACAAATCAGGCTTACTTGAATGCTTAAGTGTCTCTTCCACTGGCCTGTGAACTTCTTGGGTCAGGGAGGGTATTTGATTTATCCCTGTATCTCCCACAGTGTCTAGCATAGTGGCTGGAGCACAGCGTTCAATAAATGCATTAAAACATTAATGAAGCTTACTTAATGCTTTTAAAGTTTCCTAAACTTTGATTTTCTTCTCTGTAAAATAAGGATGAATAATAATAATTATAATACCCACATAGGATTCCTGGGAGGATTAAGGGAGATGATGTTTATAAAGCTCTTAGCATAGACACCTGACTTAAGTGACGCGGTAGTTATTATGTAATGGTAGCGTTTGGGAGGAAGTTTTCTCAGTATTGTTTACCCCTCCTAAAAAGAAGTCCAGAACAGAATGGTCAGATTCCAGAACACCATGTTTTCTATAGGCACTTCCCTAGGAGTCTAGATAAAGTTATTAAGGTTCGCCCCATCATCATCTGAACTCTCTTCCTCTCCTTACAGGCGTTGAGTGTGGCCTGCCCAGTCTCGAGCAGGGTATCATCTGAGATGAGTTTGAGTGTAGGGGGATTCTATTTGGGTCTACCCTGTAGAGGAAAATGTGCCTTCCCAAGGTCTGTTTGGCCTTCTGCGGAGGAGTCACGCATGGGCATTTAGGCCCAGAGCCCAAGCCAAAAAGGGGGCCCACTTCATGCAGGCCACCACATCCTACTAGCACCATAATGAGGACTATGCCCATAACTACAACAGAGGCTAATTAACCTGGTGATAACATTGACAAATGCCAAGGCACCCTAAGTTCAGACTCCTTGGTGCTCCGTATGAGCTCTAAACTGGGAAGGAAAACTCTTTGGCCAACACCTATCTTGAGAGATGGATAGTAAGAGCTAACCTGGAGGTACGACGAGGTACAGTGACTGGAGGGAGAAGTGACTGGAGGCCTGGCCCTTGATTGGGAGAAATAAAACATGTTAAAAGGTGTCACCCCATAACTACTTCAGATTTTCCACGGTTTTGCTTTTGTACAGCTTCTTCTGATATCTTCATATCAAAGTCAATAGCCAGCATGTCGTCAATTTCACCTTAAACTCTTAACGGCGCCACTCTGTGAGAATGTGTGGGATGGGGGGTGGCTTTGTTAAAGAAGTGAGTCCTAAAGAAGAAGTACCATTTTGTCAAGATAATATGGGAGGAAGAGCGTGTCTGTTCAAGAGAAGGAATCGCAGGGCCTGTGGAAGGAGGAACAGGGTGGAGTGGAGTATGGCCACATTGTAGAGAGCCTTGATGATACGTAGAAGGGTTTGGACATTACTCGCTAGACAATAAAGTGACCATAGGAGCTCATTTGAGTAAGAGAATGACAGGAAAGATCAGTGTTCTTAAAGAGTTAGTCTGGCAGGGATATGGAAGACCGCTAAGGGGCAGATGGGGAGAATCCAGAAAGAGGACCACCGATGAAATAGCTGTTGCAGTAATGCAGGTGGCAGATGATGGGGCCTGGGTTGTGTCCACTGAAATAGACAGGAGGAGACGGGTAAGAAGGCATTCTATGGTGAGAACCAATAGATCTGGAGACTGAATGCCACTATGGAGGGAAAATAAAGAGTTAGCCAAGGATGACTGTCCAGTTTCAATTCTGCATGGCAGAATGGTTAGGACTGTCCTTCAAATAGGTTGGAGAACCTGCAAATGGGGAATAAGCTTGTGAGGTATTTGGGGGTGTCAGTGATGAATTCCACTTACAGCATGTTGTTTTGAGATGGTAATGGGACACCCATGTGAAAATGATGTAGGCAAATGGCAATATGGTCCTGGAATTCAGGATAGGTTCAGGGCGAGGGACAGAGATTAGAGGGAGGTGAGAGTGGAGATGAGCCTGAAGACCTGAAGGTATATGAGATCACCAAACGGGAGAGTTTCGAATGAAGAAAACAAGTCCAAAGGCTAAGTGTGTAGTGTCTTTTCTCCTCATGGTACCCTTCAGACCTGAGTACCAACCATCAGAGTGTCATGATGCTTGACACCACCTAGTGGGTGGCCCTGGGCAAGTCCCTACTCTGGAAGGGCCTGGCTCCTCATCTGTAAAATCAGCGGTTGGACAGGATGGTCCATGTTCTGTGAAGCCATGTTTGGAGAGAACATAACAAACCAGCTGCTATCAGAGAAGGACATTCTGAGGCAGAACTAAGCCAAGAAAGCCCACCACAGGGGAAGACACTTTCTGGTGCTGGTCCCAGGGAGGCAGGACCCAGCATAATTCCTCACCATCACAATCAGCAGCCTTCGGCTACTACTGGTCACACTCACTGGAAGAGAAACAATTATAGTTGAGAGGTAACCCTTGGGAGATGGCCAAAGAACACTGGTCTGCAAGACCGGTCAATGAAATGCTACTGGGCAAGTTCAAAATATCTGCCTTGCGGTGCACTTACCACACAATGCCCAGATGTCTGACCTATACCAGGTCCACATTCACCACGTCCTCCATGAACCTAGTCTCTGCACCACCCAGACTCACTTTTCAATGAATCAGACATTTGGTCCTTAATTGTGTCTGGGATACAATTTACTCCCCCACCCCAATCCTTTCTGTGACCCTGTGATCTAATTTGCATGTAAATTACTTGGAAATGAATTTGGGGGGCCATTACTAGGGGAGTAGAAGGCAGAGATGATGGGAAGGGTAGTAGATGTTTCTTGCTACTTCCTGCTGTGCTCAGCAATTAGGAGGCATTCTGGGAACCCCCACCCATTGCCAGGAATTAGTCATGGCATGAATAAACTTGATAGTAGGTTTGGGATGATACCAGCACTCTAAGGTCAAAGAGGCCTTGCTGGAAATGGTGGGAAGAACATAGATCTTTCCCTCCCCTGGGTGCCATCTGAACACTGTTATTCTGGGGCCCTGTATTTAGTTCTAAATTGTGTGTGTATGTGTGTGCGTGCGTGGACGCACGTATGTGTTGATTTTCTTTCCTCAGTTATAGTCTAAGCTTCTCTGGACAAAGTTTTGTGCTGCTTTGTATTTCTCCAGACAGCTCCTTGCATAGTTCTAAACAAAAATAGGGATTCATTCAAGTCCTTAATTTTGGCAGCTCTAGGTGTTCTACATAGGAAGTCTTAGAGCCAACAACTTGGTTGCAAGAGAAGTTCAGGAATTTTTCTTAAAGCATTTTTCACAAATATGAGAAAACGTCAGTTGTGCACATCTAAGGGTGGGTGAGGTTTCATGTCCCCCAAGTTACTTATCATCATTAATAGAGTTGGTTGGTTGATTGATGTAAGAAGCAATCTTTCCAATGTCTAGAGCAGGCTGGAAAAATGGGGAAAAAAAGAATACATCAGGCTTTCCATTTCTTCTGACTCTAGGAGCATCTGATGGAGGCTTCTAGATCCCTAGTATAAGAGCTGGACTCTACTGGTAGAGAAATTCTTTAGGAAGTGGAAGAGAACACTGGGAGAACTTGAACACACCTTAGATATAACACAGTCGCACTACTTTATTTTCGAACAGATGAAATGGAGACCCAGTGATTAGTTCATGATCACATGCTATTCAGGAAAAGCAGGACTTCTGAGTGCTATTGCCCTTCCCTTCAACCAGTGGTTCCCAACCTTGGGGAGCTTTAAAAAACTACTAGTGCTGAATCCTTTCCAGACTAATTAAGTCGGAACCTATAGGGGTGAGGCCCAAACATCAGTTGTTTTTTTTTTGTTTTTGTTTTTTAATATATAGCTCCCCAGGGTTGAGAACCACTGCTCTATCCTATGGGGCTTCTGCTTTATTGTAGGTTAAAATGAGTTCAGAAAAATTTATGAGTCCATTTAAAAATGTTTATTGAGTATCTCCTGTGTGCAAGGTACTGTTAAGTGGCTGCAGGGAAAATTAGATTGGGGGAGAAAAGTAAAGTTATGGCCTAGATGAGCTTCGTTCTAATAGAAAAGACCAGGGATACAAATGAAATGCCACCTTCTTCCACCTCTCCTCCTTTTAACGGTGGCAGATATTGCTAATTGATTTTGGCACCCTTTTTCTCTGACCCAAATATGTTTATAATAAGCCTCTTTAACCCAGGGCTCTAGGCAGACATCACCTTTTGATCTCTTGGCATCCGAGAAGAAACCCATTTATCATTTTGGGGCAACTCATACGTATATGGTTAGAGTTGAATGACTGATTTGGGGGAATCATAAGGGTTAAACCAAGGATCCGTAGATTCAGGAGCTAGAGAAGGGTCTTGTCTGTCAGGCAGTGATTTTCAACTTCATTTTGTACGCAGTTCAGAGCTATTGAGGTTTTTGCACTAGAGACAGTAAATAAGATTAACCTGGTTACCACGAAGGACCCAGAGACTGGAGCTAGTGAGACCAACTGGAAGGCTATCGCATAGCTGGGTCCTCAGTGCATATATGGCGGCATCCAGGGCCAGCACGTGAGGGGTCACAGTGGAAATGGAGGGATGGGGACAACTTGAGAGACACTGAAAGAGAAGAAGTGCGAGGGCTCCATGACTGACAGAGTGAGGTGGCAGAGAAGAGCACGAGAGAAGTCAGACGAGTACCAGGTGAGTGGGGACATGGTAAGGCCATCATTACAGAGAGGCTGGAGGAGCCACTGGATATGGGGGAGAGGTAGGTAATCAGCGTGGCTGTCCAGGTGTTTTACTCTGGGAGAAACTTGTCCTGAAGTGGAATCAGCACCCCTGGATTCACGCTTCTAGTTCCCCCATTTATCTAGCGACTGAAATGGCAATGGAATATGTAAGCCTTCTAATTTGTCTTGGTTGTTTCTTCCGTAAAATGGGAGTGATGATATTCGTTTCCTTATCACAGGGTTATTTTGAGGATCAAGTGAGACCCGTGTGGTAGGGCTCTGTAAACAGTAATAGATCATGAGCAGTTGATTAATTATGGATTCTTCTGGCTCATCCACATGCATGTATGCTGGCCCAGGGGGCCCAAAGTCTGGGAGGGAAGCCAGGCCTGGAGGTGGAGACTTGAAAACAAATTTGCTGTCGGAAAGATGATTAAAGTTAGGCGATGTTTAAGACCTCTTAAATAGATGGCGGAAAGAGAGGTGGAGTTTACATAGAATGTTGAATAACACCACTTTTAAAAATATTTTATCTTATCTCCATCACAAAAAAGTAAACCTCCATAGTCTCCTACCATCATATGCACTGTTCACGTTTTGTTGTAGTTCCTTCTTCCATGTTTTTTTTGTTTGTTTGTTTTCAACATAAGTAAATATTAATAAAGGAGAATAAGAAAAGGAGAGGGGCACCTGGGTGGCTCAGTCAGTTGAGCGTCTGACTTCGGCTTAGGTAATGATCTCGTGGTTTGTGAGTTTGAGCCCCACGTCGCGGTCTGTGCTGACATTTTGGAGCCTGGAGCCTGCTTCAGATTCTGTGTCTCCTTCCCTCTCTGCTCCTCCTTCTCTCTCTCTCTCTCTCTCTCTCTCTCAAAAATAAACATTTTAAAAAATTTAAAAAAAAAAGAAAAGGAGAGAATGAATAAGACATTAAAAA
>NW_024412396.1:44987308-45005534 GCF_014898765.1 Herpailurus yagouaroundi | reverse complement strand
TCTCTCTCTCTCTCTCTCTCTCTCTCTCAAAAATAAACATTTTAAAAAATTTAAAAAAAAAAGAAAAGGAGAGAATGAATAAGACATTAAAAATAGTTGAAATAGGGCGTCTGGGTGGCGCAGTCGGTTAAGCGTCCGGCTTCAGCCAGGTCACGATCTCGCGGTCTGTGAGTTCGAGCCCCGCGTCGGGCTCTGGGCTGATGGCTCAGAGCCAGGAGCCTGTTTCCGATTCTGTGTCTCCCTCTCTCTCTGCCCCTCGCCCGTTCATGCTCTGTCTCTCTCTGTCCCAAAAATAAATAAACATTGAAAAAAAATTTTTTTAAAAATAAAAAAAAAGGGGCGCCTGGGTGGCGCAGTCGGTTGAGCGTCCGACTTCAGCCAGGTCACAATCTCGCGGTCCGTGAGTTCGAGCCCCGCGTCGGGCTCTGGGCTGATGGCTCAGAGCCTGGAGCCTGTTTCGGATTCTGTGTCTCCCTCTCTCTCTGCCCCTCCCCCGTTCATGCTCTGTCTCTCTCTGTCCCAAAAATAAATAAAAAAACGTTGAAAAAAATTTAAAAAAAAAATAAAAAAAATAAAAAATAAAAAAAAATAGTTGAAATAATCCTAACCATGAAGGGTAGTCATAATAAATTTTTTTTTTTTTTTTTTTTAGAAAAGTGGGGAAAGAAATCACAGTTTCCTGCAATTGGGAAAACTATAAAATTTATTTAGCCTAAACTTATTTTTTTGGCTAGGTCTACAGTTATTTGTTTTAATGTTTACTTATTTATTTTGAGAGAGAGAAAGAGAGATAGACAGCAAGCAGGAGAGGGGCAGAGAGAGAGGGGGAGAGAGAGAGAATCCCAAGCAGGCATCCTACTGCCAGCAAGGAACCCAACATGGGGCTCAAACCTACAGACCGTGAGATAATGCCCTGGGCCGAAATCAAGAGTCAGACACTTAACCAACTGAGCCACCCAGCTGCTGCTAAATCTACATTAATTAAATATGGGTTATACTCCAGGTTCTTGGCTAAAGGCTATCCATGCAATAGATACTATTCCCAGTAATCCTATGGATAGGTAGTATTATCATGCAATTTACAAATGAGGAAATCGAGACTCTGAGGCTTACTATCCTGACTGAGGTCAAAGAGTCCCAGGCCCATCTGACATAATCAGAGCCCCCTTCCTGCCCTTGGCCAGGAAAGCCGGAGCTCTTCATGAGGGTTGGACAGGGGATGAGCTCCCCAAGGGTGTGTCTGAGTCATAAACAGCTGGCAGTAGGCGGAGAAATGAGTCTTCTGTGAAACAGAGCAAAAGGAAATATGGGTCAGGAGACAATAATCGGTGTCAACCTTTGTGTGAATGTGTGGTGTGGTGTGGGAGTCACGAAGGATTCTAAAGTCGCACGGGAGGCTCGAGGCTGCCCACTGTCTCCATTTATGCCCCCCTCCCCCTGCTCCACCAAATCGTCTCTAACATGGTTCCCTTTCTGGTTATCTCTGGCTTCTTCAGATGAGAGGTGCTCAGTCACCCTGTGCTGGTGGGACAGGGATGCAGCTGTACCAGTGGAGATGAGGAAACGTCTTCTCAGTGACTTTGAGTCTTTACACAGAGAACCCTACTCCATAGTCATTTGAAGTGAGCCTTGGGTCCTGGCCCCTTTTCTTGCCAGATGGGTAATGCCATGTACGAAGACGCCCTAGGGGCCAGAGGCTGGGGAACCACTCCCAGCACCCCCCACAAGATTAGGGGTGCTGACAGAATTGCTTTTTCACAAACAGCCTTCCTGGCTCTTTGGCAAGAAAGCCCTCTCCCCAGCTCTGCTCCACGGCGGCCTCCTGCAGAGCATCCATAACATTGCTGAACTGTTCCCATGGCAACAGAGGAAGGGGCTTTTTGTTTTCCTCAGAGGGTGGACTCTTTTCAACCAGAAGGTGACTGTTGGCTCTGGCTCACAATCTGCACTCCACCCCCTACCCTTGTTGGGCTGCAGGACGAGTTTTGCAGTTCTGGAGTTTTAAACATAATCAAAAGAGGTATAGTATGTGGGAACTGAGCCTGGGAGACTTAAGGAAGCAACTGGTCTCAAGTGTTCTCAGCGACCGTACATCAGAACCATGGGCGTCCATTAAAGAAATCCAGAGATTTTTTCCAAGCAAGGGGTCTGGGTGGCATTGCAGCAGGAGACGCTCACCTGGACTCCCATGGGTGTAGAGCAGGGAAGCTTTTTCAAATTTCCCTTCTTTTCCAAGGCCATGATCAAGATGATGGGCGAAGAGAGCCTGGACCTGATCTCATTTTCAGGTAAATGGCCTCAGATGAGCTATTTAATCTCTCTAGGCCTTAGTTTTATTTGACGAGGGAGTATGAGATAAGGGGCTCCTTTGGGGGGGCGTCTAAAATGCAGTGCTCGGGAGTTGCTAGGGGGAAAAAAGAGACTTTTCTGAATTGTTGCCATGTTGCAGATTCTGGGCTGCTCCAGAATGAACACCTTTCTTAGGGTACTTGACTTGTAAATAGATCTTCTCCCCTTCTGCCTTTGTATTTTATATAAAGGTGGTAAACGAAGCTCGTAAGCAGCCACATGGGCAGAGAACACAGCATAAAGGCCACCTCCATCACGCCTGACCCCACGACAGGCATTGTGAACGGTGAACATTTTGTGAACCTCTTCTGGACTGTGAACGTTTTGAGGTCAGAGACCGTATCTTAAAGATCTTTGTCCGTCCAGCACCCAGCTCAGAGCTCAATACATGTTTGTTGAATGGGTGAACTTGTAAAAGTCCCAGATCATTAGAGCCGAAAGGATCCTTGGGCCTTCAGTGCCTCGTTTTACAGATGAGGAAACTGAGGCTCAATTATGTCGCTGGTTATAAGCAAGCTCACGGTGAAGGGAAGACCAGGCTGTCTGAGTGCCTCTCTGTCGTTGCCCTTCCTGTGGTGTTTCTAATTCTTTCACCAGTCTTGCCAGGGGTTTTACAGGAGCGTACCGCCAGGGCTGAGATCATTTAGAATCCTCTTATCACTCACCAGGAAGGCTGTCAGTCTCCGGGCAGGACGGAGCCAGACTGGACTCTGCCGCTTTGCCCTCTGCTATTTAATAGCAGGAGAATGTAGGCCCTTGAGCATGAGGATTAGTGTCAGTAGGGGTGTTGCAAATGTACACCTTTCCCGCCCTTAGAAGTTAAAGGCAAGAGTCACACTGGTTAGACCCTCCAGTTGCCCTCTCATCTTCCGAGCATTTGTCTACTTTAGTGATCACGGCGATAGCATATTGGTCAGGGTGCTTCATGCTAGCTGCTCTAACAACGCCCGATCTCATTGGCTTACACAGTAAAAGTTTATTTTTCACTCAAGCCACGTCTCATGTCCTGGACGGGTAGTGCTCCTCCAAGCCGCTACTCGGGGATGTCGGCTGCTTCCATCTCACAGCCTCCATTTTGGGGCTGGCATAATCCATCCTGTAGAGGCGGGCAGCCTGTGCACCTGTTGCTTACCCAGCTGGCCCAGCAGTGGCACACATCTCGTCTGCCTGCACTCCTCTGGTGATCACGCAGTCCTGTGGCCCTCCCTAGAGGCAAGAGGGGCTGGGAAATGTAACTCCAGGCCGGTCAGCCGTGTCCCAGCAACAGCTCTACACTCCGGAAGGGGAGGCTGAGTCTTTACTGGTCTCTACCACATGTAGCTAGCCTTTATGCAACACTTACTATCTACCAGGCAGCGTGCTAAGTAGTATTTCAGTTACTGTTCACAACAACCCATAAAGGGTGAAAAACCGATTGTGAGGCATATAACGCGGCTAATGCAAGCTTAACACAGCGGTGGGCGACAAATCCAAAATTCAAGCTGTAACTCAAGAGCCCTCCGTTCAGGATGGTTACATGCCACCGTTGGGAGCTTCTGTGTGGTTTTTTTTTTTTTTTTCAGCAGTTTACGTTTCCCTTCTACACCTTGGTTTCATCCTTCATAAAGTCCAACTGGATGAGATCTGAGGTAGTCTGCCAGCTAAGACGTTGTATGATTCTTGGGGTGAACAGATCAGATGCGTGCATGTCTTAGCTTGGGCTGCTAGAGCCGAGTACCCTAGACTGGATGGTTTAAACAATAGACATTTATTTCTCACGTTTCTGCAGGCTGGGAAGCCCGAGATGAAGGTGCTGACAGATTTGATGTCTGGAGGGAGCATGTTTCCAAAGGTGTAGACAGCTGCCTTCTCGCTGTTTCCTTGCATGGTGGAGAAAGAAAGCTGTGGTGTCTCTTCCCCTTCTTATATGGGCACTGGTCGCATGATGGATGTTCCTCTCTCATCATCTCATCTAAACCCAGTTTACCACCCTCTCCCCCATCACACGCTTCCTAATATCACTTCGGGGAGTGTTAGGCCTTCAACGTACGAATTTTGAGGGGGAACACAATCTAGTCCATAACAATGGGATCCCCAGTGTTGCTTGACTATAACAAGGCCCTCACAAAGTTCTCTAATTCCCTATAGAAACATGAAGACTTAGGGGATCCATATAGGGGACAGCAGGTCAAATTATTCCCATTTACCTAGTGAAGGAATCAATATTCAGAAAACTGAGAGTGCTTTTACCCCTAAGGCATGAGTGACTTAAGGGCATCCTTGGAAATCGAGCTTTTTATCCAGTGCTCTTGTCGCTAGAGTGGAGGGAAGAACACTGGTTTTGTGCCCAGATTGCTGATTTCCCAAAAGCAAAATGTGTCACATGGAAACGATTCCCAACAAAAACCTTTGCACTTCCGTAAGAGAGTGGAGCTTCAGGACTTTATTGAGCAGTGTCCTGTAGGATCCCTGCATTGACAGCTCTTGAATGTTCGAGATAGCATGAACTGCTCAGCATTCCTTTCCCTTAGAGGTTTCATATGGTAGGAAAGTAAGTCTAAACTCATTCCAGGTTCAAATATTTAAGGGAAGGATAATATTTGAATGGCTATATCCAATAAAGCTATATTTTACTGTGTGCCGAGAAGACCAGTTGTGTGTGTGTGTGTGTGTGTGTGTGTATCTGTGTACACGTACATATGTTCTTTCTACTTGCATCGCCCTGTTGCTCCCACCCACATCATCTTTGCCCCAACCCAGGTTCCTCTTGAGAGCCCCAGACTTGAGGGCGGGAGAACCTTCAAAAAGGCCTCTTACGATGTCTTTTGGAGTCTTCTTTGGTGACATGTTGGAAAGGTTGTTAAGGAACAGGCATCCTTTCTTGAGAATGAATTGTGCCCCAGGAAGGATTATCCGCAAGAAGCTAACGAGGAGAAAATAAAGACTTGAACGTAGAGCTTACCAGTGGCCAGAGTTGAGGGGACTGAGCTATAGGCAGGGAGGAGTCAAGAGCAACTTCAGAAGACCCCAGAACTTGTTTGGGTGGTTCCTCTGCAGTAAGCAGTTCTTGTCCATCCTTGTTCCAGAATAAGAGAAGAACATAAGGAGTCAAATGTCAGCGGAAGCAGGGTAGGAAGCAATGGGCACTTGTGATCTGCCTGTTGTAGGCTGGGCTACTGGGCAGCAGGCAGCTTGCTGGGGAATGACCAACCCTGATGTCTTCCCGAAGGCTCCTCCGTCTGTAAGGGCAGGATGTACACAGGGACTGAGACATTTCACTGGCTTGGAGAAGCTTCTCTTCAATGCCTTGTTTTAAAATGTGATTTGTTTGAAGCCACACTTACTCTTCATCTGCAACCACCTGTCATTTTCATATTCTCTTGTAACACCCTTCCCTCCTCCTGCTGGAGTTTCTGATTGTTGCTCTTCTAGTCTCCCTCCTTCTCATGTCCGGGCTTAGTAGCAGTAAGAGCAGCGTGGCTTGGTCAGTACCACCCGTGTGCCAGGGACTGTGCCAAGTGCCTCCCATGAGTTAATCCACCTACTCCTCATAAGAACTTTGTGAAGGAAGAGCATTATTGACCCTGTTCTGCAGATGGGAAGAGTGAGGCACTGGGATTCAAATCAAAAGAATCCTTTTTTTTTTTTTTTTAAATCTATTTATTTGAGAGAGAGAGGAGGAGGAGAGGGGCAGAGAGAGAGGGAGAGACAGAATCCCAAGCAGACTGCACATTGTCAGTGCAGAGCCCAACGCAGGACTCAGACTCATGAAACTGAGATCATGACCTCAGCTGAAATCAAGAGTTGGATGCTTAACCGACTGAGCCACCCAGGTGCCCTGAAAGAATCCCTTCTTTTAACCAGCTCACTACCCCAGACAAGTGGCTAGCAATGAAAATGCTGGTGTCTGGATTACTTTTTGCAAAAGTTTATTGTTTAGCACCTTATTGGAGGAAGGGGCTCCTTTCTCAAATTTTGGTGGGGGAGGAGTGGGGGAAAAGATTACACATCCTGAAGCTTGGTATAAGGGAAGCACATTGGGCACGGAGTGAAGTGCCATGGTGTCTAGGCCTAACTCTTGCCTCTCTCTTGCTGCTTCCTGGATGTCACTTTATCCCATGGGGTCACGGGTCTTTCATCTGAGAAGAAAAGGGCAGAGGTCTACAGATAAGATCTTTGAATGTTCTTAGAGCACAAGCATCTCCAGAATCTGTGACTCCATCTTTCAGGTCATCTCCGTGTAGAGAATTCTGGTCATATCCTGCAGGGAACCAGACCCTCGTTCATCAGCCCCCCCTGGAGGCTGCAAAGTCCACTTCATATCAGCCCTGCCTGGCCATGACACATAGAGAGAGGCTGAGATTAGGAAGCTCCACCTCTTGGACTTTGGAACATCTGCACACACACACACACACACACACACACACACACACACACACACACGCATACACACACTCCTGCCTAGGTGAGGCGTCTGTAGGTCTGAGAAATCCTCATCGCATCTGCAGACCCAGCAGGGATTTTGGCTTTGGGCTCAGACAGCACAGCCCCACCATAGTCATCTGGGGTTTGCTTGGTATGATAATACGTTCAGTTGAGGGTTTATATAATTGCAGAGTGATGATCTCCAGGCCAATTTCAAGTCAAAGCTATTTTTAATGGAATTGCCAAAGGATGGTAGGGATGGGAGCAGGGAGAAGAGATGTTTAGAGAATGCCTTTTCAAGCCAATAAGTCTCACAAAATCTTAGCCTTTTGCATTATTGGGCCTGATTTTTCGGGTGGGGGACAGGGATTAGAGAATGCCAATTAAATCATAGCAGCTATATGTGAGAGTTGCGTTCACTTTTCTGCACCTACATTTTTCTTCTGGATGCTGTTGCACAGTGGAAAGGTGACTGGTGACAAGGGACCTGAGTCCATTCCCTGCTCAGCTAAAAGCGCTAAATGTGTCCTTGAGTTAGTTCCTTCCCCCATCAGTTTCCTCATCTGCAAAATGAGAAGGTTGAACTAAATGTCTCTTCCAGCTCTCAAATCCTAGATGATCCTCAGATATTAGCAGTGCTAACGCCCCACAAGTGCAAAATGTCATCTGGTTCACAAAGGGTTAAGTTCTTCCTGCTTAAACTCTTTTGCCACCCCCAAGACTTATCTTTGTTCATACAGCCTAGCCTGTCCTACCAAGTATCCAAGAACCTAGGGCTCTGTTTACAAACTCTCTTGGAGAAAAAGGTGTCAGAAGTTTAGGGGGGGAGAAAAAAGCCGGAAGTAAAACCAGTGAATCACTGATGTAATAATTAGCATAAGTTTATTGCGCACACGCTGAAAAGACAGGAACACTCCAACCAAAACATGGAATGAGGCTCAGAGATGTATTGTTCTAGGCAGCATCTGTATTATGGAGGCACTGAGTGTTTATTCTCCATAGTAATTGATTTATATGAGAATTTTCTTAAACGGGAGGGAACTGGTTAGTGGTTACCTCATGTCAGTTTGGGGGAACAATTTAAATTCCACTTGCAAGAAGCACCCAGGTCAAGTTAGCCTCACTTGTCTTGCAAAATAAGCTAAATTAAGCTTGGCTTGTATGACTAAACTGGTTTTGTCTGCTCAGGAAATTTTTGTCTGGCCTCCGTTTGTGTTTGATTTCAACAAAGGTACAAGACTTCTCTGCGTTATGAGGACCATCTAGGAAGGGCATAGTTTGAGTTATTCTAGCGGTAGGAATTCATGAGTCTTCAGAGAGGAAAATGCCACCAACACCTAGGAACATCAGAAAAAGTAAGTGTCCCCTGTGCCACCGTCAGGTTAGGCTGCCGTATTCTGGTTTGACCTTGAACTTGTTACAACTGAACAAGATGGACAAGTGACCTAATGGCACGCTTTAAAATGTGTTGCTTCGGGGCGCCTGGGTGGCGCAGTCGGTTAAGCGTCCGACTTCAGCTCAGGTCACGATCCCGCGGTCCGTGAGTTCGAGCCCCGCGTCAGGCTCTGGGCTGATGGCTCAGAGCCTGGAGCCTGTTTCCGATTCTGTGTCTCCCTCTCTCTCTGCCCCTCGCCCGTTCATGCTCTGTCTCTCTCTGTCCCCAAAATAAATAAACGTTGAAAAAAATTAAAAAAAAAAAAAAATAAAATAAAATAAAATGTGTTGCTTCCCTTAGCACAGAGGTGGATTTTTGAACCAATTTTAAGCGATCCTGGTTCTGTCTGTGCATGTTGATTTAGCCTGTGGTTATAGTGCTAACAATTTACTAATTCGCCTCATTTTTAATCTCCCTTTCCCTTTGGCAGGATCATTTTCTCTGTGTTGGGGGATTAACACTGAGGTAAGAATGGCTAAATAACAGTCCTTTCTGGAATACAAATGACTTTATAAATATGAGAGTATAAAAGGAAGAAGCAGGCAGGGTCTGCTCTCTGTTGCAGTGAGCCAGTGCCTTAGGCTGTCCCCACCCGCCACACGAGTCATCACGGCTGCAGGAGTCCAGTTCTAGACACAACATTCCAACACGTCCCCATGCTCGAATCGCACTGAGCACAAAGACCAGCGTGCTCAGTTGGAGAGTGTTCCCCAAAAGTTTATGTCCCCTTCACAATGTAATCTTATTTAGAAATAGGGTCGTTGCAGATGCAGTAAGTTAGGATGAGGTTACACCAGAGTAGGGTGGGGCCTAAATCCAATCTGACTTACATCTTTACAAGAGGAAAAGAGACACGGACAGACGGGATGAGGTCATGTGATGACAGACGCAGAGACTGGAGTGATACATTAGCAACGTGGGGGCCACAGCCCCCAGAAGGTGGGAAGAGTCAAGGAAGTATACCTTCCTAGAGCCTCTTGAGGGATCCCAGCCCCGCCTCCCTTTGATCTCAAACTTTTGGTCTCCAGGACCACTGAGACAATAGATTTCTGTTTGTTTAAGCCACGCGATGTGTGGAAATTTAGGATGCGGAATTTATGATGTGGAATTTAGGATACGAATACAACCAGGCTTGAGAGGCCACATGAGAACAAACTGCAGAACCAGAAACCCCCAGCCTTGGCTTGTCCCCCACCCACTTCCTTAAGAATCATCTGTCTGTCAGTCACTGTGCTGCGTGACGAGAGTGCTAGGTGATAAAAATAAAGTTCGTCCCCTTGAGGACCTTCCGGCCCACCGGAAAAGGCTGCTTTAAGTAATAAATAAATAGGTGTAAAAATTGCGATTTGTGAAAAGTGCTATGAGGAAAATGAAAGGGTACTAAGATGACAATTATGGCACTTTATATTGAGAAGACCCTTCGAGAGCAGCTTATAAAGAGCAGAAGTTACACAGGCAGCTATTGAGGAAACAGCAACCCAGGCAGAAGAAACATCAAATGCAAAGGCCCCGAGGCAGAGAAGAGCCTGGAGAAGAAATTAAAATGAAGGAAGGCCAGTATGGCAGGACAAAGGTTTAGGGTACAGACCTAGACAGAGCCTCTGAGATCACGGTGAGTAGTTCAGATTTTCTTCTCAATGCACTAGGAAACCAGGGAAAGTCATAAGGTAGTTACACATTCTAAAATAATATGAATTGGGGGTGCCTGGGTGACTCAGTTAAGTATCTGACGGCTCAGGTCATGATCTTGCCCCATGTCGGGCTCTGTGCTGACGGCTCAGAGCCTGGAGCCTGCTTCGGATCCTGTGTCTCCCTCTCTCTCTGCCCCTCCCCAGCTCACACTCTGTCTCTCTCTAAAAAATAAATAACATTAAAAAAAATTTTAAATAATATGATTGCTGTTTACAGGGCGATTCATCTAAGGATGGCAGCTTCTTAAATAAACTCTTTGGGGGGCGCCTGGGTGGCTCAGTCGGTTAAGCGTCCGACTTTGGCTCAGGGCATGATCTCACAGTCCGTGAGTTCGAGCCCCGTGTTGGGCTCTGTGCTGACAGCTCAGAGCCTAGAGCCTGCTTCGGATTCAGTGTCTCCCTCTCTCTCTGACCCTCCCCCGTTCATGCTCTGTCTCTCTCTGTCTCAAAAATAAATAAAACATTAAAAAAAACCCAAAACTCTTCGGGGGCGCCTAGGTGGCTCAGTTGCGTGTCTGACTTCAGCTCAGGTCATGATCTCTTTGAGCCCTGCGTGGGCTCTCTGCTGTCAGTGCGGAGCCTGCTTTGAATCCCCTGCCCTCCCCCTCTGCCCCACCTCCACTCACGCTCTCTCTCTCAGAAATAAACTTTAAAAAGTAAATAAACTCCTGTATAACTTGTACTATGCCAACATAAGCAGTAGCTGTTCTAATTCAGAGCGGGTCCTCCTGGCAAACACTGTGTGGGACAGACCTCTGGTTCATAACGGGGGCATTTCTTCCCTGGGAGGAACCCAGCGATCTGCCTACAGAAGGAGACAAGGCAGCAAGGGAAGACAACCTGTTGGGATAGGGGTTTGTAAGGGTGAAAACAGGAATGGAGGTGCTGAGCCCTTTTCCCTAATCCACAACCTTCAGTTGGGTCACACAGTGGAGCCTGTCTTCACTACGTCCATGTGATGGCTGGAGAGAACTGGAAAGGAATCTCAAAAACAACAGCCTGTTCATCCAGTTGTTCAGTGGATTTTTATTGAGTGTCTATTACATGCAAGGCTGTACCAGGCACTGAGGAGATGACAATGAACCTGACGGGCAAAGATCTTGCCATCAGAGAGCCTCCGTAGCAGTGGACATGAGGGGGTGGAAGACAGACCTTTAGGAAGTCATTGTAAGCACAGCCAAGAAAAAAAAAGGCTAAGGACAGACACATCCATTGATGCCAAACATCTATCAGAGGAGAGAGAGCGAGAGCGAGAGAGAGAGAGAGAGAGAGAGAATTTTAAGACCTGACCTGAATGAGGCAAAGGAGGTTTTTGGAAAGGAAAATAGAGAGGAAGGACAAAGGAAATTATCTGGGTGACAAAATTTGTCCACTATGGTCCCTCATCCTCTCTCTAATCCTTTTCCACTCCAGCCCCAAATCTGCAAGGATTGCCAGGTGGAGCTCTGCTGGACTCATTTCTGGAATAAACAAATGAGCAGAAATGATGACTTCTGCCCTGAGTTTGCAGACTTCCCCATCCTGCATCCCTGTTGTAGAAAGCAGCTTACATAAAAGGATGTGCTCTGGTTTTCTGAGCTGTTGTGAGAATGTTAGGACCCCACTGAACAGCATTGGCATGAATTAATCTACTGCAATATCTCTACAAATCAAAAGGCTGACTTCTGCTGGAAATGTCCCAAGGCTTTATGCACTGGGCCAGCCAAATATCTCCCCACGCTGAGACTGAAAATGCCTTGGGTGCCCTTGCTGATAAGATCTGATGTATAGATGCATGTCTACAAGCACTCAGTGGCTGCTGGCAACGTTTATTACAACCTGAGTGTGAGACATTCTATTCTATTCAAGGATTCTGATAAAATTTGTCAGCCACAGTAGTGGATGTATAAGGTAGCTGGCTCCACTGTGACTGATTGGTTATCTTCTTTCCTATTTATATACCGCTTTTAGTCTGGGGAGGAAGCAAGAAGCTGCTCACCAAATGTTGTCCCTTTTCAGTCATCAGGGCGTGGTTATTTGGTTTTCTGTAGGAAGAGATACAAAACGATCAGATTGAATAGTGTTCTGTTGATGTCAGAACAGCTGGTTCCAACTTAAACTTTCCAGCCTCAGCTCCTACCTATTCTTTGTTATGCTTGCTCCTCCAAACCAAACTACTTGTGGCCTCTTGTCAACTTTGTCCTGTTTGGTCCTTTCACCAGGAAGGCTCTAGGCAATTTTCTCCTAACATTTATGACCCAGCTGAAATCTGTGTTGCTGACATTCTTGCTGTCCTACTGGAAATCTTTCTTCTGGGTTCTCATAGGTCAAGTCCTGTGCTTGGCACTGAGGATTCAAAGTCCAGTAAATCCTGGGGCGCCTGGATGGCTCAGTCAGTTGAGCGTCCGACTTCGGCTCAGGTCATGATCTCACAGCTCGCAAGTTCGAGCCTCATGTCAGGCTCTGTGCTGACAGCTTGGAGCCTGGAGCCTGCTTTGGATTCTGTGCCTCCCTCTCTCTCTGCCCCTAACCCGTTCGCCTTCTGTCTCTGTCTTTCTCAAAAGTAAATAAACATTAAAAAAAAAAATTTCAAAGTCAAGTAAATCCTCACAGTCTGATAGGGCTGCAGACACAAAGAGATATACAATGTGCAGCTTCCTATAACAGAGGTAGAAGAGGAGATATCGAATAAAGAACTGAATCACATCAAACATAGGGATCGTCCATCATTATGAAATTCCCAGTTTGCTCCAGTGGTGTCATGATCTTACGCCGGCACACTCCAAGGCACATTGGCCACATTTCTACAAAGTAATCTCCATTCTCATTACGATCGCAGCAACCTGACCACCATCATGATCGTCAAATTACTAAAACAGGGTTAACAATACATGAATTTTCTTTTTTTTTTTTTAATATTTATTTATTTTTGAGACAGGGAGAGACAGCAGAACGGGGGAGGGTCAGAGAGAGAGGGAGACACAGAATCTGAAGCAGGCTCCAGGCTCTGAGCTGTCAGCACAGAGCCCGACGCGGGGCTCAAACTCACAGACCGCGAGATCATGACCTGAGCCGAAGTCGGATGCTTAACTGATTGAGCCACCCAGGCGCCCCAATACATGAATTTTCTAAATCAACAATGTATGGGATGATTATTTGTATTATAAAGATGATTATTTTCTAAAGGCATCTCTAAATACTCAAATTCCTTCTATGATAAAACTTGAGTTCAATTTACAGATACTGAAAACAGTCTGTTTTTCCATGGATATTTATTTCATAAAAGAAAATTGAAAATGCATGGGAGAGTATTAGCACAAAGGAGCTGCAAAATAAATTTGATTTAGTCAGATAGGAAATAAGATGCATATGTGTTAAGAGTAGAAAGAGTGATGGTCAATGTTATCCATACAATTGATAGTTCTCTTTCAGTGTTGCTGTTCTTTGTAGTATTAAGAGTTGCAATTAATTATTGCACAGAGTACAAACTGTTCACATGCATTTTCTTCTTGTATTCCAGGTAACCTAATTTTCTTAGAACAATTTTAGTTATGATCCCTTTTCTATCCATTTGTCCTCAGTGGAAATGGGAAACTCACAATTATGTTACATTGATCTGTCGTTTTGCCAGTATCACACTAGCTTAATTACTGTGGCCTTTTAGTAAGAAGTGTTAATCCCCCAATTTTATTCTTGTTCAAAGATTATTCTAGATTCTTTGCATCTCCATATACATGTTAGAATCAGCTTATCAGTTCTTTTAAAGTTTATTTATTTTGAGAGAGACGCAGAGCACAAGCATGGGAGGGGCATAAAGAGGATGAGAGAGAGAATCCCAAGTAGATACCGCACTGTCAGTGAGGAGCCCCACGCAGGGCTTGAACCCATGAACTGTGAACTCGCGACCTGAGCTGAAATCAAGAGACAGACGCTTAACCACCTGAGCCACCTACGTGCCTCTCAGCTCATCAATTTTTATTAAAAAGTGGTTATGATTATAATTGGAAATGTGATGTTGAATGTATAGGTCCCTTTCAGAATTAAAATCTTAAAAAGATTGAGGCTTCTAATCTAGGAACATGATGTGTGTCTACATTAGTTTAGATCTTTAACTTCCCTCAGGAATGTTTTATAGTTTTCACTGGAGATGTATTACGTATATTTTCTTAAATTTATTCCAAAGTATTTTTGCTTTTGATACTGTGTTAAATAAAAATTTAAATTAAACAGATTTTCATTTTCCAATTTTTTGCTGCTAGTGTATACAAATACAATTGAATTTTGTCTATTGACCTTTTGTCCTATGACCTTTCTAAATTCTCTTATTAGCACCTGATGGTTGCTTTATATTTTTCCTAGGGTTTTTATATAAACAATTATGTTGTCTGCAAACAGTTTTACTTCTTTCCTATCTTCATGAATTTTATTTTTTTTCTTGTTTTATTGCACCAGTTACAACTTTTAGTATAATGTTGAATAGGAGTGATAAGAATGAACATCCTAACTTTGTCCCCAGTCTCCTTCAATATGATTTCTTCTATAAGTTTTTCATAAATTCCTCTTATTAAATTGAAGAATTTTCCTTCTATTTCTGTTGACTGATAATTCATTTTAACCACTTGCATTTTTAAAAATTTTATCAAATTTTTCCAGTATCTATTGAGATGATCATATGGTTTTGCTTTTTTTTTTTTTTTTTTTTGTGAGAGAGTACATGAACAGGGGAGAGGGGCGGAGGGAGCGAGAGAGAGAGAGAGAGAGAGAAAGAGAATCTCAAGCAGGCTCTACACTCAGTGCAGAGCCCAGTGCAGGGCTCAATCCCACAACCCTGGGGTCATGACCTGAGCCAAAATCAAGAGTTGAAGGCTCAACTGACTGAGCCACCCAGGCACCCTGGTTTTGCTTTTTAAAGCTGTTAATATGGTTTAATTACATTGATCGATTTTCACATGTACACTAACCTTATATTATGGGCATAAGTTGTACTTGGTCGTTGATATATTGTCCCTTTTAAATGCTGATGGATTCAGTCTAATACTGTTTTGTTAAGGATTTTCTTGTGTCTGTTTTCATGGTGGATATCAGTCTGCTGTTTTCTTGTAAAGTTTTTCAGGTGCTTAGAATGTCAAGGTTATGCAGGCCTCACAAAAGAAGTCAAGAAGTACTCTTCCATTTTATTTTCTGAAAGAATTTTTTTTGTCTAAAATTTATTTATTTTGAGAGACAGAGTGTGTGTGTGTGTGAGTGGGGTAGGGGCAGAGAGAGAGGGAGAGAGGGCATCCCAAGCAGGCTCTTCACTGTCAGTGAAGCCCGAGGTGGGATTTGAATTCACAAACCATGAGATCATAACCTTAGCCAAAATCAGGAGTCAGATGTTTAACTGAGTAAGCCACCCAAGTGCCCCTTTCTGAAAGAATTTGTGTAGCATTTGAATTATTTTTTCCTTATATGGTTGCTAGAATATACCAGTGAAACCATTTGAACTTAGTTTCCTTATAGGAAGGCTTTTTATAAAGAATGCAATTTCTCTAATACATAGTACTTAAGTTTTCTATATCATCTTGTAACAGTTTTTTTAATTGTGTTTTTCAAAGATTTTGTCCATGTCATCTAAGTTGTTAAATTTATAATATTCCTACAGTATCCTTTGATTGTCTGTAGGATCTGTAGTGATATCCCCTCATTTAGTTTCAAGAATTCTTGCTAGATAGAGGCTTATCAATTTTATTAATCTTTTCAAAGAAGTACCATTGGCTTTGTTCATTTTCCCTATTTGTCTATGTTATACTGATTTCTTATCTTTATTATTTTCTCCTTTCTACTTACTTTGGGTTTAATTTGTTCATCCTTTTCTAGCTTCTTGAGATGGAAGCTTACATCATTGGTTTTGAAACTTTATTTTCTAACAAGTACATTTGAAGCTTTTTTATAAGTATATTTAAACTGATAAATTTCCCTCTCACAAATTTTGACACTGTGTTTTCATTGTCATTAAATTCAGCATATTCTAATTTTCTTTATGATCCTCTTTTACCCATAGCTTATTTAGATTGTATGATATTAATTTCCAACTATTTGGGAGCTTTCACAGCTTATTATTATTGGTACATAATTTATTTCTGCTATGGTCAGTGTACATATTCTATAACGTTTCATTCTTTTGAGGGTGCCTGGGTGGCTCAGTCAGTTAAGCATCTGATTTCAGCTTAGGTCATGATCTCACGGTTGGTGAATTTGAGTCCCAATTCAGGTGAGTTCAAGCCCCACTTTGGATGAGCTTGAGTGCCACTTCAAGTGAGCTCGAGGCCCGCCTAGGGTGAACAGAGCCCCGCTTCAGGTGAGCCCGGCTTCTCGTGAGCCCTGCTTCTCTCTCTCTTTCCCTCTCCCTCTCTCTGCCCCTTGTGAGACTCTTTCCTTCTTTCGTGCCCCCTCTCTTCTCTCTCTCTCCCCCTTGATCACTCGAGCCCTCTCTGTCTCAAAAAAAAAGTTTCTCATCCTTTTGAAATTTATTGAGAATTGGTTTTTGGCCTAGCAGATGGTTTATCTTGGTGAGCATTTCATGTGCTCTTAAAAATAAAGTGTATTCCATAGTTATTGGGTATAGAATTCTATAAATGTCAATGAAATGATTGATAATCTATAGATCATCTATACCCTTATAGAATTTTGTTTGTTTCATGAATTACTAATATAAGTATGTTAAAAATCTACATCTATGATTATGGATTTGGCCATTCCTCTCCTTAGTGCTATCATTTTTATTTCGTGTAATTTGAAATTCTGTTATTAGACACATATACATTTATGACTGCTGTATCTCCTGATGAATTTACTCTTTATTATTTATGAAATGTCCTTCTTTATCTCTTGTAATACCCTTTGTCTTGAAATCTTTGCCTGATATTAATATTGTCACTTCATCTTTCCTGTGCTTATTATTTGCATAGTTTGTATTTTCCATTATTTTACTTTCAAACTATTTCTGTCTTTGTATGTAAAGTGCTTGTCCTGTAAACGGTATATAGTTATTGCATTTTGATTATTTTTACTCCTGACAATTTCTGCTTTTTACTTAACATGCTTCTTAATATATTGGGTTTAAGTCTACCATTTTGTTATTTGTCCTTTCTCTCATCTTTTTCATTGCTGTTCTTCATTTATCGCCTTATTTTAACATTTTTAAGTATTCAATTTAGGTACTTTGTTGGCTTTAAAGCTATAATTCTTTTTTTTTTTTAATTTTTTTTTAACGTTTATTTTTATTTTTGAGACAGAGAGAGACAGAGTATGAACGGGGGAGGGGCGGAGAGGGAGGGAGACACAGAATCGGAAGCAGGCTCCAGGCTCTGAGCCATCAGCCCAGAGCCTGACGCGGGGCTCGAACTCACGGACCGCGGGATCGTGACCTGAGCTGAAGTCGGACGCTTAACCGACTGAGCCACCCAGGCGCCCCTAAAGCTATAATTCTATGCATTATTTTTAATTGGTTTCTCTGGGATAACAATATGCATCTTTAACTTATTATAGTCAACTTACAGTTTACTGTACATTACTTTACCTGAAATGTAAAAATTTGCAGAAGTCTATGCCCTTTTACATCCCTCCATCCTTTGCGCTATTGTTGTGATACATATTATAGCCACATACTTTATAAAACCCACAATATGGTGTTGTAACTTTTGCTTTAAGCCTTCATGTGAGTTGTAAAGATTTTATGAGTAGAAAAAATATATAGTATTTTGTTCTTACCTACATATTTGCCATGTTTTTCACTCTTACTTGTAGACCTATTTCCACTTGGTATCATTTCTTTCAGTCTGAAAAACTTCCATTAGCATTTCTAGAGCAGGATCATTGGCAACATTTTCTGTTTTCATTTATCTTAAAAAGCCTTTATTTTGCCTTCATTTCTGAAATATATATTTATTGGGCATAGAAATCTAGGTTGTCAGTTTTGTTCCTTTCCTTTGAGTTCCATTGTTTTCTGAGTTCTGTTATTTATGAAGGAAGTTATCCATTATTTTCTGCTTCTCTGTGTATAACATGTTGCTTTTCTTTGGCTGCTATCAAGATTTTTCTCTTTTTCTATGGCTATCAGTGCATTGATATGCTTAAGTGTTGTTTTTTGCATTCATTTTACTTGGAGTCCACTGAACCGCTAGGCTCTGCAAGTTAATTTTTTTCAGTAGATTTGGGAAAGTTTAAACCATCATAAACAATTATTTTATGCTTTTTTCTTCCCAATTCCTATCCTGTCTTCCTGGGACTCCAATTACACATTGATTATACCACTTAATGTTGTCCCACAGATCACTGAAATTCTTCCTTCCTTCCTTCCTTCCTTCCTTCCTTCCTTCCTTCCTTCCTT